>NW_025544775.1:7216105-7590309 GCF_000003525.1 Blastomyces dermatitidis ER-3
TTCTGATTCCAAGAATAGAAATTATATCAAGAAACCTAAGAACTCAGCAGACAAACTCTCTCACAGATCAGACTATGTTAAGAAGATCAGAATGATAGACACAGAGAGATTAGAGAAGATAGAAAAGCTTCACAGAATGCTCAGACTGAGTGTTGTGAAGAGATTGACTGAAGAGTCTCTCAATCTCTTATAAGAGAAGAGAAGAAAGAGAGAGAAGAAGTCTGTACAACTACTTTCTATAACACTGAGAGTTAACACTCTGAGAATCTTTATGAGAATTCTTGAAGAGAGTATCTATAATCTGAAGAGTTTACAGGCTTTGAGAAGTATCACAGAAGACCTGATGTAAGAGAAAACAGAGTATAAGTCTTCATAAAATCTTCTATTCAGATTGTCTGAACTGCAACTGAAGAATGAATATACTCAGTATATTCAGAAACTGCTCATAGCAGAGATCAATTCTGCAGAAATAAAGAATTAAAGAGACTTAAATAATCTCTTATAAAGAGAGAGCTGAATTTATATATCTGTAAATGAGTTTCTATGTATAGAACTTATTAAAAGATATCATGACTCTTCTCTAGTAAGTCATTTTACAGATACTAGAACTCATGAGTTACTTATAAGAAAATACTTCTGATCAAAGATATGAGAACTTGTGAAGAAGATAGTAAATTCTTACACTGTTTATCAGAATTCACAGATAGTACAGTTCAGATTATATAAAGAACTTACTTCTCTACTCATTTCATGAGAACCTTGAGAACAGCTAGAAATAAATACTCTTGTAAGTCTCTCTGAAAGCAAGAACATATATAATATCTGCTTTAACAGTGTGCTGATGATAGTGAATTACTTCATCAAGATAGCACACTTCATACTCACTCACAAGAACTTGAAGTCAAAGAATTTGACTTATATCTTTGTTTATAATATGATCTGATTGCATGAGTTATCTATAAACATTATCTTAGATAGAGAATCAATCTTCATAGAAGAGTTCTGATCTGATCTGATAACTATACTGAAGATCTTAAAAGATCTAAGTACAGCTTTTTATTAACAGACAGATGATCAGACAGAATATCTGATAAGTATATTGAAATAGTATCTGCAGTGCTTTGTCAATTATAATCAGAATAACTGAGTGTATTGATTATCACTCACAGAGTTTATATACAACAACTCAAAGCATGTCAGCACAGATAAAACTCTGTTTGAGATGCTCACTGAGACTCATCTGTGAATGATCTTAATAAACCTGTGAGAGTATACTATAGAGTGTGACAATATCTGTGAACAGGCTGAGAGAATTCAGAAGATCTGAGAGAAAGTCTGTGAATTCTTAAGAAAGACTCAAGAGTATCAGAAGAGATACTATGACTTTAAGCATATTATAAAGAGTTTCAAGAAAGATAATAGAGTCTGACTAAGTTTAGAAAATATTATTATATAAAGATCTAGTAAGAAGCTGAATCTCTTATAAACAGGGTCTTGTAAGATTGTGAAGAAAGTTAGCTCATAGTTTTATAGATTAAAACTGTTATCTAAGTTATAAATATACAATATTTTTCATGTCTCTTTACTTCATAAATATAAGAAATTCTCAGAAAAGAACTCTGTGACTTATCATTCTATCTATAAAATACTAGAGAGTGAAAGAGAATATCAGGTCAAAAAAATTATTGACTCAGAGAAGTGAGATCACAAGCTCTGATTCAAGATTCAGTGATAAGAATATTCTGATAAGATAAATAAGTTCACTTAAGAATCATCTGAGTAGATAAGATATCTGCAGAAGCTGAGACATGACTTTTATACTGTGAATTCTGATAAGTCAGAATAATACAGTCTTCACTAAGAATCTGATTATAATAAAGATATTAATACTGTTATTTATAAATTCTAGTCTATAAGATAATGAGTTTCTACTGAGATGAACAGTCTGCAGTATATATAAGAAAAGAAGAAATCATATTCTTATTAAAGTTAAAAAAACAGAAAATAAACAGAACTGTGAATATAATTTAGAGATTAATAAAGAAAAAATAAAGAAAATTCATACTCACACTCTTAACACTTATGATATTCAACTCTCTTATAACTACTAATTTTCTTCTTCAAAGAAGAAGAGAGCATCATATTCACAGTATAGATAATTATTATATTTAGTATAAAGACTATCAGAAATGCACAGACTTCAGAGAAGCTGAATATCAGAGTATATACAGTTGTAGCAGAGTCTTAAGAGCTGACTGTCTGTGCATATGATCAGATATCTCTTACAAAGCTGTGTCTGCTCTTTCAGTTGTGCTAAAGTATTCAGCTCAGAAATAATTGAGATGCAGAGAGAGAGCTCATCTGCTCAGATTAACTTCTGTCATGAATTTATAACATTCATATTGTCTTAATTACCTGGATTTTGCAGGTACTCAGAGACTCATCTCTCATTGACAATGAAATTGCAGAAATGCACTGCAGTGTGAGAATCATTGATAGAAAATCTAGACATATTTGCATATATCTGGTCAGAGATTGTGTGAGCAGAGGAAGAGTGATCATAGGCCTGCAAGACTGCAGAAGACACTGACAATATTAGAAGCTTTGCAAGAACTGTCAGCTAGAGTCTGTAAGGAATTACTTGTGAGAAGACTTACAGTAAAGAGAGAGACTGCACTGCTTAGAGTCAGAGACTGATCTGAAAGAGGCAGAGAATTGACTGCTGGCCTGAAGATCAGGTGTGATAGTGAAGCTGAGAAAGATGAAGATGTGATTATGAGTAGTAATGTTCCTGCTTCATCAGTCAGTAAAAAGTAATCAGAGAAGTTATGAGAACACTCATAAGAAGCTCAGCAGCAGTCAGACATTGTTGTAAAGATATTGAAATTGAAAAATTTTTATTCTTGAAAAGTTCTTGAATCAATATATAAATATTGTTAGAAACACTCTCTCTCTGTCATCTGAGTGAAAATACTTCACAGATGAATAAGAATACTCACAGTTTATAGAGATGAAAGCTGTTACAGAAAAAGAGAAAAGAAGATGAAATTCTATGAATAGATCTGAGATATTTATACTACTCTAGAGAGGTTTGCTTACACTGTAAGTGATTCTGCAGAACAGTCAGATTACTCTAATAAATAAGAGTGATTATGAATTACAGATCTGAATCTTTCTATATGACTATAAAGAGTAATTACAGACTGTGAATATCTTGATTCTACAATTCTATAGAGTTGATGAAAGAATGAAAAATTCCTTACAATTCTACAGTGTCAAAGAACAATGATTTATAAGAATAAGTGAAAGATCAACTTACAAATGTTTCTCTTTGATAAGAGTGATCTTACAGAGAGTAATTCATCTGTGAGATGAATCTATGTAATGATTACACAAGAATCTTGTGAAAATGATTGAGAGTTAATCAGAACTCTTCTGTATGAAAGATATGAGATGAATCTGTGTGATAGTCAGAGAAGAATCTGTAGATTATAAAGAATCTCACAGAATAAGAAACTGAGTGACAGACTCTTTTCTCTTCACAGTAACAAGAGATTTTTTCTCACTGAGATTTTTATAGATATAAAGAGTTTTTAGTGAGTATTACTGCAGTGCTGAGCTGATTCTATGAAGTCACTCAGTGAAAGGCTTCACAGATGAAGCCTTAGAGAGAAAAGAGTATATAAGAAATCTCACTTCTTATGAATTCTTTATCTCTATTTCTATCTCTTATATAATCAATAGAGCTAGCAGCTCTTGACTACACATAACTATATAGACTGAAGTTCATGAATACTATTCATAACTCAGCTTGAATGCTATTATACATTTAATCTCTATATTTTATCTTTCTATTATGAATACTTCTAGTAGTTAACAGTACATATCACGCCAAGCTGCAAACACCTGAATAATCGCCTGCGAGCACTTATTCTTACATAATATCAGAGTTCATCAATCAATTGCACTGAGCTTGTCAACCTGGCTTTCTGAATCTATTTGAATAATCAATTCTTTAAGAAAAAGGTCAATAAGATCTCTTCTAAGTAATCAATAATAAGATCTAAACAGCACTGTGACAGCTTCAGTGTGAAGAAAGTAAAGAAGAATTTCAAGTATTCTGATTCTTCACTCACTGTGAAGAAATGTTAAAAAAGATTTGACAAAGATCTCTGTTTCAACTGCAGAGCTGATGAACACTATATCAGTAATTGTAAGAAGCTGAAGAAGAGAAGAAACTGAGAAGACATCTTCTCAAAGTTAACTTCTCTTCTGACAAATGTATCTGTGAAAGATAAAGAAGAGAAAGAAAAGAATTAACAATTCTCATATCTCTGAGTTCATGTTACAATCACAATGCATACTCTGAATGAGAAGGTATTAGTGAGATGTCTACTCAACTTCAGAATGAATATCAACTTCATATTCTATTTCTTTTCTTTGATAAAGAATTGAAAGAAGATAGATTCATCAGATCATGTGAAATTTACAGATGAAACAAAATGTCATTATTTTAATATAATCTAAGCAAAGTGTGTGATCACAGACTTAGAAGAAATCTTCAAGAAGAGCAGTCTGCTTCTTCATACAGTCAACATCATAGATAAGAATATCATTCTGAGTCTTCTGTGATTGAGAGAAAACAATTCTCTCATTGACTGAGTCACTCAGATGTGACAGTACTGTCTCACTGATGAAGAGACAGTGATAGAGAAATCTGAAGAGTTTCATTGAAAGAATCTTGAGAAAAAGATTGAGTCAATATACTGTATAACAGATGATTGAGACTTGAGAATAGATGAAGAAGTCATCATTCTCACTGCAAGATTAGCAGCAGTATTCATTATTAAAGACAGATGTATATGATATCTCTTTACAGATTTTAAGAATGTCTTTTCAGAAAGGAAAGTAGTGAAGTTTCCTGATATCAAGATATGATATAAGATTTGTCTTGAAGACAGTGCAATGATACTGTATGAGCCTCTTTATAACTTGTCTGTAAAGGAATTAAATGTTCTGCACAAATATCTTGAAGAAGTGCAATCAAAGAACTGAATATGTTTATCAAAGAGTTCAGCAGAGATGTCTATACTCTTTATGCTTAAGAAGAATAATAGACTATATCTATACATAGACTACAGAGGTCTCAATAGAGTGATAGTTAAGAATTACTATTTATTACTGTTAATTGATGAGATGATTAATCAATTATCTGAAATAAAGGTGTTCTCAAAGATTGATATACAGAATGTCTATCATAGAATCAGAGTTAATAAAGATGATGTTTGAAAAACAGCTTTTCATACCAAGTACAGCAATTTTGAATATCTTGTTTTACCTTTTAATCTTTGTAATGCTTCAGCCATCTTTCAGACCTATATAAATAAGACACTGCAGAGCCTTGTTAACATCTTCTGCATAGTATATCTGAATGACATTTTAATCTTCTTGAAATCAGAGAAAGAACATGATATTCATGTTTGAGAAGTGTTGAGTCACTTGAGACAGTATTAACTCTATACAAATATTAAAAAATGCTCATTCTACATGCAGAAGATTGATTTCTTAGATTATATTATTAAGATGAACAGCATTTCAATGAACAGAAGCTGAGTCTTCATTATTGAGAACTGATCAGTGCTGTGAATGTATCATGAGATACAGGTATTTCTAGAATTTATGAATTTCTACAGATAATTCATCTATACATATTCACAGATTACTGCTTCTCTTACAGATCTGTTAAAGAGAAGTATTAAAGACAGAAAAATAAGATCATTTATCCTCACTTAAGACACTATGCAGGTGTTTGCAGAATTGAAACAAGCTTTCACAGATATTATAATACTGAATCATTTTAACTCTGACTTACTCAGTCAGTGTGAGACTGATGCATCTGAGAATGAGATCTGTGAAATCTTTTCACAGTTGATATCAGAGATCTTTCAATGTTGAAAGAATCAGAAAATAATCATCTCTGAAGAAACAGATAATGAATTGTCTGTGAGAGAAGACTTTTTCACAGAGTTTATAAGATACTGTGAATAGAGATCAGTGATCTTCTTCTTCAAGAAGTTATTACTTATACAGAGAAGATATAATACTCATGATTAGAAGATGTTAATAATTATTGAATTCTTTAAGATCTGATGATATTATCTTCAGAGTAGTAAGTACTCAGTGCAAGTTCTCACTGATTATAAAAATCTGTGTTATTTCTTAACAACAAAGAGCTTGACAGAATATCAAGTCAGATAAGTGAAGCTGCTTTCAGAGTATGATTTCTATATCTGATACTGTTCAGATCAGCTTAATCTCACTGACACACTGTCTAGATGACCTGATTATAATATTATTAATGCAGAGAAGAATTCTATAAAAGAATCTCTGTCATCACTGCAGAAGAAGCTAGCTGCAGAGGGTTGAGATTCTCTAAAGCTTGAGAATGGCGCTGAAGAGGCAGCTGTGTGACTCAGTATAGAAGGTGAAAGAGAATCTGAGTCTCTGTGAGAGATTGACACTGAAAATCATAAGCTTCTCATATCATATCTTACAATCATTGAATTGATAAAGAATGAAACAGTCTACAATCTTTCAATCTGACTACTTTTGAAATTCATTAATAAGTTATAGAAGAGAAATGTCTCTACTGTAGCTTGAATTCAGAAATTGAAGAAGAAAGAGTTCAGTTTGAACTTGAAAGAGACAGACTCTGAGCAGAGCAGTGCTGCTAAGAAATCAAGTCACTGATAACTAGAAGAATATGAACTTCTACTACTGAATAATTCAGTCTTTGTTTCTTGTAGCAGAGCAGTGCATCAGAAGTTATTGAGAATTCATCATAATAATTCTTATACAGAGCACTTCAGGTTAGAGAAGACTGAGAAGCTTCTAAAATATAAATACACTTAGAACAAGCTCTGAGCAGATGTTAAAGAGTATATTGAAACTTATAATATCTGTTAAAGAATAAAGATTCTGCAGTATAAGTAATACAGTAAGTTAATATCACTGTCTATTTCAAAGAACTCATGACAGAATCTATCAATGAATTTCATAGTTGATCTGTCAAAGTTGATAAGAGTCAAAGAATAAGACTAAATTTTAGTCATTGTTGATCACTTCACAAAGATGATCAGATATATCTCTACTTATAAAAAGATTAAAGTCTCTGAATTAACTGATCTGTTTTTAGATATCATCATTTATAATTACAGTACTCTGAAATCATTGATAATAGATCAAGAATCTCTCTTCATCAGTAAATACTGATCAGCTTTTTACTATTATCTTATAATAAGATGTCTTCTCAGTACTGCATTTTATTCACAGACTGATGATCAGACTGAATATCAGAATCAGATACTAGAATAGCATCTTCAAGTGTTCTGTTTATATTATTAGAATAATTAGCTCAAACATCTTCTAATCACTGAATTCATATATAATAATGTAAAGAATACAATCTTAAAGATATCTTCTTTCTATACTTATTATGAATATAATTCTTTGTTACTCAGTGACATCATGAATAATGTTTTAAAGAAGAGAATAGACAGTCAGAATGTCAGACAGATACAGAGAATAAAGTATCTCTCAGTGTTAGAAGTAAAAGTAAGATTGAAACTTTTAAACAAAATTTATAAGAAGACAGTAAAAAGCATTCACTGTGTTCAGAAGTGATAGATGAAATACTATAATTAAAAACATCTTCTCATGAAGTTCTTGATAGAGAATCAAGTGCTACTTTCAGTAAAGAATATCAAGATAATGAGACTGTATAAGAAGCTCAGTGAGTGATGACTAGAATCTTTCTCAGTAATAAGAGTGATAAGTAAGCAGATATATAAGTTAAAATTACTCACAGAATTAAAATCAATTTATTCTGTTTTTCACATTTTCTATTTAAAGCTCTATAAGTAATATCTCAGAATGAAGCCATCTCAGCTAAATGATATTAAGATTAAGAGTGATACTGAATATCTTATAAAGAAAATATTGAATAAGTGAATATATTACAGCAAGCTTCAATATCTCATTAAATGAGAAGATTATTCATTATCAGAGAATTTATAAGAACTATTTAAGTATTTGAAAAATGCTGAGAAAGAGATTGCAATCTATGAGATAACTAGTAGAGACTGCTCTATTATACATCAGAGACATTGAATAAGAAACATCATTTAAAACTTCTTATTTTTCTCAAAGAGTTTTTTAGAGATAATCTTATGATGATGAGTCAGCATCTTATAGACTCTGTAGCACTCTTCTTCTATTTTCTCTCAAAGAGTTTTTAGAAGTTTAATAAGACTACACAAGTGTAATATTTCTGAAGCAGTTAAAAGAAAAGAAATATTTAAAATTAATAAAAAGATTAACATTATTGATCTGTAGACTGCTGCTATTTTAATAAGATCACAGCTCACTGAAAAAGTAAAAAGAAGAATCAGAGTCTACTTATTAATAATTATATCTCTATTAAACTCATTCTTCACTATTGAAGTCTTCAGCACTGATATCTTTGTCTGCTGAGAAGTTAGTACTGCAGTGTCATAGAGAAGCATACTACAGAAGAGTATAAGAGATACTGAAAGTATTAACTTACTAACTTATAAAGTATCTCAGTTATCTATTTCAACTGAAGTGAGATTCTCTTCAATCAGTGATTGATCTCTGTGACACTTTCAGCACTGACTGATTTCTTCTTGAGATCAGTCATTCTGAGGTGTTTTTTCATCTTAAAGACTCATGCTTTTGTCTCTTTTTACAGATGAGTAAGAGAGACCTTCTCAGCTCTGACAGAATTTATCAACACTTAGAGCTCTGAGACTCTCACTCTGTACTGCTTGAGTATCTAGACTTCTTATCAGAACTGATATAATATCTTTCTGTGAAGTAATACTTACAGAGAGACAGAAGTTGTTGTTACAGATATAACAGAAACAATAAGAGTGAAAGAAGAAATAAGTGTATAAAATCCCTCTCTTCTTCAGCTGCTTGATGCAGTACAGACAAGTAGCAGTATCAGTCAGAGACTGCACTGAAGCCTTCTCACAGAGAGAAGATAAAGAAACTGTGATACTCTGTAAACTCAACTCAGCAGCATTCTGAGCAGGACTCAGACATGCTGTGAGAGAGAAACTATGAATTGAGCTTCTTGAAGTCACTGTCTCTGAAATCAAGCTCTCTCCGAGTTCCTCTCTGAATGATCACACAGGGTCATATATCACTGTATTGACTGAGGGGGGAGGCAGTGTTGTAACAGCAGTGAGAGGAACAGAGAATGAAACAGACACAGATGAACTGATCAGCAGAAGAGATAACATCTCACTGCAAGATGCAGCAACTACCACCACAGCTGTAAAAGAAGCAGGAGAAGAAGATGTGACAATGAGAGCAGTGCTCCCGCGGCTCATTGACATCACTGCCTTCACCTCCAACCTGGCTTTCTTGGCAGTCACGGAGGCCGCTGCTGCATCACAAAGACATTTACTCACTAGAAAATGTCAGAATAAGCCCTCTACTGTCTTTCAAGAATGATGCTCTCATGCACTCACTATTACAGATGAGAAGAGGAGAGAAAAATATATCACAGAGAAGAAAGATCTTTTCAGAAAAATTCTATCACTACTGTTAGCTTTGTCTCTAAAACACATTACTTTTACAGAGAATTTCATATATAGAATGAAATATATTGAAAGATCTGTAAGTCACTTATTAACTATATTTTTTCACATTTCAAATTGATATATAAGAAACTCACTTATCATGTGTTTGATTTGAATGAAGATGAGAAAAGAAAGATCTACACAGTCAGTAGAAAAACTCATCTATTTCTTTGTATTATACACAGCATATATACTGTCAATCAGTTAATAACTGTTGCTATACAATAAAGATAATTTCTAATTCAGTAATCTTGAGAGCATAGAGACTATGCTCTTAAAGAGAAGAGTATTATCATACTTTCAGTCATATCAAGACCTTATTGTGATTTCACATAGCTCATTGCTTTCATGTGAATAATTTCATCTCTTTCACAGACTGACTGAACTGGTTTTCAACTACTCTATGACATCATTCAGATATATTATAGAAAGATTCAATTGATGAATATAAGAACCTCACTTCTATACAAGATTAGCAGATTACTCTTTCTTAATAATAAGACACTGCTGAGGTATCACTTCAGCTATTCTTACTCATGAAATGAGAGAAGAGTATTCACTCATTGTCTATAAAGAATAGCTAGATACTGGCTTCTCATTAAAGAAGTCAGTGATTCATTTTACTTCTACTGAAATATACACAAGAGTTACTGCGTGTCTCATACAATCTTCTTAGTATACTAAGTATGATATCTGTGATATTCTCACAATAACCCTGTAGCCTATGAGCTTGCTATTTAAGCAAGATAGTCAAGCTCACTCATACAGCTTCTCAAACAACTACCTCTATATATCATCACTAACTGGCCACTGCTTCGGTTCCGCCACGTTACATGAATACAAAGACTCAAGAATGAATCTCAAAGCTCAAACACAGTGTTTAAACTGTCAAAGATATGAACACTTTGCAATCTCATGTTTTAAAGACTCAAAATATGCATTCTGTGTCAGAGATCACAAAACTAGTGAGTATAAATGTGAAACATGCTTAAAAAGAGATGAAATATATTAACACACTCTGCTTAAGTGCTCTAATTGCAAAGAAAAACATATATCTAGCTTAAAAGAATGTATGTTTACTCCTAGAACTCAAAAGAACTGGAGAAAAGATGAAGCTCAAAGTCAATCTAGAACTGAAGAGAAGAGTTAAGTCAGTAGACTTACAACTACAAGCTTAAAAAGAAGAAACTCTCAACTATCTAAATCTTCAAACTTCAATTCTTCAGCTAAATGTAAACAGAATTTGAATCCTCAAACTTCTGTTAAGATTAGAGAATTGAGAAATGACTCTGATAATAAACTAGATATAATGTAAGTAGTTGAGATTTCTACTTTTCAAAATAGTTATAATCTACTATCTGATGATAGTGAGTAGATTCTACTCTATCTCTACTCTCTTTTAGTATGAATATATAATAAAAACAATAAAAAAAGTTTAAAAACTCTTCAAAAATCACATTTATTCAAAATAATATGAATAGAAACTCAAATTGTATTTATTCTTATCTTCAAATTGTATTTGAATAAAAAGTTAATTTTATACTACTTCAGAAACTGAATTTTGATGCTGAGTAAAATTATATCATTTCTCATTCAAGCTACTACTGCTTTCTATCTCAAAAGTCTGAGATAAAGTCAAGAGTAGTGATCTATGAAAGAAAGAGATTAAGATATTAATTTAATCTAAGATTTAATATCATGTCTGACTCTGATATTCTGATGAGTGATATTATAGATAAAGAAAATGAGTTTGATACTATACAGCTTATAAATATCTATAATGAAAAGTCATTGAAGAAAAATAACAATATCTGAACAATTGATAGAGAATTTCTGAACATAACTTTATCAAGAAACTCTATAATTGCAGAAGATTTCAATGCACATCATCTCTAATGAAATTCAGAATGTAAGAGAGTAGTGAGAGCTGATAATCTGATTGAATGAATCTTTGAGCATTCAATAGATTTGATTAATAAGTCTGATTAATAAACATTCTTTAGAAAAGACTTGAAACAGAAGTCTATTATAGATCTAATCTTCATATTATAAAATCTAATGAAAAGAAAACTTGTAAACTGATTTATTAATTCAAATGAGACATCAGAATCAGATCATGAGATTATTTAATTTAATATTGAACTGAGTGAAAAACAAATGAGTGAAAATCCTCTTCTCTTTAATTAGTATAACTTTGAAAAAGCTGATTGAAAAGCAGTTAAAGAAAGCATAAAACTGTTAAAATCTGAAAGATAGAATAAGCTATATTGAAATTCTGATCAAGATATCTCAAATAAAATGCTTGAGAATAGAGTGAAGCTTATTACATCTATTATTCTAACAAGTGTTAGAGATAATATTTTAAAAAGAAAATCTTCTGAGTATTCAAAACCTTGATGAAATGAGAATATCTTATCTAAAAGAAAAGAATTAGCTACTGCTAGAAGAGATTGAAAGAATGATGTAATATCTGATGAAGAGTTCAAAGCTGTCAGAAATGAATATTTTTCAGATATTAAAAGAGCTAAAACAGACTGCTGAAATAAATTTCTTGAAGAAGCACAAGAGAAGAAAGTTTTTAAAGCTTTTAACTATACTAAAACAAGAAGTGTAGCAAAACTTCCAGCCTTAGAATATGAGTTTCAGAATGAATCATATACAGCAAACTCTTTTGAGGAAAAATATCAAGCTTTTATAAGAATTCTCTTTCAGAACTTATCAGATTCAGTGTAAGAAATTCCGCTTCTCGCGGATTCTTTACCCCTATTTCTATCTCTCATGTAATCAATAGAGCTAGTGGCCCTTGACTACACATAACTATATAGACTGAAGTTCATGAATACTATTCACAACTCAGCTTGAATACTATTATATATTTAATCTCTACATTTATCTTTCTACTGTGAATACTTCTAGTAGTTAACAGTACATATCACATCAAGCTGCAAACACCTGAATAATCATCTACAAGCACTTATTCTTACATTTCAAGCTCAGTCAGTCAGTAACTGCTTATTATGACTGAAAGAACTAGAAACTCACATGCTTCAATCCCTGCAAACTCTACTGCAGACACTCAGAAGCAGTCACTCAAATCATAAATAACTCTTATAAAAGAAGTCTCAGAGAACTTATCAATCACTTACAGAACATCATTCTCTACATCTGTGATAGAGAAACTCTTCAAACTTATGAATAAATCAATCTCAGTGAAGAACATTCTTGAGCATCTTCTGCAGAATTAAGCTATTTTTCTATAAGAAATGCTTACTATCTGTAAACACTCTTGAACTGAGTCTCTAGACATGATCTTCAGAGATATCTATGAACTGAAAAGAAACTTTCTTAAGCTGTGACTACTTAAGATCACTTATTAAATCACAATCTATAAAAGCTTTTATGAGTTTGTATTTGAAATTGACTTGCAAGTCTGACTGTATGATATAAAAGATGAAGAAGCTGTTATCTATGCAATAACAGACCTCTATTACACTGAAGTCAAGAACTGACTGAATTATCTAGAGAATGATTATGAGAGATTTCACTGATCTGTTCTCAAGATCTATCTAGAGAATAAATTGAGAAACTTTACAAGCTGAACAGAGAATATCTGAGCTGTGATCATCAATATTAGAAAAAGAGGTGAGAAATCTGATGAAAACTACTCACAGCACTTCATGAAATTATAATACAAATTGAGATCTGTGAAAACAGAGCTCTGAAACAAGACCTGAATAATGATATTTATAAAGAGACTGAATAAAGACATGCAGAACAAGCTCATTGAGTAAGACTCTAAGCTCTTGACTCTGAAGAAACTGATGACTCTCATTCATCACTTACAGATCACTGTGAGAGTCACAGATCTATAAAGAGTGAATTATCAACTGACTCTGTGAGAGTCAGAATAACAGAGAACAGATTTATCAGAAAAAGATGATAAGACACAGAGAGATTTGTATGTAACTGCTAAGCAGAGAGAAAGAGCTTCATAAGCTCTTATAAACAGAGTATATAATAGAGAGATTAAGAAAAAGAAACTCTGCTTTATCTGTTTTAAATCAGAATATCTCTGCACAAACTGTCTGAATAAATCAAAATAGAAATTTGAAGAGTCATGAATGAAGTCAGCAACAGCCTTCTTAAGAGTCTTGAAGCTGACATCTGAATCTGTTACTCTCTCAATGAAAATACTTACTTATGAGAAGAGATCATACTGCAGTACTGCTGCTCTACAAGTATGAAAAGTATTGATAAACTCAGAATCTCAGGTCACTGTAATGTCTTTAAAGCTCACAGAGTAAATGAGCTGAAAGATGAAGACTGAGAACCTACTCTTATAATAAGCAGAGTGTGAGAACTCAGACCTGAGAGCTGAGAGACTTATAAGAGTTATCTTTGAATTGCAAGATCTCTCTGAAATCTGAAGAAGATTTGTGAAAACTGTGATTATCACAGACATCACAGATGACATGTACTTAGAACTTGTATAACTTCAAAGATATAATCTGCACATAGCTGTCTGTGAGTCAGATTTATACTTCTGATCAGTGTTAACAAACTCACTTATAAAGATAGAATCAGTTAATGCTGCAGAGTTGATTAGAGAAGATAAACTCATCTATATAATAACTTTATAAGTGTCTGAGAACCTTGCAGTTATAGAAACTGAGCTTCAGATATCAGAGAAATACTGAGATCTTATAGAGATATTCAGCTTAGTAAAGACAGCTGAGCTTCTCTCTCACTTTGAGAAGAATCTAGTAATAGATTTAATAGAAGAGTAGAAACTCTTCTGAGAATCAATCTATAAGCTCTCTTATTATGAGACAGAGATCTTACAGATCTATGTAAAGAAGAATCTGAAGAATGACTTTATCTAATCTTCATAGGCCTCTGCAGAAGCCTCTGTGATGTTTATAAAGAAGAAGAATGAAGATCTCAGATTATGTATAGATTATTATAATCTGAACTTCAAGATAATAAAGAGTTACTACTCTCTGTCTCTGATTGAGAATGTGATTAACTGTCTCACAGAAGCTGTTATATTCACATAACTGAATATAATCAATACATATACACAGCTGTGAATATGATCAGAGAATGAATGAAAGACTGTCTTTAGAACTGTACTGAGATTATTTGAATATCTAGTGATGTCTTTTGATCTGATAAATATCTCTGTGATATTTCAGTCTTTTATTAATAAAACACTTTATATATATCTGAATGTCTTTGTAATAATATATCTGAATAATGTGATGATGTACTTTATGAAGAAGAAAGAACACACTGAGTATATACAAAGTGTATTAAAGATCTTAGATGAGACACAACTGTATATTAAGCTTATAAAGTATAACTTCAGTACTCACTGAATTAATTTTCTAGAATATGTAATCACTGCAGATGATATTCAGATGAAATCTTCATGAATTAAGACTATTCTATCATGATCAGAGTTAACTAGTATTTATGAGATTCAGATCTTTCTGAGCTTTATGAATTTCTATAGATAATTTATCTTTGTATTTATGAGAATCTTCTTGACTCTTACAGACATACTGAAGAGTGAAAATAAGAAGAAGTCATTCTATAAATAGAGAATGAAAAGATTATTAAGAAGAGAGAACTGTGAGAACTTTCTTATCTTAGAAGCTTACAGAGTCTTTATAAGATTGAAATAGATATTCACAGACATAGTGATGCTATTTCACTTTGATCTCTTACTCTTAATCAGATTGAAGACAGATGTCTTCTTCTTTGCAATTTCAGAAATAGTCTTATAACTACAGTTAAATAAGAACTGAGTTTCAGTGATATTTTTCTCACAGAAGATACAACCTGCAGAGATCAACTATAATATTTATAATCAGAAGCTTCTTATGATAGTGAAATTCTTCTGTCACTGATACTACTACTTTAAGAGTCTTATAACAGTGATTACTGTTAGAACTGATTATAATAGCTTATAACAGTTTACTTTAATGAAGAAACTCTCACAGTAGCAGATTCACTGAGCTCAGAGACTGAGTAAGTTCTGATTCAAAATAGAATATATTAAGAGAACTAAGAACTCAGCAGACAGACTCTCTCACAGATCAGACTATGTTAAGAAGATCAGAGTAATAAATACAGAGAGACTAGAGAAGATAGAAAAGCTTCACAGAATGCTCAGACTCAGTGTTGTAAAGAGATTAACTGAAGAGTCTCTCAATCTCTTATAAGAGAAGAGAGAAGAGAAAGAGAAGAAGTCTGTATAACTACTCTCTATAATACTGAGAGTCAACACTCTGAAAATCTTTATAAGAATTCTTGAAGAGAGTATTTATAATCTGAAGAGTTTACAGACTTTAAGAAGTACTGTAAAAGACCTGATATAAGAAAAAACAGAGTATAAGTCTTTATAAGATCTTCTATTCAGATTGTCTGAACTATAACTGAAGAATGAATATACTCAGTATATTCAGAAACTGCTCACAGCAGAGATCAACTCTGCAGAAATAAAGAATTAAAGAGACTTAAATAATCTCTTATAAAGAGAGAATCAGATTTATATACTTATGAATAAGTTTCTATGAGTAAAACTTATTAAAAGATATCATGACTCTTCTCTAGTGAGTTATTTTATAGATACTAGAACTCATGAGTTGCTTATAAGAAAATACTTCTGACTGAAGATATAAGAACTTATGAAGAAGATAGTGAATTCTTATACTGTTTATCAGAATTTATAAATAGTATGATTCAGATTATATAAAGAACTTACTTCTCTACTCATTCTGTAAGAACCTTGAAAACAGCTAGAAATGAATACTCTTATAAGTCTCTCTGAAAGTAAGAACATATATAATGTCTGCTTTGATAGTATACTGATAATAATGAATTACTTTATTAAGATAGCACACTTTATACTCATCTGTAAGAACTTGAAGTCAAAGAATTTAACTCATATCTTTATCTATAATATGATTCAGTTGCATGAATTATCTGTGAACATTGTCTCAGATAGAGAATTAATCTTTATAGAAGAGTTCTGATCTAATCTGATAACTATACTGAAGATCTTATAAGATCTAAGCACAGCTTTTCATTAACAGATAGATGATTAGACAGAATATCTGATAAGTATATTAAAACAGTATTTGCAGTGCTTTATTAATTACAATCAGAATAACTGAGTGCATTAATTATTACTTACAGAGTTTATATACAATAACTTAAAGTATATCAGTATAGATAAAACTCTCTTTAAAATACTTACTGAGACTCATTCATGAATAATCTTGATAAACTTGTGAGAGTACACTATAGAGTGTGATAATGTCTGTGAACAGACTGAGAGAATTCAGAATATCTGAGAGAAAGCCTGTGAATTCTTGAGAAAGACTCAAGATTATCAGAAGAGATACTATAACTTCAAGTATATTATAAAGAGTTTCAAGAAAGATGATAAAGTCTGACTGAGTCTAGAAAACATTGCTATATAAAGATCTAGTAAGAAGCTGAATCTCTTATGAACAGAGTCTTATAAGATTATGAAGAAAGTTAGTTTGTAGTTTTACAGATTAAAACTGTTATCTGAGTTGTAGATATACAATGTTTTTTATATCTCTTTACTTTATAAATATAAGAAATTCTTAGAAGAGAACTCTGTGACTCATTACTCTATCTATAAAGTACTAGAGAGTGAAAGAGAATATCAGATCAAAGAGATTATTAACTCAGAGAAGTGAGATTATAAGCTCTGATTCAAGATTCAGTGATAAGAGTATTCTGATAAGATGAATAAGTTCACTTGAGAATTATTTAAACAGATAAGATATCTGCAGAAGCTGAGATATGACTTTTATACTGTAAATTCTGATAAGTCAGAATAACACAGTCTTCATTAAGAATCTGATTGTGATAAAGACATTATCACTGTCATTTGTAAACTCTAGTCTATAAGATGATAAGTTTCTACTGAGATGAACAGTCTGCAGTGTATATAAGAAAAGAAGAAATCATATTCTTATTAAAGCTAAAAAATAAGAAAATAAATAGAACTGTGAATACAATTTAGAGATTAATAAAGAAAAAATAAAGAAAACTCATATTTATATTCTTAATATCTGTGACACTCAATCTCTTCACAACTATCAATTTTTCTCTTTAAAGAAGTAGAGAGTATTATATCTATAGTACAGATAATTATTGCATTTAATATAAAGACTGTCAGAAATGCACAGACTTCAGAGAAGTCAGATATCAGAGTATACACAGTTACAGCAGAACCTTGAGAACTGACTGTCTGCATATATAATCAGATATTTCTTATGAAGCTGTATTCACTTTCTCAGTTATGCTGAAGTATTCAGCCTGAAAATAATTGAGATGTGAAGAGAGAGCTCATCTATTCAGACTAACTTTCATCACAAATTCATGGCATTTGTATTGTCTTAATTACTCAGATTTTATAAGTACTCAGAGACTCATCTCTTATTGATAATGAAATTGTGAAAATGCGCTGTGATATGAGAATCATTGATAGAGAATCTAGACATATTTATATATACCTGGTCAGAGATTGTACAGGCAGAGAGAGAGTGATCATAGACTTATGAGACTGCAGAAGACACTGATAATACAGAGAGCTTTGCAAGAACTGTTAGCTAGAGTCTGTAAGAAATTACTTATAAGAAGACTTACAGTAAAGAGAGAAACTGCACTGCTTGAAGTCAGAGACTGATCTGAGAGAGATAGAGAGTTGACTGCTGATCTGAAGATTGAGTGCAGTGATGAGACTGAGAAGAATGAAGATATAATTATAAGCAGCAGCATCTCTGCTTCATCAGTCAGTAAAAAGTAATTAGAGAAGTTGCAGAGACACTCATAAGAAGCTTGATAATAATCAGACATTATTTATAAAGATATTAAAATTGAAAAATTTTTATTCTTAGAAAGTTCTTGAATTAATATATAAATATTGTCAGAAACACTCTCTCTCTATTATCTGAATGAAAACACTTCACAGATGAATAAAGATACTCACAGTTTATAAGAATAAGAGCTGTTATAGAAAAAGAGAAAAGAAGATGAGATTTCATAGACAGATCTGAGATATTTATACTACTCTAAAGAGATTTGCTTACACTGTGAGTGATTTCACAGAACAGTCAGATTACTCTAGTAAATAAAAGTGATTATAAATTACAGATCTGAATCTTTCTATGTGACTATAAAGAGTAATTGCAGATTATAAATATCTTGATTCTACAATTCTACAGAGTTGATGAAAGAATGAAAAATTCCTAACAATTTTACAGTGTTAAAGAATAATGATTTGTGAGAATAAGTGAAAGATTAACTCATAAATACTTCTCTTTAATAAGAGTAATCTTACAGAGAGTGATTCATCTATGAGATGAATCTGTATAATAATTATACAAGAATCTCATGAAAATGATTGAGAGTTAACTGAAACTCTTCTATATGAAAGATGTGAGATGAATCTGTGTGATAGTTAGAGAAGAATCTGTAGATCATAAAGAATCTTATAAAATAAGAAACTAAGTGACAGACTCTTTTTTCTTTGTAATAACAAGAGATTTTTCCTCACTGAGATTTTTATAGATGTGAAGAGTTTTTAGTGAGTATCACTGCAGTGCTGAGCTGATTCTATGAAGTCACTCAGTGAAAGACTTCATGAACAAAGTCTTAGAGAGAGAGAAGTATGTAAGAAATCCTGCTTCTCATGAATTCTTTATCTCTATTTCTATCTCTCATATAATCAATAGAGCTAGCGGCCCTTGACTACACACAACTATATAGACTGGAGTTCATGAATACAATTCACAACTCAGCTTGAATACTATTATATATTTAATCTCTACATTTATCTTTCTACCGTGAATACTTCTAGTAGTTAACAGTACATATCACGCCAAGCTGCAAACACCCGAATAATCGCCTGCGAGCACTTATTCTTACATTCAGATTCAGAGAAAGAGAAAGAGAATATATCACTTCTCAACTACATTGATGAAAATGACTGAGAATGGCCTGATCTTACACAAGATGAATTAGAGTTAGCTATCTTCTCAAGCTCTGTTAAAACTGCTGCAGATCCTGATTCAATTAATCACTTGATTATTCAAAATACATATTCCTACTTAAAGAATGAATATTTTAAGCTCTTTTTCAATCTCTTGAAAAATGAATATTATTCTGAATACTGAAGAGAAGTCACTGAAGTGATTCTTATAAAATCTAATAGAAAAACTTCAATTTCTAAGTCATATAGAGTAATATCTCTATTGAACTGCCTAGAAAAGGTTTTAGAAAAGATAATAGCTACTTAACTATCTTTTATAAGCTCTATAGATGATTCTCTTTTATTCAGTGAATAAATGAGAGATAGAAAACAGTGTTCTGTAATTAACACTATTCTCTCAGTTGTTCATGATATTCAAATAGCAAAGCATGAGAGTCTGGTCTCAACTGCAGTTTTTATTGATATAAAAGAAGCATTTGATCATGTTTCAAAGTCAAAGTTAATTCAGACATTGAAGATATTAAAACTGTCACTTTCTCTAATAAAATGAGTTAACTGTTTTATATCTAAAAGAATTATACAACTCTTCTTTGATAAAATGAAACAAGACAAGACTGAGATAAAAATAGAAGTATCACAGAAATCTTTAATCTCACTCATTTTATTTATAATATACACTGCATATCTATTCAAAAATAGAAATATGAGAATAGTGTGATCTCTGAGTTATATGAATGATATTGGTCTAGTCTACAGCTTAAAAACTATCAAAGAGAATTTGAAAGTAATTGAAGAAGCTGCAAAGAAAATCTTTGTTAGAGCAGATATCAATTAAATTCAATTTAATATGAATAAAACTGAGTTAATTCATTTCTTTTCTAGATTCAATGAGAAAGAACTATCTCTAACTCTTTTAAATAGAGAGATTAAACCCAGTGTAAATATCAAATGATTAGAAGTATGATTAAACTCCAAGTTGAATTTTAAATATTATATTCAACAAAGAACTGTCAAGGCAGAAAGACTATTAAACAACATAATCAGACTGTTAAATACAGAGAGAGGTCTATTCTTCCAGACTATAAGACAGTTATATATAGTCTGTATTACATCAGTAGCTGATTATGAAGTTCAAGTTTGATGAAATAATCAAGGGAATTTCACTGAACTCTTTCAAAGTCTGTAAAACAGAGTCTTGAGAAGAATTCTGAGAGTATTCAAATCATCTTCTATTAAAGCAATGAAAATTGAAGCTTCAATCTCTTCTTCTGCTATTAGATTTGAAAAAGCCTGTATGAACTATGCTCTGAGAGTTGTAAAGATAAGCTTAAATCATATAATCAGAGAAAGAGTCTCTTCTTTATTTTCATCAATTAACTCTGAAAATGAACTGAATTAAAATAGATTTCTTAATTGAAATGAAAATAATTCTTCAAAGAAAATATCTTCTCAACTGTACAGACTATGCTCTCTGATTAAAAATCAATTTTCTTCTTTAAATATTGAAAAAGTTAATCATGAGAAGTTATCTCTCTGAAGAGAAAAGCTTGAATCTCTTATAGACTTATAAATAAGTGAACTATCAAAAGAGAAAGAATATGAACAGTATTTAAAGAGAATTTCTACAATTAATATAAAAGACTCTATTCTGATTTATTCACATGACTTAAAAAATGAGAACTTGAATAGATTAGACACAGGCATTGCTTATACTGAAGATAATATCAATTTTATCTCAGATTTCTGAAATCTAGACTCTGAATGTGAAGTCTTTGATGCTGAACTATTTGCAATAGTGAAAGCTTTCAAACTCATTGAAATAAAATCTCATAAAAGAGGAAATTGTTTGAAAGAGGCATGAATATTCTCTGATAGTCAAGCTGCTTTAAAAAGACTTAGAAATAGTCAGATTTATAATGATCAAATGAATCTTGAACTAATCTTAAACTCTGTTTTAAAAATTCAAAAGAGAAGAACATTAAAGCTGATAATTCATCTGTACTGAGTTCCTGCTTATATGAATATTCATGACAATAAATTGGCTGATTCAGCTGTAAAAAAGGATGCAGAATTAAGCAGATTGATTTAAAAAATTATATTCTGGTCTTTTATAAAGAGAAAAATAAAAGAATCTTGTTTAGACAAGTGAAATGAAAGCTGGCAGAAACAAAAGAAGAGTATACATTATTCAAGATTTGAAACAAAACTCAAGTGAAAATCTTGTTCAATTAAATGTAAAAAGAAAATATTCTCATCTATAATACAGCTGAAACTAGAATATGACTATTTCAAATCTTATATACAAAGATTTGATGATAGATTTGACTCAATAGAATGCTTATTCTGCAATACAAATGAGAATCCTGAGTATATTGTAATACACTGTGCATTATACAATAGTCTCAGAGTCAGATTCAAAGAGAAGTATGATTTAAATCAATTAAATATGAGATTTTTATTCTCAACTGAGACAGGAATTAAATACTTAATAGACTTTCTATCAGAAACTCAAGCAGCTATAAGAAAATGGCTAAATTCAGAATTATCTGAATATGAAGAGGAGGAAATCAATCAGATATAGTCTGTTAAAACAGCTATACACTCTCTTTTAATAATTTGTTTTATTATAGTCTCTCTTTACTTTATCTTTTTCTTTATCTTTTTCTTTCAATTTCTTTCTATCTATCTATTTAATGTGTCTATCTTTGAGACTGTGTTCTTTTTCTCTTTTCCTTTGTCATGATATTGTCAAATAGTTTCAAAGTATCAAAAGATGTTAAAACACTGCAATTTGTAAACAGTTTTTGTATTCTGAGCTGGAATTTTCTGATTTTGCATATCTGAAATTGATGAATGTATAATAGTTAACTTTACAGACATAGGAAAAACCCTGAGAACTAAAAGTTCTCAAGTAGATGTCATAGTCTCTGACTGCATACATCTATAATTGAAGAATAATAATAATAATAAGAATAGAAGCTGCAGCAGAAGAGTTACTGACATATATAAATTCTTTATTCAACAGATTATTGAGTGTCTTTTGAAGAAGAAGAAGTTCATCTCAGAATATATTATAAAGAAGATCTCATGATAATTCATAGTCTTTGTTATTGTTCTATTTTAACTTAACACTGTGATTCACTTCTGAACCTTGTAAGAGAGGTAAATTTGTAGCATTATTATCTTATCAGAAGACATCTATACATTCATAATATGATTAAGAGAGTTTTTTATAAGAATCTGTTATTATAATATAAGATAACTTTTCTAGAGACTTTTTAATATCAGTCAGACTGATAGAGTAGATTATCACATAATTCTGTTATCAGTGATCTTATCAGTAATTCTGTCAGTGACTTCTTTTTCAGAGCATTTCATAAGAGTTGACAGAGATCTGTATTAAATTCATAGTCTTGTAAATATTATTCTCATGAATTCTATCATTGTTAGGAAATATTAAGCTTCTATTTTAAGCATTTAATAAGATATCTTGTTCAAATAGTCAGGCAAGTTCTAATATAAGATTATAATCAAGATTATTAACTTTATATATATAGACATCTTCATGTTGATGTTCTCTGATATCTATGTTTAGCTTCATTATATAACAGGTGTAAATGACTTTTGAATTATTAAATTCTGTGAGAAGTCAGAGCTTTAATAAGAGAATACACTGAAGATTATAATATCTTACAACTAAAGATTTAATCATTATATAATAATATAGATTACTGTCTATCATAGCTTTCATATTATATATGTTATCAATCACAGTAGATACAAGAATTATATTCATCATCATTTTCTCTTCAAATCATTGTCATTCATTCTTTTCAAGCTTCTGTTTACAAATTTTATCAGAAGCTAATCTTTTCTCTGTTTCATTGAGATATCTTCATAGTTATCTTTCAAATCTTTCTTCAATGCAATGTGATTGATATATATCACTGATATTGATCTTTCTTTTAAATGAGAAGATACATAGACTAATCAGCAGTTGAAAGTGATATGTTCTAGTCAGTTACAATTGATACATATCTCTTATTAGTGTTGATCAGCAACTTCTTCAGAAGTGATTCTGAGAACTCAGAAGCCTGTTTAGATAACAGAAACTCTTGTTTATACATAGATATTTAAGTTCACTTAATTCACAGTATCTGTATTGTTATTCTTTGACATAGATGTATAAGTAGCTGAGATGTAATATCTTCTACTACTGTTCTGTATACTCTTAAGCTTAATGAGATGATCATTCAATATTCAGAGTTGTATACAGAAACCTTCATAAGTCTGATCTTTGTCTACACTTATAAGAGTCTGTAGAAATTTAAAAGTTAATATTTTCTTAAGTATGTTAATCTTCATTCTATTCTCTCAAGATTGATTTTCTGCTTCTAGAATCTTGATATCAAAATCAGGAATAAATATTATAAGAGAAGTATTTCTCTGTCAGACACTCTGTAATCAATCTAATATCTTCTGTTATATAATAATGTCTTGAAACAGAACATTGAGATGTTTGATGATGTTATCAGATGTATGTAATACTAATTTACATACTTTCATTCATAAATGAAACTTCTGTTTCACATAATTCTTCAATTATTCATTGATATATCAATCTTGATTGATTAGTGAATCAATAACATCTTCATCTACACTTAGTTTCATAAGTATTTTGAATCTTCATAATGAGTAGAGAGTGAGATCAGAAGTATTGAAATATATAAGAGTATTTAAGTATTTCTTCAGTGTTTATATTGTGTTTATATTCAATTCTATCAGTGTTGAAATTGTCTGTGCAGAGATTTCTTATTAAGATAATTATTAAATCTCTTTATATTGATGTTGTTAAGTTGCATGTATATCAGTTATCTATTACTGTTATAATTTCAACATTGCTCAGAGTTACTGTGACACTGTATCTATACTTATATATAAGAATAAGTGCTCGCAGGCGATTATTCGGGTGTTTGCAGCTTGACGTGATATGTACTGTTAACTACTAGAAGTATTCACAGTAGAAAGATAAAATGTAGAGATCAAATGTATAATAGCATTCAAGCTGAGTTATGAATAGTATTCATGAACTTCAGTCTATATAGTTATGTGTAGTCAAGGGCCGCTAGCCCTATTAATTACATGAGAGATAGAAATAGAGATAAAGAATTTATAAGAAGTGAGATTTCTTATATATCTCTTTCTCTCTAAGACTTCATTCACGAAGTCTTTCACTGAGTGACTTCATTGAATCAGCTCAGCACTGCAGTGATACTTACTAAAAACTCTTCATATCTATAAAAAATCTCAGTGAGGAAAAATCCCTTGTTATTATAAAGGAAAAAGAGTCTGTCACTCAGTTCCTTGTTTTATAAGATTCTTTATAATCTACAGATTCTTCTCTGACTATCATGCAGATTCATTTCATATCTTTCATATAGAAGAGTTTCAGTTGACTCTTAATCATTTTTATGAGATTCTTATATAATCATCACACAGATTCATCTCACAGATGAATCACTCTCTGTGAGATCACTCTTATCAAAGAGAAACATTCATGAGTTAATCTTTCACTCATTCTTGTAAATCATTGTTCTTTAATACTGTAGAATTGTGAGGAATTTTTCATTCTTTCATTAACTCTGTAGAATTGTAGAATCAAGATATTCACAGTCTGCAATCACTCTTTATAGTCACATAGAAAGATTCAGATCTGTGAATCACAATCACTCTTATTTACTAGAGTGATCTGACTGTTTCACAGAATCACTCACAGTGTAAGCAAATCTCTCTAAAGTAATATAAATATCTCAGATCTGTCTACAGAATCTCATCTTCTTTTCTCTTTTTCTATAACAGCTCTCATTCTTATAAACTGTGAGTATTCTCATTCATCTGCAAAGTATTTTCACTCAGATAACAGAGAGAGAGTGTTTCTGACAATATCTGTATATTAATTTAAGAACTTTCTAAGAATAAAAATTTTTTAATTTCAATATCTTTATAATAATATCTGATGACTGCTGAGCTTTTTATGAGTATTTCTATAACTTCTCTGATCACTTTTTATCAGCTGATGAAGCAGAGATACTGCTGTCTATGATTATGTCTTCATCTCTCTCAGTCTTATCACTGCATCTGATCTTCAGATCAGCAGTCAACTCTCTGTCTTTCTCAGATCAGTTTCTGACTTCAAGCAGTGCAGTTCCTCTCTTTACTGTAAGTCTTCTCATAAGTAATTTCTTACAGACTCTAGCTAACAGTTCTTATGAAGCTCTCAGTATTGTCAGTGTCTTCTACAGTCTCACAGGCCTATGATCACCCTCTCCCTGCTCATATAATCTCTGATCAGGTATATGTGAATATGTCTAGGTTCTCTATCAATGGTTCTCGCGCTGTGGTGCATTTCTGCAATCTCATTGTCAATGAGAGATGAGTCTCTGAGTACCTGTAAAATCCAGGTAATTAAGGCAATGTGAATGTCATGAATTTGTGATGAGAGTTAATCTGAACAGATGAGCCCTCTCTCTGCATCTCAATTGTTTTCAGGCTGAATACTTCAGCACAACTGAGAGAGTGAACACAGCTTTATAAGAGATATCTGATCACATGCACAGACAGTCAGTTCTCAAGACTCTGTCATAACTATGTATATTCTGATGTTCAGCTTCTCTGAAGTCTGTACATTTCTGACAGTCTTTATATCAAATGCAATAATTATCTGTACTGCAGATATAATACTCTCTGCTTCTTTGAAGAAAGAAATTGATAGTTGTGAGAGAATTGAGTGTCATGAATGTTAAGAGTGTGAGTTTGAGTTTTCTTTGTTTTTTCTTTATTAATCTTCAAATTGTGTTCACAGCTCTGTTTATTTTCTTGTTTTTTAGTTTTAATAAGAATATGATTTCTTCTTCTCTTATATACACTGCAGACTGTTCATCTCAGTAGAAACTTATCATCTTATAGACTAGGATTTATAAATGACAGTGTTAATATCTTTATCACAATCAGATTCTTAGTAAAGACTGTATCATTCTGACTTATCAGAATTTACAGTATGAAAGTCATATCTCAGCTTCTGTAGATGTCTTATCTATCTGAATGATTCTCAAGTGAACTCATTCATCTTATCAGAATACTCTTATCACTGAATCTTGAATCAGAGCTTACAATCTCACTTCTCTGAGTTAATAATCTCTTTGACCTGATATTCTCTTTCACTCTCTAGTACTCTGTGAATAGAGTGATGAATCACAGAGTTCTCTTCTGAGAATTTCTTATATTTATGAAGTAAAGAGACATAAAAAATATTATATATTTACAACTCAGATGACAGTTTCAATCTATAGAACTGTAAGCTAACTTTCTTTATAATCTTGTAAGACTCTGTTTACAAGAGATTCAGCTTCTTACTAGATCTCTGTGTGATGATATTTTCTAGACTCAGTCAGACTCTATCATCTTTCTTGAAACTCTTTATAATATGCTTGAAGTTATAGTATCTCTTCTGATACTCTTGAGTCTTTCTCAAGAATTTACAGGCTTTCTTCTGAATCTTCTGAATTCTCTCAGCCTATTCACAGATATTATCACACTCTATAGTGTACTCTCATGAGTCTATTAAGATTATTTATGAATGAGTCTCAGTGAGTATCTCAAAGAGGGTTTTATCTGTGCTAATATACTTTGAGTTGTTGTATATGAACTCTGTAAGTGATAATCAATGCACTTAGTTATTCTGATTATAATTGATAAAGCACTGCAGATACTATTCTAATATACTCATCAGATATTCTATCTGATCATCTGTCTGTTGATGAAAAGCTGTGCTTAGATCTCATAAGATCTTTAGTATAGTTATCAGATCAGATCAGAACTCTTCTGTGAAGATTGATTCTCTGTCTGAGATAATATTTACAGGCAATTCATGCAATCAGATTATATCACAGATGAAGATATGAGTTAAATTCTTTAACTTCAAGTTCTTGCAGATAAGTATAAAGTGTGTTATCTTGATAAAGCAATTCACTATCATCAGCACACTGTCAAAGCAGGCATCATATATGTCCTTGCTTTCAGAGAGATTTACAAGAGTATTCATTTCTAGCTGTTCTCAAGATTTCTGTGAAATGAGTAGAGGAGTAAGTTCTTCATATAATCTGAATCATACTATCTGTGAATTCTTATAAACAGTATAAGAATTCACTATCTTCTTCACAAGTTCTTGCATCTTCAGTCAGAAGTATTTTCTTATAAACAACTCATGAGTTCTAGTGTCTGTAAAATAACCTGCTAGAGAAGAGTCATAATGCCTTTTAATAAGTTCTATGTATAGAAACTCATTCATAGGTATATAAATTCAGTTCTCTCTTTACAAGAGGCTATTTAAGTCTCTTTAATTCTTTATTTCTGCAGAATTGATCTCTGCTGTGAGCATTTTCTAAATATACTGAGTATATTCATTCTTCAGTTGTAGTTCAGACAATCTGAATAGAAGATCTTATAAAGACTTATACTCTGTTTCTTCTTATATCAGGTCTTTCACAGTGCTTCTCAAAGCTTATAAACTCTTCAGATTATAGATACTCTCTTCAAGAATTCTCACAGAGATTCTCAGAGTGTTAACTCTCAGTGTTATGAAGAGTAGTTATACAGGCTTCTTTTCTTTCTCTTCTCTCTTCTCTCATAGGGGATTGAGAGACTCTTCAGTCAATCTCTTTATAACACTCAGTTCAAGTATTCTGTGAAGCTTTTCTATCTTCTCTAGTCTCTCTGTGTTTATTATTCTGATCTTCTTAACATAGTCTGATCTGTGAGAGAATCTGTCTGCTGAGTTCTTAGTTCTCTTGATATATTCTATCTTGAATCAGAACTCACTCAGTCTCTGAGCTCAGTAAATCTACTATTATGAAAGTTTCTTGATTGAAGTAAACTATTGTAAGCTGTCATGATCAGTTCTAACAGTAATCACTGTCACAAGACTCTCAAAGTAGTGATACTAGTGATAGAAGAATTTCACTATTGTAAGAAGCTTCTGATTATGAATACTATAGTTGATCTCTGTGAGTTACATCTTTCATAAGAAAAAGATTACTGAAACTCAGTTCTTATTTAACTGTAGTTGTAAGACTATTTCTGAAATTGCAAAGAAGAAGATATCTGTCTTTAATCTAATTAAGAGTAAGAGATCAAAGTGAAACAGTATCACTATATCTGTGAATGTCTGTTTCAATCTTGCAAAGACTCTGTAAGCTTCTGAAATAAGAAAGTTCTTACAGTTCTTTCTTCTTAATAATCTTTTCATTCTCTGTTCACAGAATGACTTCTTCTTATTTTCACTCTTTAGCATGTCTGTAAGAGTCAAGAAGATTCTTATAAATACAAAGATAAACTATCTATAGAAATTCACAAAGCTCAGAAAGATCTGAATCTTATAAATACTAGTTAACTTCAGCTATGATAGAATAGTCTTAACTTATGAAGATTTCATCTGAATATCATCTGCAGTGATTATATATTCTAGGAAATTAATTCAGTGAGTACTGAAGTTGTACTTTATAAGCTTAATATACAGTTCTGTCTTATCTAAGATCTTTAACATACTTTATACATACTCAGTGTGTTCTTTCTTCTTTGCAGAGTACATCATCACATTATTCAGATATATTATTATAAAGACATTCAGATATGCATGAAGTGTTTTATTAATGAAAGACTGAAATACTGTGAGAATATTAATCAGATTAAAAGACATCACTAGATATTCAAATAATTTCAGTGCAGTTCTAAAGACAGTCTTTCATTCATTCTCAGACTATATTCACAGCTGTGTATATGTATTGATCATATCTAGTTGTGTGAATATGACAGCTTCTGTAAGATAGTTAATCACATTCTCAATCAGAGACAGAGAGTAACAGCTCTTTATTATTTTAAAGTTCAGATCACAGTAGTTTATACACAATCTGAGATCTTCATTCTTCTTCTTCACAAATATCACAGAGACTTTCACAGAGATCTGTGAAGATTAGATAAAGTCATTCTTCAGATTCTTCTTCACATAGATCTGCAAGATCTCTGTCTTATAATGAAAGAGCTTATAGATTGATTCTCAGAAGAGTTTCTATTCTTCTATCAAATCTATTATCAGATTCTTCTCACAGTGAGAAGAAAGCTCAGCTGTCTTTGCTGAGCTGAATATCTCTGTAAGATCTTGATATTTCTCTGATATCTGAAGCTCAGTTTTTATAACTGTAAGATTCTCAGACACTTATAAAGTCATTACATAGATGAGCTTGTCTTCTCTAATCAACTCTACAGTATCAACTGATTCTATCTCTGTAAGTGAGTCTATCAACACTGATTAGAAGTATAAACCTAACTCACAGACAGCTATGTGTGAATTGTGTCTTTGAAGTCATGTAAGTCTCAAGTACATGTCATCTGCAATGTTCATGATAATCACAGTTTCTGTAAATCTTCTTCAGATTTTAGAGAGATCTTGTAATTCAAAGATAACTCTTGTAAGTCTCTCAGTTCTCAGATCTGAGTTCTCATATTCTGCTTATTATAAAAGCAGGTTTTCAGTCTTTATCTTTCAGTTTATTCACTCTGCAAGCTTTAGAGATATCATAGTGATCTGAGATTCTGAGTTCATTAATACTTTTCATGCTTGTGAGACAGCAGCACTGCAGTGCAGTCTCTCTTCATAAGTAAACATTTTTATCAGAGAAGTAACAGATTCAGGTATCAGTTTCAAGATTCTTAAGAAGGCTGTTACTGACTCTGTTCATGACTTCTCAAATTTCTATTTTGATTTGTCTGAACAGTTTGTACAGAGATATTCTGATTTAGAACAGATGAAGCAGAGTTTCTTTTTCTTAGTCTCTCTATTATACACTCTATTCACAGAAGCTTGTAAAGTTCTTTCTCTCTGCTCAGCAGTCAGACATGAATCTCTCTATATCTTATCATCTTTTTCTGATAAACCTGTTCTCTGTTGTTCTGACTCTTGCAGAGTCAATCAGTGATTCACTCTCTACAGATCTGTGACTCTCACAGTGATTCATAAGTGATGAATGAGAGTTATCAGTTTCTTCAGAGTTAAGAACTTAGAGTCTTACTTAATGAGCTTGTTCTGCATATCTTTATTCAGTCTCTTTATAAATATCATCATTCAGGTCTTATTTCAGAGTTCTGTTTTCACAGATCTTAATTTACACTATAATTTCATAAAGTGCTGTGAGTAGTCTTTATCAGATTTCTCATCTCTTTTTCTAATATTGATGATCACAGCTCAGGTATTCTCTGTTCAGCTCATAAAGTTTCTTAACTTATTCTCTAGATAGGTCTTGAGAACAGATCAGTGAGATCTCTCATGATTATTTTCTAGATGATTCAGTCAGTTCTTGACTTCAGTGTAATAGAGGCCTGTCATCACATAGGTGACAGCTTCTTCATCTTTCATGTCACACAGCCGGGCTTGTAAGTCAATTTCAAATGCAAACTTGCAAAAGCTTTTATAGATTGTGATTCAATAAGTGATCTTTTTCTTTTCAGTTTGTGAGTGTCTCTGAAGGTTATTATTATTATTATTCTTCAATTATAGATGTATGCAGTCAGAGACTATGACATCTACCTGAGAACTTTAGTTCTCAGGGTTTTTTCTATGTCTGTAAAGTTATCTATTGTACATTCATCAATTTCAGATATGCAAAATCAGAAAATTCCAGCCCAGAATACAAAAACTGTTCACAAATTGCAGTGTTTTAACATCTTTTGATACTTTGAAACCATTTGACAATATCATGACAAAAGAAAAGAGAGAAAGAACACAGTCTCAAAGATAGACACATTAAATAGATAGATAGAAAGAAACTGAAAGAAAAAGATACAGAAAAAGATAAAGTAAAGAGAGACTATAACAAAACAAATTATTAAAAGAGAGTGTATAGCTGTTTTAACAGACTATATCTGATTGATTTCCTCCTCTTCATATTCAGATAATTCTGAATTTAGCCATTTTCTTGTAGCTGCTTGAGTTTCTGATAGAAAGTCTATTAAGTATTTAATTCCTGTCTCAGTTGAGAATAAAAATCTCATATTTAATTGATTTAGATCATACTTCTCTTTCAATCTGGCTCTGAGACTATTGTATAATGCACAGTGCATTATAATATACTCAGGATTCTCATTTGTATTGCAGAATGAGCATTCTATTGAGTCAAATCTATCATCAAATCTTTGTATATAAGATTTGAAATAGCCATGTCCTAGTTTCAGCTGTATTATAGATGAGAATATTTTCTTTTTACATTTAATTGAACAAGATTTCCACTTGAGTTTTGTTTCAAATCTTGAATAATGTACACTCTTCTTTTATTTCTGCCAGCTTTCATTTCACTTGTCTAAACAAGATTCTTTTATTTTTCTCTTTATAAAAGACCAGGACATAATTTTTTGAATAGATCTGCTTAATTCTGCACCCTTTTTTGCAGCTGAATCAGCCAATTCATTGCCATGAATATTCATATGAGCAGAAACCCAGTGTAGATGAATTCTCAGCTTTGATGTTCTTCTCTTTTGAATTTTTAAAACAGAGTTTAAGATCAGTTCAAGATTCATTTGATCATTATGAATCTGACTATTTCTAAGTCTTTTTAAAGCAGCTTGACTATCAGAGAATATTCATGCCTCTTTCAAACAATTTCCTCTTTTATGAGATTTTATTTCAATGAGTTTGAAAGCTTTCACTATTACAAATAGTTCAGCATCAAAGACTTCACATTCAGAGCCTAGATTTCAGAAATCTGAGATAAAATTAATATTATCTTCAGTATAAGCAATGCCTGCATCTAATCTATTCAAGTTCTCATTTTTTGAGTCATCTGAATAAATCAGAATAGAGTCTTTTATATTGATTGTAGAAATTCTCTTCAAATGCTGTTCATATTCTTTCTCTTTTGATAGTTCACTTATTTGTAAGTCTATAAGAGATTCAAGCTTTTTTCTCCAGAGAGATAACTTCTCATGATCAACTTTTTCAATATTTAAAGAAGAAAATTGATTTTTAATCAGAGAGCATAGTCTGTACAGTTGAGAAGACATTTTCTTTAAAGAATTATTTTCATTTCAATCAAGAAATCTATTCCAATCCAGTTCATTTCCAGAGTTAATTAATGGAAATGAAGAAGAGACTCTTTCTCTGATTATATGATTTGAGCTCATTTTTACAACTCTCAGAGCATAGTTCATACAGGCCTTTTCAAATCTAATAGCAGGAGAAGGAATTGAAGCTTCAATTTCCATTGCTTTAATAGAAGATGATTTGAATGCTTTCAGAATTCTTCTCAAGACTCTGTTTTACAGACTTTGAAAGAGTTCAGTGAAATTGTCTTGATTATTTCATCAAACTTGAACTTCATAATCAGCTACTGATGTAATACAGGCTATATATAACTGTCTCATAGCCTGGAAGAATAGACCTCTCTCTGTATTTGATAGTCTGATTATGTTATTCAATAGTCTTTCTGCCTTGACAGTTCTTTGTTGAATGTGATATTTAAAATTCAACTTGGAGTTTAATCATACTCCTAATCATTTGACATTTACACTGGGTTTAATCTCTCTATTTAAAAGAGTTAGAGATAGTTCTTTCTCATTGAATCTAGAAAAGAAATGAATTAACTCAGTTTTATCCATATCAAATTGAATTTGATTGATATCTGCTCTAACAAAGATTTCCTTTGCAGCTTCTTCAATTACTTTCAAATTCTCTTTGATAGTTTTTGAGCTGTAGACTAGACCAATATCATCCACATAACTCAGAGATCACACTATTCTCATATTCCTATTCTTGAATAGATATGCAGTGTATATTGCAAATAAAATGAGCGAGATTGAAGACTTCTGTGATACTTCTATTTTTATCTCAGTCTTGTCTTATTTCATTCCATCAAAGAAGAGTTGTATAATTCTTTTAGATATAAAACAGTTAACTCATTTTATTAGAGAAAGTGGCAGTTTTAATATCTTCAATGTCTGAATTAACTTTGACTTTGAAACATGATCAAATGCTTCTTTTATATCAATAAACACTGCAGTTGAGACCAGACCCTCATGCTTTGCTATTTGAATATCATAAACAACTGAGAGAACAGTGTCAATTACAGAACACTGTTTTCTACCTCTCATTTATTCACTGAATAAAAGAGAATCATCTATAGAGCTTATAAAAGATAGTTAAGTAGCTATTATCTTTTCTAAAACCTTTTCTAGGCAGTTCAATAGAGATATTACTCTATATGACTTAGAAATTGAAGTTTTTCTATTAGGTTTTGCAAGAATCACTCCAGTGGCTTCTCTCCAGCATTCAGAATGATATCCATTTTTCAAGAGATTGAAAAAGAGCTCAAAATATTCATTCTTTAAGTAGGAATATGTATTTTGAATAATCAAGTGATTAATTGAATCAGGACCTGCAGCAGTTTTAACAGAACTTGAGAAGATAGCTGACTCTAATTTATCTTGTGTAAGATCAGGCCATTCCCAGTCATTTTCATTAATATAGTTGAGAAGTGATATATTCTCTTCCTCTGAATCTGAATCTGAATCTGGTGAGTTCTGAAAGAGAATTCTCATGAAAGCTTGACATTTTTTCTCAAAAGAGTTTGCTGTATATGATTCATTCTGAAAATCATATTCTAGAGCTGGAAGTTTTGCTACACTTCTTATTTTAGTATAGTTAAAAGCTTTAAAAACTTCCTTCTCTTATGCTTCTTCAAGAAATTTATTCCAGCAGTCTATTTTAGCTCTTTTAATATCTGAAAAATATTCATTTCTGACAGCTTTGAACTCTTCATCAGATATTACATCATTCTTTCAATCTCTTCTAGCAGTAGCTAATTCTTTTCTTTTAGATGAGATATTCTCATTTCATCAAGATTTTGAATACTCAGAAGATTTTCTTTTTGAAATATTATCTCTAACACTTGTTAGAATAATAGATGTAATAAGCTTCACTCTATTCTCAAGCATTTCATTTGAGATATCTTGACCAGAATTTCAATATAGCTCATTCTATCTTTCAGATTTTAACAGTTTTATACTTTCTTCAACTGCTTTTCAATCAGCTTTTTCAAAGTTATACTGATTAGAGAGAAGAGGATTTTCACTCATTTGTTTTTCACTCAGTTCAATATTAAATTGAATAATCTTATGACCTGATCCTGATGTCTCATTTGAATCAATAAACTAGTTTACAAGTCTTCTTTTCATTAGATTTTGTGATATGAATGTTAGATCTATAATAGACTTCTGTTTCATGCCTTTTCTAAAGAATGTTTGTTGATCAGACTTATTAACCAAATCTATTGAATGCTCAAAGGTTCATTTAATCAGATTATCAGCTCTCACTGCTCTCTTGCATTCTGAATTTCATCAGAGATGATGTGCATTGAAATCTCCTGTAATTATAGAGTTTCTTGATGAAGTTATGTTCAGAAATCCTCTATCAATTGTTCAGATATTGTTATTTTCCTTCAATGACTTTTCATTATAGATATTTATAAGCTGTATAGTATCAAACTCATTTTCTTTGTCTATAATATCACTCACCAGAATATCAGGGTCAGACATGATATCAAATCTTAGATTAAATTGATATCTTGATCTCTTTCTTTCATAGATCACTACTCTTCACTTTATCTCAGACTTTTGAGGTAAAAAGCAGTAGTAGCTTGAATGAGAAATGACATATTTTTGCTCAGCATCAAAATTCAGCTTCTGAAGCAGTATAAAATCAACTTTTTATTCAAATGCAATTTGAAGACAAGAATAAATGCAATTTGAGTTTCTATTCACATTATTTTGAATAAATGTGATTTTTGAAGAGTTTTTAAACTTTTTTTGTTGTTTTTGTTGTATATTCATACTAAAAGAGAGTAGAGTAGAGTCTAATCACTATCATCAGATAGTAGATTATAACTGTTCTGAAAAGTAGGAATCTCAACTGCTTGTATTATATCTAGTTTATCACCAGAGTCATTTCTCAATTCTCTAATCTTAACAGAAGTTTGAGGATTCAAATTCTGTTTACATTTTGCTGGAGAATTGAAGTTTGAAGACTTAGATAATTGAGAGTTTCTTCTTTTTGAGCTTGTAGTTGTGAGTTTACTGGCTTGACTCTTCTCTTCAGTTCTAGATTGACTTTGAGCTTCATCTTTTCTCCAGTTCTTTTGAGTTCTAGAAGTAAACATACATTCTTTTGAGCTAGATGCATGTTTTTCTTTGCAATTAGAGCACTTAAGCAGAGTATATTGACAAATTTCACCTCTTTTTGAGCATGTTTCATATTTATACTCACTAGTTTTATGATCTCTGACACAGAATGCACATTTTGAGTCTCTAAAATATGAGATTGCAAAGTGTTCATATCTTTGACAGTTTGAACACTGTGTTTGAGCTTTGAGATTCATTCTTGAGTCTTTGTATTCATGAACTCTCATTTTCAAACCTGCTACTCTTACTTCAGAGATCTTTGACTGTTCAAGTGTTTTTGTATATACTAGAACAGAGGCATTTCTCCTGCTTTGTCTGAACTCAATTGAATTTAGTTATACAGGCTTCTTTCTCAGTTGAATGAAGTTGTATTCTTTCAATTCATTCTTGAGAAGTAGCATTTCTTCTTCACAGTCAAAGATTTCAACTGAAATATTATGAAGAATGAATTTGTCTCACTTTTCATCTCTTTCAGATAGAATTGTTGTGTTTAACAAAGATTCTACTGCTGACTTTCAGAGATTCTCATTCTGAATAAGGAATTCAGCACTGAATTCAGACATTGTAGTCAGAATAATGAAGTTTTCAAAGAATGATAGCTCAATTGAAGCTATAACTGATTTTTGAACTTCAATATCAGTTATCAACTGAGAAAAGAACTGCTGATTAATTTCATTTCTGATTCTGAAAATGAGATTTGAGTTTAGCTTGTTTCTTTGCAGAATATTCTGATTTGAGACTTTGAGAATAAGTCTTCTATTTCTGAAGATTTGAAAGTTTTTCTCTTTTTGCATTTTCTTTTCCACTTTTCTATGAATAGAGGCATGAGCAGTATTCTTCTCAGTTTTCTCAGGATTTTAAGCAGGTTTTGAGACAGCAGATTTAAAGACAGCAGATTCAGCTGCTTGAGTATATATTTTCTTCTGATTCAAAGAAGAAGAAGAAGTAGAAAGAAAGAAAGAAGAAGAGCAAGATGAAGAGTCAGTGATTGTACTAGAAATTTTCAAGGTTTTTTGAACTGTGTTTGAGATTTCAAGTTTGAACTTGATCATCTTCTGTAGTTGTCTAGCCTGAGCATGAAGAATTAACAGAACTTCTTCATTCATCTCACTCAGACACTGCTTTTCAACAATCTTGCTTGCTTTTTCAAGTTTCTGTATTTCAAGAACTTGTTGTTTCTCTATTTCTTCTTTCTTTCTTCTCTTCAGAACTTCAATCTCAGGAATAGCATTTGAGAAAGCATCTTTTTCCACATCAACTGAGTGTATTTTTGAACTCATTGTTTTCACTCAATGAAAAGTTGATCAGACTGTTTCAATTGAGATATTTCTAAGTCTATTTTCAATTGAAAAGTTGATCAGACTGTTTCAAAAGAAGAATAAAAGACTTTTGTATATAAAACACCTGATTTTTTTCACACTAGTTCAGTAACTAGGTTAGATTTTTGAAGAGAATCTAATAAACTAAAATTGATTTTTAAGATAAATCAATAAAATCTTTACAATCTCTTTCTTGAGATACAGTGAGAAAAAGTATGATATCAATTGATAATAAATCAGATGATATGACAGTTTTTGAGAGAAAAACTGACAAAAAATAAATCAATTTTTTGCAGAGAAATTGATTAAAACTATTCAATTTTATTCTAAATCATTCAATTCTTCTCACACAACAAGTGTGCAACTCAAATCAGTTAATAAAGAGTGTAAAAAAGAATTAAGTATTAATGAAAGCTCTTCAGTCACTGAAAAAGTAATTCTTACTTAAAAGAATATGAAATTATGATAGAAAACAACTCTGTTTTTAATTCTTTGTAAGAATATTGTGTAAAACCCAGAGAAAAACACCTTACTTTTTCAAGAGAAGTAAAAAACTATTTCTAAGATCTTTTTTTTGCATTAACTACTGCAGAAGAATGAGATAGAAACTGCTAAGATATGCACTACTGTATATCCTCTATCAAGACTTTCTCTCTTCAGAGTCTTGATATTATAGAGAATATAAGTCTGTTTCTATATGATAATATAAATATTGTCAGCAGGATGTAGAGAAACTGGTTATTTATATCTCAAAATAGAAGACTTTATCAATGATTATATCAATATAGAGTTAATTCTCAAATTCAATAGAAATCTAGTGTTGCTGTTCTCAATCTCTTGCAGAATCTATTGAATATTGAGATATTAAAACTAGATTTAATATATCTCACTGTGCAGGGATCAAAGACTCAGTCAGATCTTGAGATATACTGATTTTATAGTTGTTGATGTGCTGTTGACTTGTTGTTCACTGATTATGTATTGAATGCTGTTGCCAAGGTATCTTTTTGTATCATTCTGCTGGGGATGGGCCAGATTGAGAGGGGTAGTACAGGGGTGAGACTTGGTGTTGAAGTCTAGATACACTGGCGGCGGACTGTGGAGATTGCACTTCAGAAGAGTCTGTTGATTATGTGCTTGATATTATTGCCAAGGTATCTTTTTGTATTTTTCTGCCGGGGATGGGCCAGATTGGGAAGGGCGGTACGAGGGTGAGACTTGGTGTTGGTGTTTTGGAACATCAAAGATGGACAGGGTTTTCGCGGAGGTCGCTCCTCAGATATCTCCACAACTACAGGTCAGGGATCTTCCAAAATTGAGAAGATTGGTGCATATGGCTAGGTCACTTCACCTTACAATTTGTATGGCACTCTGGCCCGGGGTTGTGGTGTGGTAGAGGAGAACGGGGGATAATCCCACACAGGAGCTTCGAACAACATCCAGTTCACATTTGGCTGGATAACTCCACCACCACACAGGGTATGCGGTCAGCGATGGGGTCAGAATGCTCGTATGATCGAGGGCTTTTCGATGGATCTATCGGCGGGTTCTTATTCGAAAAATCGAGCGAGTTCGTGGTGGAGCGGTTCTGTCGCAGAGGCCTTCATAGACTGACTCTGTCTCTGAAGGTCATGTCTAGAGACTCAGTTCAAGAGTGTTTGTGAGCAGCAAGCATTTCTTGTAGAAAAATAGCTTGATTTCACAGAAGATGCTCAAGAATGTTCTTCACTGAGATTAGTTTATTTATAAGTTCAGAGAGTTCCTCTGTCACAGATGCAGAGAATAATGTTTCATGAGTGATTGATAAGTTCTCTGAGACTTCTTTCATAGAGATTATTCATGGTTTGAATGACTGCTTCTGAGTGTCTGCAGTAGAGTTTGCAGAGATTGAAGTATATGAGTTTCTAGTTCTTTCAATCATAACAGGCAGTTGCTGACTGACTGAGCTTGAAATGTAAGAATAAGTGCTCACAGGTAATTATTCAGGTGTTTGCAGCTTAATGTGATATGTACTGTTAACTACTAGAAGTATTCACAATAGAAAGATAAAATGTAGAAATTAAATATATAATAGCATTCAAGCTGAGTTATGAATAGTATTCATGAACTTCAGTCTATATAGTTGTGTGTAGCCAAGGGCCGCTAGCCCTATTGATTACATGAGAGATAGGAATAGGGGTAAAGAATCCGCGAGGAGCGGGATTTCTTACATTATATTTGAGAATTCTCTTATATTATCAGTAGACATAGCTATATCATTCATCAGATATGTGATAACTGTGGAATTGAAAGAAGTGTAATTATATGAATGTCTTATACATCTGTGTCAGAACTCTTAGATCTTTCACTGACATTCTCTTTATAAGATTTTGTTCTCTTTATAAGATCTTGTTACAGAGTCAGAGTGACTGATAAGCACACTTCTATTGAAGAACTTAGTATCTGCTTAACTGTTTAATTATTTCTCTATTTCTTATATATTATTACATATTTGAATATCTTCTTGATAAATAATCATTTCTAATAAGAAGACAATAAACATTTTTCAAGTATAAGAGACCTATGCTGAATAGATTGATATAATATATAGATCTTATATAACAAAGTGAAAAACATTAAAGAAGAAAAGAAAGACAAAGTGTGAGAATTAGTGATTGAAGTGAATATTTATACATATATGCAGTGAAGCTTCAGGGCGGAAGAATAGAAATTTCATGAGTTTTTCAGCTGAGAATCAGTGACTGAAGATCGGAGCTTTTTAACAGACTGAGAATCAGAGCTTTCAGCGGAATCTATGAAGTGTAATGAAATAGTCTATATAATTGATCAGGCGCAGCCTGTTATATAAAATAAGTCAGCTATAATTATCTGATCTGAACTCTGAGCTCTGTATTATCTGAGACAGCAGCGTTTGACTGATAAGAACTATTCACTCATAACTTTATATCACTTCTGAAAAGAAAGAGTTTGTAAGAGGCCTACGCTGAATAGATCGGTATTATATTGATAGGTCTTATATAACAAAGATAAAAATGTTAAAGAAGAAAAGAAAGAGAAAGTGCAAGAATCAGTGATTGAGATGAATATTTATACATGTATATGATGGCATATGCAGTGAAGCTTCGAGGCAGAAGAATATACATGCATTTGTAGCAGCTGAGAATCAGTGATTGAAAATAGCTGAGAATCAGAGTGTATGTTACAAGCGTTTATGACAGCTGAGAGTCAGTGATTGAGAATGAAAGAATCTATGAAGTGTAATGAAATAGTCTATATAATTGATTGAGTACAGCCTGTCACATTAGTTCTTCTCTTTCAGAAGCAGTTCTCATCAGTCAAGAACTGCTGTTTTGAATAATATGAAACTCAGAGTTCAGATCAGTTGATCATAGTTAACTCATTTCATGAGATATTATCAGTCACAGCTGCAGAATTTCTTATTAAGAATATTCTCAATCTCTCACTCAAGCTCATTATCTTCTTCTTCTATGATGTCTGATGACTGCTAGTCAGAAGTTAGCTGAGAAGAGAACAGATTGATAACAGTATAACAGAGTAAGCTTGTATGAAATATATTATGAATCTCTAATAATATGTCAAGATAGTAGTTATAACTATCTAGAACTTCTATCACTTTATATCTGATATAATAATAATCTAGTATATAAGATGAATATGTAATTTGTATATTCTTAAGATTCAATCATATCAGATCTTCTATCTTATATTGTTTAACAGAGTCTCAGTGAATATTGATTTGATTCTCTTAATCTTATTTCACAGTTATCATGAAGATCTCTGCTTAATCACAGACATCTCAGAGCTTTATTACTATATTATCAGTGATCTGAATCAGACTGCAGAGATTCAGTGTAAACTGTGTAATCTCTAGAAGATTCAACACTTTCATGTAATATTTATATATAAAAAAGACCAGACTTATATCTGTTGAAATAGCATCTCAACTGTTAATAGTAATCTCTGTGTGTAGAAGAAGATCATCTCAATTATCTTATAAGTGATTACAGAACTTATAAAGATAATTCTTTATAGTCTGAATTATTCATTCTGATACATCATCAGTCTCAGAGTGATAGATAGTTGACAGATAATATATAATCTTGAGAACTTGACAGATTCTAGTTCAGAAAGTGCTTATAAATTAACAGCTCTGATCTGATACTATGAATCTCAGTAATTTATATATCTGATAGAACAGACTCTGTAGAATAGCTTCAGTGACTTGTTCAGTATTCATTTTATTACAAGATTTCAATATTACATCTTTGCTTAATTAATTTATAATAATCAGAATGTTTCTATAATTCTTACTCTCAGATAGATTAACAGTGAAGTTAATTACTACATCTCATCAGATTCTATCAGAAATATTGAGTGATTTCAGTAGATCTTTTCTACAGTTCTTTTATAAGATAATAGAAGAACAGTAGTTACAGTTTCAGATAAAGTATCTCATGCTGTTTAATATCTCAGATTAATACAACTCTTAGAAGATCATTCTATACAGTTATTCATAGTCTGAATAATCAGTTATACACAAATCATGCATCTCTTGCATTATTCAGGTGTGTAAGAATTCAGAGTGAGAGACTTAGTATTGTTCATGAAATTATAGAGTGTTATTATTATTGATTAAATATTCTAAGATGTCAGTTCTTACACATAATTCTGAGAAAAATCAGAATACTTCTTATTATACTGCTTCAGTGAGTGTTTGAAGAAGTTCATCAGTTTGAGCTGCTGTATATCATAGCTTATCTAATATAGATTCAAGAGAAGTTGAGATATCAATGATAGTTCTAATCAGAGAAGTATATATAATACTGTAAGCTGTTTTATCTTGATCAACTAGTATCTTCAGATTCAAGAGTCAGTGCTCTCAGTTCATTCAGTGAGTATCTATTACATTGAATGATATATTCTGCTCTTATTATAAGAGAGCATCTGTCATCAAGTTCTAACTGCTAGAACAGTAGTGTATTGTAAAATGAAAGCAGCTTAAGAACTCAGATCATTGCATCTGTTATTCAGTGAGTTTATAAGTAGTTATAAAGTGCTTGAGATTCTTATAATCTGTGATTATCTTAAATTCAAAGATACTTCAGAGTTCAGAGTCTCATTCTTCTAGACAGTGTATAATTATAAGAAGTTTCTTATTATAGATCTCATAGTTGCATTCAGCAGAACTCAATTTCTTAGACATGAAGACACATGATTGTAAGACATCTTTATTATTATATTATAATATAGCTTTCTCTGTAATATAGTCAGAGAAGTCAGCTTTAATAACTGTTTTATAATCAGAGTTAAATATTATTAGTAGAGAGATGTTAATGAATATCTTCTTCATCTATATAAATGCAGCTTCAGTGTTCACTGATTACTGAAATACTGAGTTCTTCTTAATGAGTTCTGTAAGTGATCTTATAATATCTGAGAAGTTTCATATAAATCACTGATAGAAGTTAGCAAATTTAATAAAGCTTTATACATCTTTCACAGTACATGAAGCTTCTCATGCAAGAATGATAAAGACTTTCTCAGAATTCATTCAAATTTCCTTATCAGCTTCTATGATAAAATCTAGATATTTAATACTCTTGACTTTAAAGTTATACTTGTCAATATCTATTGATAGTTCTGCTTCTTATAATCATTGTAATACTCTTTATACATGTTCTTGATATTCTTTTCTAAACTTATTAGTGAAGATGAGAATGTCATTGATATATACAGATGTGAATTCATTAAGAAAATCTCAGAGTGCTCAGTTAATATACTTCTGAAATGTACTGAGAGTGTTAATCAGTCTGAAGAAGGTAACTATTCATTTAAAAAGATTATATTATGTTCAGAATGCTGTAAGTCACTTATCTTTTTCAGTGATACAGATCTTATGAAATATAGTGATAATATTTAGTTTTGTAAATCATTGAGCTTATTCAATGTTAGCTAGAGTTTCATTGATAAGAGATAGTAGATAGCAGTCTTTCTTTATTATTCTGTTCAGTTCTTAATAGTTCTCACAAAATCAGAGTTCTTTATCTGATTTCTTTGCAAAGAGAATAGAAGCTGCAGTAGAAGAATTGCTAATATATATGAATTCTTTATTTAATAGATTATTGAGTATCTTTTGAAGAAGAAGAAGTTCATCTTGAAATATGTTATAAAGAGAGTCTCATAGCAGTTCAGAGTTCTTATCATTCTTCTTCTCTAACTTAATACTGTGATTCACTTCAGAATCTTGTAAGAAGAGCATATTTATAATATTATCTTATCAGAAGATATGTAGATATTCATAATATTATTGAGAGAGTTTCATACAAGAATCTGTTATTATAACATAGAATAACTTTTCTAGAGTCTTTTTAATATTGATCAGACTGACAGAATAGATTATTATATAATTCTACTGTCAGTGACTTCTTTTTCAGAGCATTTCATACACATTGACAGAGATCTGTGTCAGATTCATGATCTTGTAAATGTTATCTTTGTGAACTCTATCATTGTTAAGAAATATCAAGCTTCTGTTTCAAGTGTTCAATAAGATGCCTTGTTCAGATAGTCAGACAAGTTCTAATATAAGATTGTAATCAAGATTATCAACTTCTTATATATAGATATCTTCATATTGATGTTCTCTCACATCTATGATCAGCTTCATCATGTAATAAGTATAAATGTCTTTTAAATCATCAAATTCTGTGAGAAGTCAGGGTTTTAATAAGAGAATATACTGAAGGTTATAATATCTTACAACTGAAGATTTTATTATTACATAGTAACATAGATCACTGTCTATCATAGCTTTTATATTATATATATTATCAATCACAGTAGATACAAGAATTACATTTATTGTCATCTTCTTTTCAAATTGTTATCATTCAACCTCTTTAAGCTTCTATTTATAAATTTGAATAGAAGCTAATCTTTTATCTGTTTCACTGAGACATTCTCATAGTTATTTTCTGAATCTTTCTCTAATATAACATGGTTGATGTGGACAGACACTGATTCATTCTTTGAATAAGAAGACACTGATCTTTCTCTTAAGTATGAAAATATATAAATTGATTGATAGTTGAAAGCAATGTATTCTGATCAGTTACAGTTGATGTATACTTCACACTGACATTGATCAGTGACTTCTTCAGAAGTGATTCCAGAAATTCAGACGCCTGTTCAAACAGTGAAAACTCTTGCTTATGTATAGACATTTGAATCTATTCAGTTCATGACATCTGTATCATTACTGTTACTTCTCTTTAATATGAGTGTATAAGTGACTGAGATATAACATCTTCTATCACTGTTCTGTATACTCTTGAGCTTGATAAAATAATCATTCAATGTTCAGAGCTGTGTGTAGAAGTCTTCATAAGTCTGATCTTCATCTACACTTATAAGAGTCTGTAAGAGTTTGAAAGTCAATGTTTTCTTAAGTATGTTAATCTTCATTCAATTCTCTCAAGATTGATCACCTGCTTCTAGAATCTTAGTATTGAAGTCAGAGATGAATATTATAAGAAAAGTGTTTCTCTGTTAAATACTCTATAATCAATTTAATGCTTTCTGTTATATAATAGTATCTTGAAACAGAATATCAAGATATCTTATAATATTATCAGATGTTCACAACACTGATTTACATACTTCTATTTATGAATGAAACTTCTATTTCATACAATCTTTCAATTATTCATTGATATATCAATCTTTATTTAATTCTTTCAAGATTGATCACCTGCTTCTAGAATCTTCATATTGAAGTCAGAGATAAATGTTGTAAGAGAAGTGTTTCTCTGTTAGATACTCTATAATCAATCTAATACTTTCTGTTATATAGCAGTGTCTCAGAACAGGATATCAAGATATTTTATAATATTATTAAGTGTTTGTAACACTGATTCACATACTTTCATTCATGAATAAAACTTCTGTTTTGTACAATCTTTCAATTATTCATTAATATATCAATCTTAATTGATTAATGAACTGATGAAATCTTCATTTATACTCAGTTTTATAAGTATTTTCATTCTTCATGATGAGTAGAGAGTGAGATCAGAAGTATTAAAATATGTAAAAGTATCTGAGTATTCTTTCAGTGCTTTAATATTCAATTCTCTAGATGTTGAAATCATATGAATTAATTATTGAATCTCTTTATATTAAAGTTATTAAGTTGTATACATATTAGTTATTTATTATTATTATAATTTCAACATTACTCAGAGTCACTATAATATCATATCTATACTCATGTTTAAGAGTTTTATATTATCATTAAACATGATTATATCAATCATCAGATATGTAATATCTGTGAAATCTAAAGAAGTGTAATTGTATTCTTATATATCTGAGTGTCAGAACTCTCAGATCTTTCACTGATATTCTCTTATAAGATCTTATTCTCTTCATAAGATCTTGTTACAGAGTCAGAGTAACTGATAAGTAAGCTTCTATCTGAGAACTTAATATCTGCTTAACTGTTTAACTGTTTCTCTATTTCTTATATATCTTTATATGTTTGAATATCTCTTGATGAATAATTATTTCTAATGAGAAGATAATGTGTGAATAATTATTTTCTAATAAGAAGATGATAAATATTTTTATAGTGTAAGAGATCTATGCTGAATAGATCAGTATTATATTAATAGATCTTATATAACAAAGATAAAAATGTTAAAGAAGGAAAGAAAGAGAAAGTGTGAGAATCAGTGATTAAGATGAATATTTATACATGTATGTGATGGTGTACATGGTGGAGCTTTGAGGTGGAAGAATATACACATGTTCATAGCAGCTGAGGATCAGTGATTGGAAATGGCTGAGAATCGGAGTGTACGTTACGCGCGTTCGTAGCAGCCGAGAAGAATCTATGGAGTGTAATGGAATAGTCTATATGATTGATCGGGCGCAGCCACACGGGTAAAGTGACACGGTGTGTCTGATTATTTATATATGTGGGGGGGGCAGAAACAGAGGCAGCCTGTCACATTAACACTGTGGGGGGGGCCCCCCCCAACAATAAAGAAAATTCCCTCATCCCCCCCCAAAAGCCCTTCCACTTCATTGCGGGAGAAAAAAGCCCCTCATTTTCGGCCGTTCCTGATCACCGATCCTCGGCCGCTACGAACGCGTGTATATTCTTCCGCCCTGAAGCTCCACCGCGTACACTACCACATACATGTATAAACATTCACTTCAATCACTGATTCCTACACTTTCTCTTTCTTTTCTTCTTTAACATTTTTATCTTTGTTATATAAGACCTATCAATATTATACTGATCTATTCAGTGTAGATCTCTTACACTATAAAAACATTCATCATCTTCTTGTTAGAAAATGATTATTCATACATCATCTTCTCATTAGAAATGATTATTCATTGAGAGATATCTGAACATATAATAATATGTAAGAAACAGAAAACACAGTTAAGCAGACACTGAGTTCTTAGATAGAAGCTTGCTTATCAGTTACTCTGACTCTGCAATAAAAATCTTATAAGAGAATATCAGTGAAAGATCTGAGAGTTCTGATACTCAGATATATAAGAATATAATTACATTTCTTCAGATTTCACAGATATCATTTATCTAATAATTGATATAATCATGTCTAACAATAATATGAAACTCTCAAACATAAGTATAGATATAATGTTACAGTGACTCTGAGTAATATTGAAATTACAACAGTAATAGATAGCAGACATGCATATGACTCAATAACTTTAATATGAAGAGATTTAACAATTAACTCACACAATTTCAATATCTACAGAATTGAATATAAAAGTGCTGAAAGAACACTTAGATGTGTTTATATATTTCAATACTTTAAATCTCACTCTCTACTTATTATGAAGAATGAAAATACTTATAAAACTGAGTATAGATGAAGATGTCATCAGTTTATTAATCAATTAAAATTAATATATTAATGAATAATTGAAAGATTGTACAAAACAGAAGTTTTATTCATGAATGAAAGTATGTGAATCAGTATTGCAAACACTTAATAATATTATAAAATATCTTGATATTCTGTTCTGAGACACTGCTATATAATAGAAAGTATTAGATTGATTATAGAGTATCTAACAGAGAAACACTTCTCTTACAACATTTATCTCTGACTTCAATATCAAGATTTTAGAAGCAGGTAATCAATCTTGAAAGAATTAAATAAAGATTAGCATGCTCAAGAAGACATTAACTTTTAAACTCTTACAGACTCTTATAAGTGCAGATGAAGATCAGACTTATAAAGACTTCTACACACAGCTCTGAACAATGAATGACTATCTTATCAAGCTTAAGAATATATAGAACAGTGATAGAAGATGTTACATCTTAGTAACTTATACACTTATACTAAGAAATAACAATGATGCAGATGCTATGAATTGAGTAGACTTAAATATCTACATATAAGTAAGAGTCTCTGCTGTCTGAACAGGCTTTTAAGTCCCTGAGATCACTTCTAAAGAAGTCACTGATTAATGTTAATATAAAGTGTGTATTAACTGTAACTGATCAGAACACATTTCTGAGCTGAAATTTTCTGATTTTACATATCTGAAATTGATGAATGTATAATAGTTAACTTTACAGATATAGGAAAAACCCTGAGAACTAAAAGTTCTCAGGTAGATGTCATAGTCTCTGACTGCATACATCTATAATTGAAGAATAATAATAATAATAATCAGAACACATTGTTTTCAACTACTAATCAATCTATATATCTCTGTACTTAAGATAAAGATTAGTATCTGTTCATGTCAATCACATTACATTAGAGAAAGATTCAGAGAATAACTATGAGAATATCTCAGTGAAACAGAGAAAAGATTAGCTTCTATTTAAATTTATAAACAGAAGCTTGAAGAGGTCAGACAACAATAATTTAAAGAGAAAATAGCAATAAATGTGATTCTTGTATCTACTGTGATTAATAACATGTATAATATAAAGACTATGATAGACAGTGATCTATATCACTATACAATGATAAAATCTTCAGTTGTAAGATATTATAATCTTCAGTATATCTCTCTATCAAAACTCTGACTTCTTGTAGAATTTAATGATTTAAAAGATATTTATATCTGTTACATGATGAAGCTGACTATAGATGTGAAAGAACATTAATATGAAGATATCTACATATATGAAGTTGATAATCTTGATTATAATCTTATATTAGAACTTGTCTGACTATCTGAATAAGACATCTTATTAAATACTTGAAACAGAAGCTTGATATTCTCTAACAATGATAGAGTTTATAAAGATAACATTTACAAGATTATGAATCTGACACAGATCTCTGTCAACGCGTATAAAATACTCTGAAAAAGAAGTTATTATTAAAATCACTGACAGAGTCACTGATAACAGAATCATATGTCAATCTATTCTGCCAGTCTGACTGATATTAAAAAGACTCTAGAAAAGTTATCTCATGTTACAATAACAGATTCTTATATAAAACTCTCTCAATAATATCATGAATATCTAGATGTCTTCTAACAAGATAATATTATAAACATACTCTTCTTATGAGATTCTGAAGTGAATCACACTATCAAGTTAGAGAAAAAGAATGATAAGAACTCTGAACTGTTATAAGACTCTCTTTATAACATGTTCTGAGATGAACTTCTTCTTCTTTGAAAGACACTTAATAATCTGTTAAATAAAGAATTCATACATATTAGCAACTCTTCTGCTACAGTCTCTATTCTCTTTGTAAAGAAATTAAGTAAAGAACTCTGATTCTGTGTGAACTACTGAGATCTGAACAGATTGACAAAGAAAGATTGATATCTCTTATCTCTTATTAATAAAACTCTAGCACAGATCAGATGAGCTTAATAGTTTATAAAACTAGATATCATTATTACATTTCATAAGATTTGTATTACTGAAGAAGATAAATGACTTACAGCATTCTGAACATGTTATAATCTCTTTGAATAAATAGTCACACTCTTTGAACTGACTAACACTCTCAGTATATTTCAGAAGTATATTAACTAAGCACTCTGAGATTTTCTTAATAAGTTTGTATCTGCTTATCTAGATAATATTCTCATCTTCACTAATGAATTCAGAAAAGAATATCAAGAACATGTATAAAAGATATTATAACAGCTATAAGAAGCAGAACTACTGATAGATATTGATAAATATGATTTTAAAATCAAGAGTATTAAGTATCTGAGTTTTATTATAGAAGCTGATAAGAAGATTTAAATAATTTCTGAGAAAGTCTCTGTCATTCTTGAATAAGAAGCTCTGTATACTGTGAAAGATGTATAAAGCTTTATCAGATTTTCTAACTTCTATCAGTGATTTATATAAAACTTCTCAGATATCACAAGATCACTTACTGATCTCACTAAGAAAGACTCAGTATTTTAATAATCAGTAGACACTGAAGCTGCATTTATACAGATGAAGAAGATATTCATTAATATCTCTCTACTGATAATATTTGATTCTGATTATAAGACAGTTATTAAGGCTGATTTCTCTGACTATGTAATAGAAGAAGTGATATTATAATATAATGATGAAGATGTTCTACAATTATATATCTTTATATCTAAGAAACTAAGTCCTGCTGAATGCAATTATGAGATCTATGATAAGAAACTTCTTACAATCATACACTGTTTAAAAGAATGAGACTCTGAACTCTGAAGTATCTCTGAATTTGAGATAGTTATAGATTATAAGAATCTTAAATACTTCATAACTATCTGTAAACTTACTGAATGATAGATATAATGATCTGAGTTCTTAAGTTACTTTCATTTTACAATACACTACTGTTCTGACAGTCAGAACTTGATGACAGATATTCTCTTATAATAAGAGTAAGATATATCATTCAATATAACAGATACTCACTGAATGAACTGAGAGCACTGGCTCTTAAATCTGAAGATACTAGTTAATCAAGATGAAACAGCTTACAGCACTACATATACTTCTCTGATTAGAACTGTTACTAATATCTTAACTTCTTCTGAATCTACATTAGATGAGTTATGATATACAGTAGCTTAAACTGATGAACTTCTTCAAGCACTCACTGAAGCAGTATAATAAGAAGTATCTTGATTTCTTCCAGAATTACATGTAAGAACTGACATCTCAGAATGTTCAATTGATGATAATAATACTCTATAATTCTGTAAACAATGCTGAGTCTCTCACTCTGAACTCTTACACATCTGAATAATGCAAGAGATGTATGATTTATATATAACTGATTATTCAGACTGTGAATAACTGTATAGAATGATCTCTCAAGAGTTTTATTAATCTGAGATATTAAACAGTATCAGATGCTTTATCTGAAACTATAACTACTGTTCTTTCATTATCTTATAAAAGAACTGTAGAAAAGATCTACTGAAATCACTCAATATTTCTGATAGAATCTGGTGAAATATAGTAATTGACTTCACTATTAATCTATCTAAGAGTAAGAATTATAGAAACATTCTGATCATTATAAATTAATTAAATAAAGATATAATATTAAAATCTTGTAATAAGATAAATATTAAATAAGTCACTGAAGTCTTTCTACAGAGCCTGTTCTATTGAATGTATGAATTACTGAGATTTATAGTATTGAATTAAGATTATTAATTCATGAGCACTCTCTGAACTAGAATCTGTTAAGTTCTTAAGATTACACACTGTCTGTTAACTGTCTATCACTCTAAGACTGATGATGCATCAGAACAGATAATTCAGACTATAAAGAATTATCTTTATAAGTTCTGTAATCACTTATAAGATAATTGACATGATCTTCTTCTACACACAGAGATTGATATCAATGATTAAAATGTCATTTCAATAGATATAAGCTCATTCTTTCTTACATATAAATATTATATAAAAGTGTTAAATCTTCTAGAGATTACATAGTTCATACTGAACTCTCACAGTCTGATTCAGATCACTGATAATATAGTAATAAAGCTCTGAGATATCTATAATTAAGCAGAGATCTTCATAATAACTATAAAACAAGATCAAGAGAATCAAATCAATGTTTATCAAGATCTCACTAAATAATATAAGATAGAAGATCTGATATGATTGAATCTTAAGAATATATGAATCACATATTCATCTCATACACTAAATTATCATTATATCAGATATAAAGCAATAGAAGTTTTAGATAGTCATAACTACTGTCTTAATATATTATTAGAAATTCATAATATATTTCATACAAGCTTGCTTCACTGCATTATTATCAATTCATTTTCTTCTTAACTGACTTCTGACTGACAATCATCAGAGATCATAGAAGAAGATAATGAACTTAAGTAAGAGATTGAAGATATTCTTGATAAGAGATTACACAGTCACAGCTGATAATATCTTGTGAAATAAGTTAGCTATAATTAACTGATCTGAACTCTGAGTTCTATATTATCTGAAACAGCAGCTTTTAACTGATGAGAACTGCTTCTGAAAAGAGAGAGTTAATGTAATAAGCTGTGTCTGATCAATTATATAGACTATTCTATTACACTTCACAGATTCTAACTATTTCATTCTCAAACATATACACTTCAATTCTCAGCTGTTCTCAATCACTGATTCTCAGTTACTATAAACGCGTGTATATTCTTTCACTCTGAAGCTTCATTACATACATTATTATATACACATATAAATATTCACTCTGATCACTGATTTCTATACTTTCTCTTTCTTTCCTTCTTTAACATTTTTATCTTTGTTATATAAGATCTATTAATATTATACTGATCTATTCAGTGTAGATCTCTTACAATATAGACTATTTCATTATGCTTCATAGATTCTGCTGAAAGCTCTGATTCTCAGTTGTTAATTCTCAGCTGAAAAACTCATGAAATTTCTATTCTTTCATCTCAAAGCTTTATTATATATATGAAATTTCTATTCTTCTGCTCTGAAGCTTCACTGTGTACATGTATAAATATTTACTTCAATCACTGATTTTCATACTTTCTCTTTTTTTCTTCTCTAATGTTTTTCACTTTTATATTATAAGATCTATATATTATACTGATCTATTCAGTGTAGGCCTTTTACACCTTATTATATAAGCTGATCTTGTAAATATAGCCTGTGTTACTATCTGATCTCACTCAATACATCTTTTCTTATAATTTGAAATTACTTAATTATTTACCATCAATTCTACAATCAATTTAAAATCAATTTAATATTACTTTAAAATCAATTTAATACTGAAATTATTCTTGAACTTAATAATAAAGTAAGTATTTATATAATTTACACTGAATTGATTTTCAATTGATTTTCAATCAATTGTTAATTACTTAAATATATAGATTGAATTTATTTTTATTACTATAAGTAATTAATAATTAATTCAGAATCAATTTAAAATCAATTCAAAATTAATTTAATACTGAAATTATTCTTGAATTTAATAATAAAGTAAGTATTTATATAATTTTCACTGAATTAATTATCAACTGATTTTCAATCAATTGTTAATTACTTAAATATACAGATTGAATTTATTTTTATTACTATAATTAATTAACAATTAATTCAGAGTTAATTCAAAATCAATTCAAAATCAATTTAAATTATTAAAATATTTTTATCTTAATATATTTTAAAATTCTGTAAAACATCTCTTTATATTATATATGAATTTATCTGTTCATTTAATTGATTATGAATCAGCTATACATGCTTTGATTGATTGATAAGCTGAATGAATGAATGAATGAGTGAATTGAAAGGTTGAAAGTTAATTATCAACTGATTATTACTCTATTGTGCGAGGTGTTGACTCTTACGGCCGTTGCGGTTAGCGATCCCACTAGATCACGTGACCCATCACTATATTATGTTTCTGTAGATAGATCTATTAATACAACCTTCAACTATTCTACAGGTTATAGTCTGAATGACATGTTTTTTTTGAGAACATTGTATCAACATTTTTTGACAGGAATAGTTTATCTTTTTTAAAAAGACTCTTACTCTTTATTAGAGATATTTCATTTTCTCTGAATCTGCTAGTTAGTGAATTCATATACTTTATATTTTTGAGAAAGTGTGTTCTTCATTGTGAAGAATATCACTTTTTATCTTTTTTTTTTTTTTTACATATCTAGAAGAAGCAGAGTCATCTTGATATAAGTGATACATCTGTTACTTCAGAGTTCAGCTCAAGGCTCAGAATCACACACTTCACTAGATAACTTATTGATAGAATGATTACTCATTATGAGAAAGCTTCTGACTTGCAAGATGAGACTGAGATCAGTTTTCATCAGAGTATGAAATTTGATGATAAGACAATAAAGAAACTTCAGAATAAAGAAAAGCAGAGTCAACATTCATCTGCAGAATCTGTTCATTTCAACTTATTAAATTCTTCATCATCTCTCACTCTCAGAATGCTGACTTTTAATGATGATTCAAATCAACCTATCTATTGCACCGCAGGCAATCTTATGAATCTTATGCAGATGATGCTATGAAATCAGATGACTGTGACTGAAACTACTCAACATCTCACTACATCTGTATAAAGAGACACTATGAGAGATGAGTTGCAGGAATATCAGAAGAAAGTTAAATATGCACTAGACATCAAATCAGTGATCACATTTGATGACTCTAATTATAAAGCCTGATGTATTGATATGTTGACTGATACAGAAGTTATTGATGAAACTGACATTCTATTAAGAACTCAATGAGAATCTTCTTTTACATGTTATATTGACTCTGAGAAGTAAAGGATCTGTTTCAAGTCTCTATATAGACATATGCTATCAAGTCTTGTTGAAAACATTTGAATCACTATTGAAACCTTGAAAGCTGACAATGCTGCAGCTCTGTGAGACAAGATCAATGTGAAATATATAATATCACTGACTGAAGAATGAGTTAATGTCTTCAAGAAATTGACAAAATTACAAGTCAAGAAGAATAATTATCTTACTTTTCAGAGACATTTCTGCTATCTTGTTACCTGTCACAAGAAGCTCTGTCAGAGCACTGAGAATGTATATCATGATCTTTTTCTCAACAATCTACAAGATTATCAAAGATCATTTGTCAAGACATATTTGAATGAGTTTTTCTTCACTGATCAGAGACTCATTGTCAACATTGATATCAATGATTTGATGAAGCAACTGATTAATTGTACATTCAAGAAGATCATCATCAAGCAGAAAAAGCAGTCTCAGACTGATTCTGTGACTGTGAAAAAGAACAAAGATAAGGACAAAGATGAGAATAAAAGCATATCTGTATGAAAGTGCACTCACTGCAGAAGACATGAATATACTGTTGACAGATGTTTCATCTTACACTCTGATAAAAAGAAAAAGAAGAATGACAAGAAGAATGATAAGAAGAAAGAGAAGAAGAATGACTTGATAAGTTCTCAATCAGCAGTAAATGCAGTAATTACAAAGATTGAGTTCTATTTCTCTTCTACAGTCACTGGAAAATCATTCTCTAGATCTTGATATTTGAACACATGTGCAAGTCTGAATATGATGAGTGAGCTTTATTCTTTTTCAAACATCAAATCTTTTAATGATAATATCTCTGTTGATTCTGCAACTGAGAGAACTGAGTTTATCAAGAAGATTGAGACTGTTATCTTGAAGATTGAGAGTGATGATGTTAACTTGCAGAATATTCACTATATTTCTAATATTACAGTTAACCTGCTCTTATTTACAAAGCTTGAAGATCAGAGATTCTGATTTACATTGTCTTTCACTATTCTCTCATTTTTCATTTGCAGAGTTCTGAACAGTGTTATTTTTCATACAGTTTGAACTGCTCAGAACAACATATATAAGATCAATGAATGAGAGTTCAATGAGAATCTCAATCATCTGAACAAGGCAGTCAAGTATATTACAATGCTATATGAGTATGATTTTGACTGAAAAGTTGATCTTTCTGTGACTACTGTCACTACTGTTAATAATGTTGATTCTGTGAACATGAGAACACAGATATCAAAGATATCAAAGACTCTTTTGAATTGATATTATGATCTCAGTCACATTCACACTAATGCTATAATTACTATGATCAAGGATTCTTATACTGAAGTTATAATTAAAGATTCTAAGACTAAGTTCTTTTGCAAGAAATGTGTTAAGACAGATATAATGTGAGATTATTTGAAAATACTGATGTCTAGATCTATCTGACTCATTGAGAAGATTCATATTAATCTTGCAAATGATGAATGTACATTGAAAGACCTCTCTGATCACTTCTTAGAGTTCTGTCAGAGAACTAAATACTGAATACTTATCATCTGTGATGCAACTTGCTACTGTTGAGTATATTTTTTAAAGTTCAAGAATGAGACTGTTCAATACTTTGAGTTGTGACTCAGATTCATGAGTAATCTCAGGTATACAGTTCCTGCTTTTCTACAGACTGATATTAATGATGTTTTTCAATTCACATGTATACACACAGTTATGAATTCATATGATATCAAATGAAAATTAACAGTATTACATTCATCACACCAGAATGATGTTTCTGAATGAGAGATTCATACTATTATGAGATGGGTTAGAGCTGCTCTTTTGAAAGATAATCTCTCTAAGAAGTTCTGAGCAGATATTCTAGAGACAGTGATTATAATAATTAATAATACTCTCATATCTACAGTTCTTTATAACTTGAAATTTTGATTCTCTACTGCAGAGACTTCTGTGATTCTAAGTTCATATAAGATTTCTTAATGTGCACTTATGAATACTCTGCTGAATGTAAGACATTTTCACTGATTAAGTGCAGAGATTTTTATTCACTTGTATAAATCTCAGCAGTCTGTGAATAAGCTCTTTTCACATGCTGATTTCTATTGTATCATTGAATTCAGTGACACATTGATATATCATCTATGACATTCTGAATCTGATAAGATTATTATTAGTAGTAATGTGAGATTTCTGATCACTGAAAAACTGGTTATTACATCTGTGAAACTTATTAATCATATTATTGAACTGAAACCTGATATTTATCTGATTGATGATGAAGATGCTTCTGATATTGATGATTCAAATTCCACATGATTGCAGCCCGCGAAATCACTGACTACTTACACTTCAAGCTCTGTTACAGGTAACCTTCTGAAGTTCTACAAGAATGCCATATCACAGTCAGAGAGAATAGAAGATTATTGAAAGAAGTTTATATAATGTGAGATTACTGATCTGAAGAGATGCAATACATGAAGTTTAATCTCTAGATCTGATATTCTGAGAAGTGAACTGATTGCTTTAAGCTGTTAAGTGTTTCTTGAGAAAGATAGACCTGTGAACCTGAATACTAATTCTGATAATATTCTTAGAAAATCATATTAAGTGATTTATAATAACTAACTTAAGAAGAGTTCTAGAGAAGAGATCTATGCTTCTGTCATCACTGATACTGCTAATTGTATTCTTTTTGTAATAGCAGCACTATGTAGTTGAACACTCTGTTAAGTGAATATAGTGATGATATATCTTCATGAGTGTCTCACTAAGAAGATTTATATGAGACAATTTATCAGATTTAAGACAGATTCACTGAAAATGCTTGTCTACACAGTTGAGAATAGTTTATATAACCTGAACTCTGTAATGAAGATCTGATATGATTACTTAATAGCTCTGCTGAGTGATCTTGAATTTACAGTCAGTGCTCATGATCTGGTACTCTGATATCATATATTCAGATATCATCTCTATATAACAATCTATGTTGATGATCTCAACATCATATCTGAAGCTTTTGAGAATACTGATTAGCTAGTAAGTATGCTCAGTGAGAAATTAAAAGTTAAGAATTTACATCAGTCAATCAAGTATTTGAGTATGAAGATTAATTATTCAGATAAGAGAATTAATTTGATACATTATCAATATATTAAGTATCTTGTTAAAGATTTCTATCTTAATAATACAGCTGTCACTAGAATATCTATGAAGAATGAATTTCATATTAATGATTTCTCTATATCTGAGAAAGAGACTGATTTCACAATTCAGTGATATTAATATGATGTGAGTTACTTGCAATATCTTGCAGTTAAAACACATTCTGATATCACTTACACTGTCTCACTACTCACTTAACAGAATATTGATTCAACATCTTAATATTGAAAGACTCTATTATATGTTATATGTTATTTGAAAGAGATCATGAATCTGAGTATTTTCTACAGACATGGCCTGTATAAGAGGTCTGTTTCTACTGTTTCTTCTGTTTCTACTGTTTCTTCTGTTTCTATCATTTCTTCTGTTTTTTCTGTTTCTATCAATCCTTCTATTACTTCTGATTTCTCTGATGATTTCTATCTACTCTTCAGCTACTCAGATTCTGATTGAGCTGATCTCTTGAATAATAATAGAAAATTAACATTCAGCTATATTTTTAAGCTTACAGACAGCCTGATTTCATGGTATTCAGTGAAGTAATCTTGTATATCTCTAAGTTTCAATGAGACTGAATATATGACTCTTAGTGAGATAGTTCATGAGGCAACATGAATTCAGAATCTTATGATTGAGCTCAGCTTCATTATCACATCTCTGATATAGATTCTCATCAATAATAAGAGTGTCATAGATCTCATAAAGATGACAGTCATTATAATCTGAAGCAAGCACATTGACATGCATTTTCATTTTTTATGTTGACAGTTGAATCAGGGGATCATTGATTTAGAATATATTCTCACTACTCAGATGACAGTGAATGAACTCACTAAATCTCTAGACACTGTGACATTTATATGATTCATGATTTTGCTAGGTCTTACAGGCATAAAAGTTGGGAATGTTTAATTTTATATTTGTATTTGATTTTGACAGACTATCTTGGTGATTTGGGTGTTTTTGTATGTGATTCTTGTTATCTTGAGGGGGGGTGTTGGCCCTTACAGCTGTTGCGGTTAGCGATCCCACTAGATCACGTGACCCACCACTATATTATGTTCCTGTAGATAGATCTATCAATACAACCTTCAACTATCCTACACGAGGTCAGGGTCATGATTATGTAATGAGGTCAAGGGATCACAGAACGGAAGATATTGAAGAGCTGTTTACACTCAATCGCCAACTAGAGCGTTACGCACCAGGTAACTACGCCACAACATTCCCATTGCCTTGTGACCAAGGCTGAATTTGCGTACTAGCTGTTCAGGCGTAGCGATGAGCTCAAGGATCTCAATGAACCTTACTTCTCTTTCAAGACCGCCTAGCAACACTTCCAAAGGGCCATGAGAAGCGGGTTGAGATTATTAGAAGGATTAGTGAACTATATGAATGCAAATACCGACTTTCAGGTGATCCATCTCACCTGCGGCGGGCCGCTGACTCTTTTAATTCAATAATTCAAAAAATGCCACCCACTCATCCAACGAGGGCCAATTTGGTGGCTCATCATATTTGATGGTTTTGAAAAATTGTGTTCTTGCAAGCAATTCAATGAGCGAGGTCCAGGACACTATCAAGGAGCCCATCCAGCTGCGGGGTCAAGTACCAGTCGGCCATTCTAAACGCCATTCCTGCAGACTTTCCATCGGAAATATGCTTGCCAGGCGGTATATCATCTCGCATGAACAACAAGACCTGAGGGAGGTTATAAAACATGCAATCGAGACATGCCGTGAATTCGAGACCCTGCAGTGACAAAATGGAATAGGAAGAATAGTTGACATTTCACCACTGGAAGAGCTTTCATCTTGGATCTCTAAAGTCAATGATGCTTCCTTTCACCCTTTGACGTTCCATCGACTAGGCAGGCTCAGCAGAAGGTTTATCAATATTTTTGTTCAATATATCACCCTGACGAGCTAATGTCAAGCCACATAAAACTTCAGCTTGAGAAGGAAGAATATCTCAACAATCTCCTTGACAACATGCAATTTGCGGACCAGTTGACCACGAACAAAAACCAGACACAAGAAATTGTAAACCAAAATCTCCCAGAGACCAGTGATGGCGCAATATGCCGGCCGATTTTGTCTCTTATTGAAATCAAGCCTGGAAGACTCCATCCTCATTTGGCTGAATGGACCGAGAGATTCAGAGAACGCTGTTCAATATTCAAAAGCTCCCCACCGGAGAAACCATGCTGGGTGTAGAATACGGCATGAGGCCGGTTGGTGCCATTAGGATTATAACTCCTCAAAATCAAGCAGATACTGTGTGGCAGGAGTGGCAGAAATTCCCATATTCATCTCAGGGGCAATTAGTGGATCCGAGTAAGTTGTGGACATGACTCAATGACTGAAATATCTATCACAGCAGGGCCTGTAATAGCTCATGGGGAAATAGGGGTACAACAACGACATTCCTTTGCTTCTGATCGACGGATCTCGTTTCTGTCTCATCTACACAACCTCCGCAGAGAAATATTTTACCTTAAGCTATGTTTGGGGGAAGACGAAAATGCTCTTGACTATGAAAGCCAACCTACAGGACTGCCTTAAGGAAAACTCACTCATCAACGAGAAGAAGTACATGCTTCCACAGACAATCAAGGATGCAATGTCAATTGTCCGCTCTCTGGGCGAAAAATATCTGTGGATTGATGTTATCTGTATTGTACAGGACGACCTAAATACGAAACATCATGATATCCGTCATATGGATATTGTATACGGCAAATCGTTTGTCACCATCGCTGCGATGCACGGGAATGATGCCACAGCTAGATTACCAGGAAATCCTTCCCGATACCCGGCCTCCACAGGCGACAGAATCAATCGTGGTCTAAGAGGATAAGTCTCTCATGCTGCAACACCAAGTCTCTTTAAGATCTACAGCGGTTAATGAGATGACACTAACAACAACTCCTTCTCCATTCCCTCTCGTCTTGGAAACCACTAGATGGAACACTCGAGGCTGGACGTTACAAGAACACTTGTTATCTCGGAGACGCATCTATTTCAGCTCAAATTACATCTACTTCCAATCACTAGGGAGACCATGTGCGGAACTACGCTAGAAGGGTCTGCTGAAATTTTCGGCAGGCCGTGCGAGGTTCCCTAACCGATCGGAAGTGAAAACCCCTAGCCGATCTCGAGAAAACTGGTCTACTCCCCAGAAACGAAGGTGTACACCGAATATTTCAAGGATACAACAAACTGGTAGAGCAGAACACGTCGCGAGAATTAACAATTCCATCCGACATCTTGAACGCTTTCTCTGGAATTCTCGCTGTTCTTGCTGACCACTTGAGGAGCAGTTTTGTGAGCGGTTTCCCAGCTTCAGTTGTTGACCTGGCCTTGCTGTGGGCTCCTGTTTATCCAGTAACTTGAAGAATCTCGAGCAAAACAGTCCCAGTTGAGGCTGATAAAGGAGCGTCATTCCCTAGTTGGTCCTAGGCAGGTTGTCTGGGAGCCGTAGAATACCCGACTGCTAGCGGCGCCACCCATTTGCCAGGTTTTGCCCTACTATACCCCCATCATGGTATATTGCGAAGAATCCATGGAAGAAACAAATTGGCAGATTCCGTGGTAAATACCCACCGGACCATCATCCCGACATTTCCAGCTCAGAGTTCGAACATGAACAAGTAAACATTGCCAGTCTAGATCTTGGGTCGAATGTGCTACAATTCTAGAGCAGCGTATTTGACACTACTTGCTTCCAGTTGCCCACAGCGAAATGCCGTGCATTATCTTAGTAAACGAGGCCACGTTCACACATGAGGACAGCAGGCCGTGCTTAGACTAGAGGATAAGAAAGGTCGCCACTGTGGGCTGATATTTGACACAACGGATGACTTCGTTCGACAGACATTCGTGAAGCAGCATAAGGGCACCAAGGTCAACAAGCAGGAATCCAGTGAACTGGTTGCCATATTCGACGGATGTAAATGCGCACACGAGATACGACGCGGGCTCTAGAGGGTTGAGGGTGAGATAGATGTGAGCGTGGTCAATGCTTTGGTTGCAGTAGGACCATATCCGAGCTCTGCGGGAGGCCCAGCCAAACCACAGGCACATACGACTTGCCGAATAGTGTTTGGGGCAAGTTCTTCGATTCCTGGAGCTTTCTGCCACTGCCTAAATCTAGGCATCAAGGGTCTCAGTCCTCAACTCCTTCCTTCCGGTATAATAATATTTTCTTCAAAGACAGAGAGAAAGAGAATAGGAAAAAGAGTTGAAAGAGTTGTTTGAACACAACCCCTGACCGGCAGTCTTCCTAAGAGAGTAACTATGGATTCCGTTACAACCGATTGGAAAATAGCTCATGATCCAATACCCTTGAAACATTGTTGCTCTCTTTCTCCCATCAGATTTGCTGTGAATCAAGCAGAAAAATGAACCTATTTTAGTTATGTTACAACGCGATTCAATTAGTTAATTGGGACAAATATAAACAGATAACTAGCGCGCATTGCCTTGCGATGCTCGGAGAGAATTCAGGGGTTATAAACTAACTTCCTATCCTATACCACATACCGGGGCTTTCTCCGCTAGGGATTGGCGGGGGCTACGGGCTTAATGCGAGTCCAAATCCCCCAGCTGTGGATAAAGGAGGACGGACTGCGGTGGACAAGGGCTGTCGTAATGGGCCAATCGGTGGCAGCTAATTCGACATTCTTGCAACTCGAGATGTTTTGCATCCCTCAGCCCCCGCTATTTTCCCGCACCCATGGCGATGATGTCAATGGTGTGAACAACGGGTTTTTCTTGTTTTCTTTAAAAAAAGAAAGAAAGAAAGAAAAAAAATAAAAATAAAAATACAAAGAATCCTCTACATAGCCAAATTGCGCAGATGGCGTGACGTCAATGGATAAACGACCAAGGTATATAAACGCTTGGAGGAAACCTGGGTACCCCCTCCCTTGGTCATGGCGTTCTGTCTCATCGCTTTCTTTGAAGCCACAGACGATTGCTGCCCAAAGGTGCCCCTGAAAACTCTGATGGCAGATTCAGGCTTCGGGCTATTGAACTGAGCGTTCGTTGTCCATTCCCCTACAAATACCCGTACGTTTTGCTCTTGTTCCTACGTTCACATTTTGTGCGCACCTCACAGGATTGCGGATAGGAGCCATATAACCCCAAGTTTGATCTGATTCATTTCGCTGCTGAAAAGCTGTAAGCTAGAAAACCAGATCCATTTGGATTCGCCTATTAATTGTTTACATCGCCACACAACATGACGATTGAGAAACAATCAATTGGCTTCGTCGGCCTCGGCCTCATGGGCTTCGGCATGGCTACGAACCTCGTCAAGCAAGGTTACACCGTCAAGGGATATGACATTTCGGAGCCAACGTTGGCCCGCTTTAAGGCAGCCGGCCGCCATACTGCTTCATCTCCTGGTGATGCGGCGAGCGGGAATTTGTTCTGTGTTTGCATGGTCGCTACCACTGCCCAGGCGCAAGCTGTGATTTTTGACCATGAAAATGGCATCGCGAAGGGTAGGTACTATGTTATATTATTTTTCAGAAGTTTATACGTGCTGTATATGTTTCATCTATTCGGCGTAGCTAATATAATATCGCAGCTCTCCCCAATGGCGCGACTCTCATTCTATGCTCTACCGTCCCAGCCATGTCCGCGCAGTCATTCCGGGACCAACTAGTGTCCATTGGCCGCGAAGACGTACACTTTATCGATGCGCCGGTGTCAGGTGGAGCTAGGAAGGCCGGAGAGGGTACCCTCACCATAATGGCAGGCGGGTCAGACGCAGCGCTGGAAAGGGGCAAATTCCTCCTTGAGGAGATGTCGGATACGCATAAGCTGTATCTTGTGCCTGGCGGGATCGGCGCAGGCAGTAACATGAAGATGATCCACCAAGTGCTTGCCGCCATCCACATCCTCGCGGCAAGCGAAGTCATGGGCCTTGCTGCACACCTAGGATTGAATGCGAAGGAAGCGGCAGAGGCACTTATGTCTTCTGATGCATGGAGCTTCATGCATGAGAACCGCTGCGAGCGCATGCTGATAGAAGATTATTATCCGGGGTCTAGTGCTGTCACTATTATCCTCAAAGACGTGGTATGAGATTTAATTTTCCTCCTACCAGTTATCACAAATTAACAAAAAACCCTTCCCCCTAACTAATTTCACGAATAACCAGGCCATCGTCACCGCCGCCGCGCGCCTTCACAGCTTCCCCACCCCCCTCTGCGGCATCGCGGAGCAAACCTTCCTCACCGCTCTCCCTCTCGGCTTCGGGGGTGACGACGACGCCAGCCTTGTGCGCCTCTACTACCGAGACCCCATCACTAAAGCTGACCCAAAAGCCTCCTTGAACCCGGAAAGAAACGCAGCGGCGCTCAAGCTCATTGTCTATTTGCTTACCAACATCCACCTCGTCGCTGCCGCCGAAGCCATATCGTTCGCCCGGCTTCTCAAGGTCGATCTGCCATTGGTCTACGATGTCGTCAACGCTGCGGCGGGCGCGAGCAAAATTTTCAAACTTCGCGGCGCGGAGATGATGTCTGGCTTAACGGGTGGGGTAGATGGTGATGGGGGTAAGAGGAAGACGATCAATGAAGCCATAGCGGAGCTTGCTGCCGTTGTACAGGGGGCACGGGATGTGAATTGCCCGCTTCATTTGGGGAATGCGGCGCTTAATATCCTCTATGTGGCGAGAAAGCAGGGGCTGGGTGAGGAGGCTGATTCGCATGTTTTGCGGGTTTATGAGCATGTATAGAGTGTGAGTGGGCCCGGATCGCTGGTAGGGTGGAGGGTGCGTTCCTCATGCTTCTCTTCTTCCCAGATCTGCTAACTTCTATTGCCAAACCCTGCGTTCTCTGTTTCTGACCCGTTTCGTTCCACATAGGAACTTTATGCATATATGCACCGATGAGTCCCCGTTAGCATCGCAGATAATAGCCTATCAATGGAAGCTTTATGACTTCCCTAGCCAGCCAATTCTTTTTACCTTTTCTTAATCTCCCATTGGGAATTCCAAATAGACATAGATATACACAAGATCACCTACTTAACTACACAATAGGTATGATACATACTCCGTACATATAGAGCCACTCAGCCACGGCAGATCTGCCTCTATCAACCCCAAAATTTATATTCTATACACCAACTTCCGTCCACTAACCTTATTCCCCTTCATAAGCGCCCATCCATCCATTAGCGATAGCCTCCAACCCACCCACCCCCCCTCATCCCTCAGCACCCGATGCGCCCACACCCTCCCCTCACCAATCAGCTTCTCCGCAATGTCTCCAAAGCGCGGAGCAAGCTCAAAATTCTCCCGCTGAGCAGGAAAGAAATGTGCACCTACACTGAATTCTTCGTCGATGGCCGTGTACACCACCAAGGCGCTGCTCTCTCGATATCATCGCGCGCCAGCTGTGGGAATTGTGTAGTCGTGTCTTTGTCGCTAGGTGTGAGGAGATGGCGGCGTTGCATACGGCGGATTTGCGGGATGCGATGGTGTCGTAGACGAGGTGGAGGGTGTTGTTATTGTATTCGCTGGATTATCTTGCCGGTGATTACATATTCCACAAACGCGCCCTTGGATCGGCTGCATCTCGTTAAAGCACTGGTTTCAATGAAGCCCATGCATGACTCTGCTCTCACCTGGCGAAGTTCTTAGTGACGGTGGGGGCCCGACCTGCTCGACAGATGGTGCTGGGGAAGTGCAGCCGCAGCCGCCTACTGTGGATTCTTCCAGGCTGCCGGGTTGAGGCCGACGTATGTAGGGATATAGATATGTACTGTACTCATATTTTGACACAGGAAGAAGGGATAATTGACTAGACTGAGGACCCTGAAGGGAGGCCGACGGGGTCGTGTAAATATCCAGCACGACGATGGGAAGGGAGAAGAATACTAAAACTCTGCGATTGTAATCTCTGGTTGTTGATTGGAAATCAGATCGTATCCATGCGCTCGTATATGTGCTGTACATACGGAGTATATACAGAGGTTACTCCCAAAGGGTTTGATTAGCACTAAAAAAAATATTCAGTTTCAAAACGACACTTCGGGCCTGTGACATCGTGCAAATCTTAATAGCTATCAATAGCGGCCTCATGCCCTATATCGATGCCTCTAGGGGGCAGGAAAACTCCGCAAAGTTTGGTTGATTATTGCCTTAGCAAGCCAAATCCATTTACGTCATTGACTTCCCCGCAACAGCTACATCAACGCGATAATGTACTCGCGGGCCCTACAGAAGACAGTGGATGGCGGGCCTCGAGTAAGAAAGTTGACTATAAACGTAACAGAAATTGTTACGACAGCCAAATAAATAAACCAAATAAAATAATCCTTTAGTCCCAACAGTAAGCAACTACTCTGTGCTTAGCGGCAATTAGGACGCTCGATCATCGGAGACATGGTTATCAATCAATCATGTTGACAAATTGCGAATTCCATGTGCTGAAAGATAGCCCTCAAACTCCGCCGGCATGCCAGACAGATTCGCGAAGGCAACGTAGCCATCAGGACGCAAAAGATACGCAGCATCCTGAGCGAACCCAACGCTCTTATATTCCGCCGTCCAGTCGAAGGCATGCAGTGCAACTCCCTTCTCCTTGCACCATTGCTTCATCTCCTCCTTGGGCGTGCCGTAAACATGAACCTGCCACGCAATCGGTGATAGTGTCGCGTAGTTATCTGCCCCGTTCGCGGTAGTATATGGCAGTCGGTCTCCGCCGTGCACCTGGCCAGCCACACCACCTACACCAGCCGTTCCGCGGTAGGTTATCTGCGTTTGCGACAGGACGCGGAACGCATAATCCGTAGCACCTGGCAGCCGTATTAAAATGGGAAGGATCAAGGGTACCATATAAGTGCGGACAATATCCGCGAGGAACCCCCTGGACGTTGCGATGGAGAAAGCCTGGTCCGTCCGCTGTGTCAATGTCCGCGCAAATGAAATCCTCTCCGCCTCATAACTGTCCAGCAGCGATGAATCTGCATAGCCCTGCAACACCGCCGCGAGTTTCCAGGCCAAATTAACCGCATCGCCGATTCCGGTGTTCATTCCCTGCCCGCCGGCCGGACTATGGATGTGGCCTGCGTCGCCGACGAGAAATACCCGGCCACTCCGGAAGTGGCTCGCCACCCGATGGTGGACGCGATATGTTGAGAACCAGTTGACTTTCTCCACCTTTATTTTCAAGCTAGCTATGGCGGTGCCCACTACATCTTCGAACGTGAGTGTCTCTGGCGGGGCGTTGTTGGGTCTGTCGCTGACGATACCTATTACTCGCACGCGCGAGCTATCATCGTAGGCAAAGATGAGGAGGAAGTCGGAGGAATGGAGACTGACATGGACCTCTCCGTTGATGGTAGGCCCGCTGGCCTCGACGTCTGCGACGTAGAATAACGGTTGATATGTCTCGCCGGGGAATTGTATGTTCTCGAGCCCACGACGCACGGTGGACGACGCCCCGTCGCAGCCGATGATATACTGTGCCTCGCAGTTCTCTTCCCGTGCCTGAGTATCGTTGCGCAGAAGCGTGTAGGAGACATAGTCGCCATGGTCTGTGAAATCCAACAGCTCCGTATTCCGCTCGACGATGACGCCATCCTCCGCCAATTTCTCCTCCAGCAGCTTCTCATGCCGGTCCTGCGGGTAGACGTGGAGGAACGGGTACGGCGTGATCCGTGTCCCGATCTCGCCAATCGGCAATCGCACTCGATGTCTCCCCTGGACCCAGAGGTTTGCAGCTACCATCTGCTTGCCGTCCGCAATCACCTCGTCCGCCAGGCCTAGTTTCTGGTAGAGCTCGAGTGTGCGAGCATGCATGACTATGGCGCGGGAATCAGAGGCCCTGAACTCTCCCTTGTCGATTACCCGCAGCGCCACGTTCTGTCTCCGCAGCCATGACGCCAGAACGAGGCCTGAAGGTCCACCGCCGACGATGAGCACTGGGATGCGAGTCATATTGTTTGTAGGGTAGGTGGGTGGGAACTTCCGAAGCGGAGTAATGGTTGCTATGATTTCATTCAATTGTTGTATATAAGTGGGACGGACATTAGGTTCGCGAGATTAGTTTCTGATAGAGAAGAAAATGAACCAGGCGACTTGTGCCTTCTGCTTGGACCATAGTGTATGTATATACATGTACATGTACATGTACAGTAGTACATCAACATTCTGTGCTGCAGTTAACTGTTTAACTAAGTTTGAGCTACGTAACTCCACTAACTAGTTAAATAAGGCGAGACCGTCTGCAGGATACTTAGTATGTAGTTATGTAAGTTACATTGTACGGAGTACATGTACATGTATCTAAAGGCATGTATGATACTCCGTAGTATACCTGCTTGACGCGCACCCTCTTCAAAGGTATATAAATCATGAAATCAACCTCTCACTGCCCACTGCTCACTCAAACCCTGCGCACAACCCCTCACAGACTCACTTTTCCTAATTACTCGCATTGATGTCTCCCGCATCAAAGGCCGCCGATCAACGGCCAGCGCTACTGTGACTAGGGAACAGCGAGCTACAGGTCAATAATTTTTAATCATAATAATAATCATAATCCGTCTCCAAATCACCAAGCTCCAACCAGTCGGCAGACAAAGCTCGGTACGGCAGCATATAGTGGCAAATGGGTCAAATGTGTATTTTATACGTGTGTTACAATGAGCACACATCAATATTAGCAATCAAGATCTCCTCATTGGAGGTTGTATGAAATAGTGACCCATATCGTGGACAGTCTCTATACTTGGGGGTTTCTATACCTGGGGACTCTCTACCCAGGGGTTCGATGTCAGTATATTTCTGAATCAGGGACGTACTGAATGAAATACATATGTAGGATGTAATGTGGTTGGTACAAAGAATGTGTGGCATATGCTATATATTTCACATGGAGGAGGAAGCGGGGGCAGTGATTTCCTCTCAGAGACATATTGCCAGGTGCATGGCCAGTCACTTCCTCACACAAAGTATAAGGGGGACGAATAACCGCACAGCGATCAAATTGGTTATTGTCATTCATTATCTCCCACATCCATCAAGAATATAAACCAAGGAATCTGCCTACACCAAACCTTCGCTCGTCAAACCCTTTCCTAAAGCCGAACAAAACCACCCGTTGAAACCAAAACATCCGGACTCACTCCATCTACCGTGTTGTCCTCAGAGTGCATTGGTATCACGCCCTCTGCGGCCACACAGCTGCCGAATCTGCTGCCCCAGCCAAATCCAAAGTAATGGTTTACCCTGCGATGCCGCGACGCAGATCGAGGTGCTGCACATTCCGATGTATGGAGCGTGCGCGTTGTGTCGCAATCTCAAGGAAGATGAAGTTGAGGCTGAGGAAAAGGGATATGATAAGGAGAAGACGAAGCAGCTAGCGGTTGAGCGGCGGAGGTAATTACTAGGGGCGGTGGGGGGAATGGTGGCGAGAGCATGAAGTGTGTAGGCTATGAGGGGAGATTGAGATGGGGTTTCCTTTTTTATCTCTGAGAGTTCGAACTTTGGCAGCAAGGGTAAAGAGGCCTTCTCGGGGTGGGTGAGCGAATTGGCTCGGAGCTGCAGGATGGGTCCATGTCCGGGGTTGTATAGCGAGAGGACCAAAAGCTGTCAAATGAAATTCATAGGAGAGACCAAAAAGTAACTCTAGATACATGTGTGTGTTATTTATTCATACACGCCCTGTTCAAACTTATCGACATCGAAGAATCGTGCAGTGATCGTGTTTCCATTGAAAATCCGCCCTTCAAGTGCATTAACTGCCTATGGTGTTCGTTAGTGACTGGGATCTTTAAATCTGGGTTCGTTTAGAAAAGACGCTCCGAATTAACTGTAACTTACTCGTAATGCAGACAGCTGGCTCGTAAATTTGACAAATACAGGTATTTTGCCTGTGCTGTTTCGATCGATGAAGACCCGCTCTACTCGTCCATACTGCAGTATATGTTAGGAGCTGAAAAGAGATAGTCACTCGACTGGCATATATTTGGAAACATATTCCCGCATACCTTCTCAGCGCACTCGTCTCCGATCTCTTGCATCAAACCTCCGCCTTCACCACCCTCTAGCTCTACGTCCAAATCCATTCCGTCTACCATGCCGTGCAGCACAACTACTTCACTCATCCGTCCGAACTTGCCATCTTCTGACTTTTTCTGGTTTCCGCCGATTATCTTAGCTCTACCGGCCGGAGTAGCAAATCCTCCACCCTCGGAATCCGGTTTCTTCTTTTGCTTTTCTATCTTGACCTGCAAGGGTTTCACTATGCCTTCCCTACTTGCACCCAAACCGGTGCCTTTCGTCCATCCGTACTTCGTGAGTAGCCTTTCTGCAAAGCCTTTCTGACCGGGCCGAAGAGATCGGGGCGCATCTCCGTCAGTTTCTTGTTTGTTATCTTCCTCCTTCGCGAACGTTGCCTCCAGTTCTGCTTCCGTCGCGGGAATCTCTTCGGGTGCTGGAGGTAATGTATATCGGACTGGCGCTCGCGATATGGTGGCAGATGCGAAAATCTGATTGGGCGGAGGCGGATGTGGAGGCAACGACTCCGATGATGGTGGAGGAGGAGAAGGAGGTATAGGTATATTTGTAGAACTAGTACCTATCGCGGCGTACGCATTCTGGCTCATCCGGAGTCGTCGGGCATACGCATCTTCCCCAGTCGCATCATCAGGAAACGTTGCCATCGGAGGCACTGGCGTGGCTTCTGACAAATCCTCCGAGTGCTGTTGTTCTGGTCGAGGTTCATTAAGATTTGGAGGAGGCGCAAAGTTGAGGCCTGGAGGTGCAAATTTCCCTATGGACGGATATTTATCAGCAACGTGAGAATTACTTTCAGAAGGATAAAAAAAAAAAAGAGTGAGCCGTACGATTTCGTGGTGATCTCGAGTATTCCTCGTCACTATCCAGCCCACTACTTGTCCCTCTAGCCATCCGATGCGCATACAAACGGTCTTTCCATTCTCGAACTTCTCGTATCTTTTCCTCGCTATGCCTATATGCTTCGTAGCTATTAGGTCGCGACGGGTCGTATATATCATCCCAATTCTGCAGGTTTGTTTCCTCCTCACGGTTCTTCTTGCGCTTTTTACGACCACCCCGCTGTCTTTTTTCACCACCATAAAATCCGTTCACGTCATCATCCTCGGCTGTTGTAGCCCAGTCCGCAAGTGACGTTTTTGCCGCGGGTTTCGCGGCGATTCCAGCCACGGCAGATGTTCCCGTCGCCGAGCCCACAACGGGGGCCTTGGGTATACCGGGCTTAGCTTTAGCCTTCTGGGAAGCCAGCTGAGGCCTTTTCGTAGGTTGAAACCGTAGAGAAGCTGAAATTCATTGAGCGAGTCAAACAGGACAAACGAGTGAGTAAACCAAATCGGGTACAGCAAAGATGTATGGTCGGGGAAGGGTAAATTGGCTACCAGCACTTATCTGCTGCTTCTTTGAAGCTGCATCGTCTTGTTGCGCATCATTTTGGCCGGCTTGCTTGAATACAACGGGAGCTCGCGAGATGGTTCCGGGGGCTGACCCATTATCCGAAGACGGATCAAGCAAGTTGGCGTATAACGACATCATACTCCCTTTGGGGGGAGGTTGAGACACCATCTTCGGAATGAAGTTATTGAAAGTCAGGCTCCGTGGTTGCTAAAAACCGAGCACCACAATAGGTCACCAACGTCGCCAGACACGCAGCTTATACGCGAAATATATATCCAGGGATACTGGAACTGCGGGTGTCTGCTGTTGTTGTCGCCATTGATGCTCTGTCGCAGAAGAAGCCAAAAGTAGCATGTTTGCCATGTTTGCCATATTTGCATGACTCGCGGAAGCTTCCATCCAGCGTGCTCGGTAATCGCCAGACATTCGACGAGTATCAAAATGCGTCATCAGCTTGAGTTTGATATCAACGGTTCGACTCACCAAGAGCATACTAGATTTATTCTGGCTTAGATTGTACTCGGAACTTGCATTTTCTAATTTTCATTTCTAAATTGTTCGTTGACATTGGTATAGCCATCGTCCAATCATGTCTACTCTGGAAAACTCATTCCCCGGCTCCGCTACCACCGCGATCATCGTGCCTGGCAAACCGGAGCCGTTAACGATTTCGTATCAGCGTTTACGTTCTGATGTGAACTCATTCCAAACAAAACTGGCCAAACTGGGAATCTCACCCGGCGCTGCTGTTTCAATTGCGCTGCCCAATTCTTACGGATTCATCGTTTCTTTTCTGGCTGCGTCATGGCAGAGAGCAATTGCGGCTCCGCTGAACCCTGCATACAAGCAAGAAGAGTTCGAATTCTATATTGATGACTTGAGTTCGGCATTGACGCTCGTCCCAAGGGGCTCTTTTGCGAGTGATGGGCCAGCTGTACGTGCTGCAAGGAAATATTCAGCAGCTATTGCTGAATGCTACTGGAACGGGAGTGACGTGGTTTTGGACGTCAAAGAGCATGGAAAATTGGTAGGGAAGGGTGACTTAAAGAAGGAAGTGGCTCAGCCTGATGACGTCGCATTGGTGCTCCATACCTCAGGTAAGATCTCTCTCAAAAGCTTGGAGGAGTAACAATTTACATAGCTTGAATTGGTTATTAAGCCGTCTAGATCCTATTTTTCCCCCGAGCTTCCCTGTTGATATATAGTCCTAGTACAAGTATGCTAATGTTCAATCAGGAACTACTGGCAGACCGAAAGCTGTAAGTTGGTTGCAGATATCTCTCGGTAAATATTATACTTACAATCTTAGGTACCCCTTACACACCGGAATCTTACGAGGACCATGAGTATGTTCAATTGCTATAGACTCTTACTTTTCATGCTCTGACTAACCAATACCCCAGAAAACATCCAAGCGACCTACGAGTTGACGGAGAAAGACCGAACGTTGCTTGTGATGCCTCTTTTCCATGTTCATGGCCTGCTTGCGGCGTTCCTCGCGCCTCTTTTGTCTGGAGGCTCTGTCATCGTTCCCGAAAAATTCTCAGCCTCAACATTTTGGTCTGAATTCATTACGTACAACGCAAACTGGTACACTGCAGTTCCTACCATTCACCAGATCCTCCTTAAAACGACACTCCCAAAGCCCATACCGAAAATTCGATTCATTCGCTCCTGCTCCTCCCCATTGTCCCCAAAGACCTTCCATGAATTGGAAAAGGCCTTCCATGCTCCGGTGTTAGAAGCGTACGCAATGACAGAAGCCGCTCACCAGATGACGAGCAATCCTCTTCCTCCAGGAAAGAGGATGCCAGGCACCGTTGGTATTGGCCAAGGAGTGGAAGTTAGAATTCTTGACCAGGATGGGAATGAAGTTCCTCAGGGTTCCGAGGGTGAGATTTGCATTCGCGGGGAGAATGTCACAAAGGGATACATCAACAACCCTGCTGCAAATGAAGCCTCGTTCACAAAGTCTGGATTTTTCCGCACCGGTGACCAGGGAAAAATGGACAAGGACGGTTACGTTTTTATCACAGGGCGTATCAAGGAGCTTATCAATAAGGGAGGCGAGAAAATCAGCCCTATCGAGCTCGACAACACGATTGCTCACAACCCTAATATTGCGGAGGCAGTGTCCTTTGCTATTCCGGATACCCACTATGGCGAGGACATTGGGGTGGCAGTTGTCTTGAAGAAAGGTGGAAGTCTTTCAGAAGACACGCTGAAATCTTGGATTGCGCCTAAAGTTGCTAAATTCAAGATTCCCAAAAAAGTGAATCTCATATGTTCTCCTCTTTCGAATAATGACTTTACATAAGCCATTCATATCATATTTATATACATCGAGCTAACGCATATGCTTCACTTCGGGTACAGATATGGATCCTCCCCGAAATTCCCAAAACCGCAACAGGTATGGACTGCGCTACCTTTCTTGGACCGCTTGACATACATAAACTGATCCACACAAATCCACAGGCAAAATACAGCGCCGTAAAGTCGCGGAAGCAATGTTGAAGAAAGAAACGCCAAGCCCGAAGCTGTAGAGTCAGAATTTTTTTCCGAATTACTACGATAGAGACAGAAATATGTATCTAATTTAGCCAATACCATTACCATGCGCCATAGCCATACATGAAAAGCGTCCCTTCAAATCTTGCTTATAGGGATGGGTGAATCCTACTAAAGCCCTTGAATATATATAGACTGGAATCTTCATGTCTGTCTCAATACACTTTCTACGTTCTTGCTTACTGTTCCTCTCTTCCCTAGTGAGCTCTGTTCTATGATTAACTGTGATGGCTTGGTTTGGCATGTCTCTTCTTACATATCTGGCTGGCGCTGGCGACAAAGATTAAATAGCCATTCAGAAGCCAACAAGAGTTTGAGACACAATGGTATCTCATTAAGTCATGAAATGCCCATTCTGGTTGCACTAACTGTGATTGGGTGATTTTTCTCTGAATGTATTGATTCAAATGAAGTGCCAAAACAGCGTTTTCGATATATACAGTCTCTCTAACAATTTCTAACAATTTCAGTGACATTTTGACATTTTTTTCTTTCTTTTCCCTCTCTTATTGCAACGGAACTGTTGGGCACACAATGGGTGTTCTCGAGCAATAAATAAAACAAACAAGCTTACGACAAATCAAATCCTATGGGATTGGAAGGCTCAACGGTCGTCAGATGAGAACAGCCGCCAATGCGGTACTGCACGCAGAAACCTCATGAACGGAAATAGCATGGAACGCGGAACCTAAGTATGCTTGGGCACTCCTCATATTTTACTACTGTTGTTTCGATTTTGTCCAAAAAGCTTCTTGTAGCTGCGATAGCCCGCTTTGAAAGCCGCTAAAATTACAGCGGAAGTCGAATAGCAGATTTGAACTATTATGAATAGATTAGGACGGGGATATCCTCAGGAAAGATTTATGTTATAGAACATCAACATACCGGTGTTATTTGCATCTAACATTTTCGAGTTAGTCGTGTGTTGTCGTAGAATAGAGAGAAGGTGAAGGGGGGGGGGGGGTTTAGAACAGCAACAATATTATTATAATAATAATAATAATAATAACAGGTCAACTTACATTGTCGATATCCCACACTCCCGACGTGGCATAGATATCCTTTGATAACTGCTCACGTATGGCTTCGGGAGACTCAGCAACCACAATTAACATACTGCCCTTCATTGTAGGCGTCTGGCCCTCCTCGGGGTGCGATTCAAGCATAGCTCCTGTTCGTCAAATAGTTAGATTTTATGTAGCTTACCAATGCTTCGCTTCGGGCTCTGGGGGTGAGTGATATCGAGTGCAAAATTGAAACACAATTTCATGCTATACTGGCGATTGGGGAATGAAATTTTAGGTACCTCCAAGTTTAAGGAATCCGGAGTCTAATATCGGTTGGAGGTTTGCGAGATGAGCGCTGTATGGATGTTAATTAGCTGGGTACCCAAGATGGTTGATCGAGAGTGCTAGACAGTTTTCAGGAAGTCGCCAAAAGTATCAAGGGGAGGGGGAATTGGGATAGCATATGGGAATGGTGTGTCCATATTATATTCCCAGTAGCTGATATCCGATATGACAGACTCAAATCTTTCTATTGTTAAAATCAAGGGCATGATGAGAATAGAGAAGACGTAAAGAGACCTAATATGTCCCAAACTCACCTTCGAACTTCTATTCTCTTCTGGAGAGCGCCCTCATTATCTGGCACAATGACCATGTACTCATTTTTCGCTTTCGTTGTCGACGCCATATTCCGATAGTTAGCGGTGGTATGTGAGCATACGAGCGTGGCAGGCAGATATTTTGCAGCAGTTATGCTATGCTGATATTGGTATAAATGCTGAAAACCACAACGACGGTTAAGGAAAATGAGGGGGTTTCGGGCAGCCGTAATGCGGAATGGACAACTATCCACCTACACAGGTATCTATTTCAAGTAGCGTCGATGTGTGGGGTAACTTAGTTAAGTATCGGGTATAGGAATTTGTGTTGGTTGTGTCAAACAACAAATGCTCGGCTTGTCGTAGGGCGTGAGCAGATGTGCTGAAACAGATCGACCACCGTTGGAACACGACTCAGATATCATATTTATATGTCCGCCCGATTGTCTCATATCTTTTATTCTTTTCCTTGAATTTGAATGGCTCATAAGGAAAATGTGGAATTTTTGTGGAAGTTCGATCTATATGCGGGAGCGTAGCAATTTTCTTCTTATTTTTTTCCTGAACACAAGCCAGATCAGACCATATATTTTTATTTCTTTTAAATCTACCAGTCTCAACATTTCTAACTACACAGATCCGTAACCTGTCTATAGAAATTTACGCAGCGGGAGTTATATTATTCTGACTGATAGTCTTGGCGGCGGCTCGATCGAGCGTAGCTCGGCTTAATAAGTTTTTCCGAGGTTTAAAAACCCAATTGCCAGCCCTCGTAGCCCAATGGTAGGGCGTCAGACTTCTAACTTCCCAGGTTGGGAATAAGTGAATCTGAAGGTTGCGGGTTCGAGTCCCGCCGGGGGTAGAACCTCCGTTTCTATTTTACTTTGTATTTTTTGCCTGTCCCGGCCACTGTCCTCACTCGAGTTGTAATAATGGTTTCATATTTTAACTAACCGCGCGTTGATGACCTGGAAGACCCACGAGGAGGCTTCTTTCAGTGATGTGCGCAGTAATGTGATCTAGACTGGCCGCCAGAACCATGAATTTCACATTTGGTCCCATTTGGTCTGGTTCCATACATTTCTTGGCGTGAATCCCGCTGGGACTGGCTATCAAAAAAACAGATAAAGTGACTAGACTGGCCGGCGGGACCATGAATTTCACATTTGGTCTCATTTGGTCTGGTCTCATACATTTCTTGGTGTGAGTCCCACCAGGATCAAGCCTCAAAAAAATCTGAAAATGAACCATTTCTGAGAGAAATGATGTGAAAAATGACTAGATTTAATTCAAGAATAGTGAAATAAGAGTAATTTTTCAGAATAAACTGTGAAAGATAATCATTCTTTCAAAATCAGAATAAGACTGAGATTGAAGATTAAAATCAGTTTTATTTAGTTTATTCAGTGATTACTTATATAATTAAAATTTAATAATAATTATTAATAACACTTATGAAATAACTAAATATATTTTTATATAAGTTTATTCTTCACTTTCTTATAAAAACTATACTTCTCTGATATACTGTGATCAGAGATATTAAACTGTCTGATAATTCTATATTTTATAATCATGAGTTTCTTAATTATTTCTTCTTATAATTATTATCAGTAATAGTGATAAATATCTTAACTTGAGTTAAACTTTCACTTTATTCTCATCTCTGTTAATGAAATTATCAGAATATTATATATTATCAGTGTAATAGTTAAATATATACTCTTAATAATTTTTTATAACTCTAGAATTAATTTAATGTATAAATTTATCAGATTATCTTAAAAATAGTAGTTAAATTCAGTTTTATAAGTATATAGTTTTGTCTGATTTTCAGTTATAATCAATGTATATAAGTTCTATTTTAAAGTAAGTATTATAGTTCTATGTAATATAAAGTGTTATCAAAGATTATTACTTACTAGAGAATTATATTTCACTGTCTTTATATTTTAAATATCTACTTATTCAAATCTCTGATAGTTGATATTATAGTAGTCTCAGACTAATTTAATATATAAGTCTCATTTCATCTCTATTCAATTTTGAGAAGTATAGATATTAACTTGATAGAAGAGATCTAGTAGAGCTGCTATAGTATAGTACTCTGTAAAAGATTGTTTTATTTTACTGTAGTAATATATCAGTTTATTTCTTATAGTAATAATAGTCTGTACTATAATATTATCTCAGACTGAATTTCTTTTTAAGTGATTTAACTACTTCTTAAGATAAGTAAATAAACTGTTATACACTTATTAGACTGACTGCAGTATTAATATATAAGTAATTGAGACTGTTTTTATTATCTTATAAAACTGAAACAGTAAATTAATTATATATTTTAACTGAGTTCACTTTATATCAGAAAGTTTTAATATCTGAATCTTTTCTTAATCAGAGTATTACATTCAATGATTAATTATCTGATATAATCAAAGAACTTAAATAGTTATCTTATATATTAAACTTTATTATATTCTAATATTCTGTATTATATTCAGTGATATAACTAATTTATTTATTTATTAAATATTATAAAATTGTTATTATTATTTAGAAGAGATATAAATTATATTAACAATATTTTAAATCTATAATATTTAAATTATTAGCTAATCTATTCAAAATTAACAGTAGTATTATTAAAAAGCATTATTAAAAAGTAATATTAAAAAGTGTTATTAAAAAATATTATCTTTTATAAAATAAATGTAAAAGTTACTTAAGTAATTACTTTCATCTTATTCTTATTTTAAGAATCAGTTATCTCATTATTCTTTATCTTGATATTAAGATTCTTTATCAGTGTTTATATCACAAGTTGAATCACATAAGTAATACAGAGAATATAATCTTGTTTATTATTTCAGAAATACAAAGTCAATTTTTACTTCAAGCTCTTTATTATAGTATAGTTATTCACAGTATTATTAGTTATAATTGTAAGAAGACTGAAACTAATATCTCAATAGTTATTTTTAATCACAGTCATTAATATCTCTGTTATATAATTCTCAGTATGACTACTGATCAATGATTTAAATTCAATTAATATCTCTTAATAAGTTCAGTTCTTATCAATGTAATAACATGTAACTCTTATAAATACAAGATTGTTTATACTAGTTCATGCATTCACTGTGAGAGACACTTTTCAATGATTCTTCAACTCTGATTCTAGATATTATATATTAACTTTGTAGTATATCTCAAGGTTGAACTGAAGACAGAATTAATGTAAAATATGAAGATTTAAATTAAGCATTTGAAGAAGTGTTCAGAATTCAAGATTTTCAATTGATTAAAGAGAAAGATTCAGAGATATATATATATAAAGTAATTATTCACAGAAGTTATCAGATGAGAGTTATGAAATCAGATGAATATTTCTGAATGAAGTTACAGTAATTGCAGTAAAGAGATGACTCTTCAGTAATCTACAATGCAATCTGTTAATAATTATTTCATAGTTTATCTCAATGTTTGTGTTGAGTTTTTCATAAATTTCATGACCTGAAATCAGATGTGAAGAATGAAGTGATTATTTATTATAATTGAAAGAGAGTATTCTGTGTTGAATTGTAAATAATATAGACTTTGTAATTCACAGTGATTTCTTAAAGAGTTTGTAGATCTTCAATAGAAGTAAAAGAAGTGAAAGAAGTGAATTCAGAAGATATGATAATAATTTAAGAAAGATAATAATTTATTTTCAATAACTGATCACTGATGTGTGTAAGAAGAATTAATATAAGAGAAAATAATCTTGTTTCTTAGCTTAGTTATAATTTTAGTACTAACTCAGATTGAATATCATTGATATATAAAAGTAAATAAACAATCTTGATTAATCTCTGTTATATTTCTTGAAATATATTAATATTGTGAAAGAGAGTATTATCAAATTGTGTTATTAAATGATATCATTAAAAATATATTAATATTATGAATATTAATGTTGAAAAAATGTTGATACTTATACATTATAGTGATTTGTGAATCATGATAGTTAAATATATATATATATATATATCATTTCTGACTTAATTACAACTTGTACAATAATTTTTGAAAACTTAAAATCAATTTTAATTATTAATAATTAAAAACTTAAACTTATAACTAACTAATATAAAAAGAAAAAAATCTACTTCTTCTCTTTCTCATTCTTCTTATTATTTTTCACAATTCACTTCTTATTCTTCTTCTTCTTCTTCTTCTTCTTCTTCTTCTTCTTCTCATCTAAGGTAATAATCATCTCAAAATCTCTCTTCACTGCCTTCTCAGAGAAGGGTTTTCACTGCTCTCTCTCAGTCAGGTCAATCTGTATCTCAAAATCCTGCATTTTCTGATCTGCTGTCTCAGGTTTCATCTCAGTGATAAGCAGATTGACATGCTCAGAGAGCAGAGCTGTCTTCTCAATATTCTGAATCATGAAGTGCATTTGAGATCTGAACAAGGCCTTAATTCTCTTCTTCTCTGTCAGCTTCTGCTAATCAATTAGAGAATAGAAGTATTATCAAAAATTGTTATCTCTTAATAAAAAACTTATCAGTTTTGACTTCTTTATCTCTCACTTTAATATCTTCTCAATCTTCTTCTGCTACTGCTTATTTACAGTAACACTTTTCTTCTTTCTCTCTCTCTTCATCTTGATCTTAAATCATTCTCAGGAATTCTTCTGATCTTACTGCTACTGCATGAGACTCTTCACTATCTTCTTTTTCAATCTCTCACAGACAGTGTTATCTGTATTATTTCTATACTTAGTTCAGTCTAAATCTATCAGAAGTGTTACTTAAAATCATTATTATTCTACTCTCTTACAGAGCCTCTTCAAGGCATTATAATATGTCTTACAATCTGTCTCTCTGTGCTTGAATACCTTCTTCTTCTCTCTCTTCAATCTGTGACAGTGCTCACGCGCCTTGATAGTCCGCAGAACTGCAGAATATTTGAAGAGAGATGACATGATTGATTTTGATAAGTATTGAGAGAGAGATGAAGACAGGCAATGATATGATGATAATGATAATAATAATGATAATAATAATAATGATGATAATGATGATAATGATGATAATGATAATAATGATGATGATAATGATGATGAAAGAGAGAGTGCATCAGAATATATTATTAACTTATTAAATATAAAGAGATAAAGAAACTATTAACAGCTTTCAGAGATGTACAGAAACAGCTACAGTGTTGTATAGCAACATTATCTTTATTCAATACATACACTATTGATATTCTTTGTATACATTTATCATATAATCTATATCAGAGATACATGCAGAAAACAGATCTTTATTACTATGAAGAATAATTGCAGTGATTCTCTGTTTTCATATTATAAAGATAAGTTATTCTTATTTCTTTCTTCTCTCTTTTCTCTTCTTCTTCAACTCATCACTAAGTTCAAGCTGATATGAAAACTATTAAAACACTCATAGAAATCCTTAAATTGAAGAGTATAAACTAATCAAATTTTAAATGCAGATGAACTAAATTAATTCAATAATATTAATTATTCATTTCTCTCTTAATAAAACAACAGTCATGTCTTTTTCTCCCTCTCTCAAACAAAACATGGCTTGTGAAAAGTGAGTATCACGCCAGGTCATAATGATCAACACAGTCTCAGCACACAGAGCTGTATACACACAGTGTGTGCTGGACTGAAAGACTGCATGAGTTGCAAACTGACAGTAGCATCTCAGAGAGAGCTGTGTGATGTGAAAAAGTTACAACTCTCAGTCACATGTGCAGAGAATGAATTGCTGCAGTAAGTGCATATGCATTGCATGAAAGTAACACTTTTTAATAATACTCAGTCTCTGATATTATGAAAATAGAGTCTCTCTGTGAGATTCATTTTTATTAGAAGTCAGAAGATCTTATATTCTTCAAGATCATCTTCACATACCTTGTCTGTGAAATTAATGAGAGAAATCATTGATTTCAGCATTCTGTTCTTGATATCATTCAAGTGATAGCAGAGTTCACCCTGACCACACTTTTTAAGTGTATATTTTCTAATTATTCACATTTATACAGATATATACTGATTATTTATTAGATAATATTAAGATAATGACTTATCACAGCTGTGTTACTCTCACTGTGAGAAATACACAGTTGATGATAAATATTGTAAAGACTCTGAGAAGAGAGTATTTTAAGAGTACTGTAACTCTGTGATCTTGATTTTTTTTGTTTTTATTTTTTATTTTTTTCTTTTTCTTTTCTTTTTTTTTTTTAATGTGATTTTTTCTTGTATTTGTTTTATTTTTTGTTTTTTATTTTTTTTTTGTATTTGATATTTTTTTTATAATTAAAATTATATGAATTATAATCTGTGTTTAGAAAAGTAATAATATTTGATAATACTCTCTATTGAATTTTCAATAAATGAGTACTATGTTATAATATTATGTAAGTGAGAAGTGATTTCATAGTCTCATTTAATGTCATTCTCAATAATGAGATCAGAATGAAAATATGACTAAGAATTCAAACATATTCTTTATTCAGAACTAGATTTTTATTTGAAAAGTGAATCTGAGATCTTTAATATTTGAAATAATGTGATTTGAAATCAATGTGATGAATACAAATCATGACCAGAAGTAATGCTTTTAGGTAACATAACAACTGTAAAGTTTGATCCTGGTCCCAGACACGGTCACACGGTCAGTCTAAAAGTGACTATATATCAGATCTTAAAATGAAACCATGACTTGAAAAAAATGAGAAAGTGATTTCATTTAATCTCATTTAGTTTCATTCTTGATATGAAGTTACTATTTTTAGACATTTTAAGGTTTTTTTTAGACTATTTTTAATTTTTTAAAAAGTAATGCTTTTTGATAATGCTCAAATGAGATTTAAAGTCATTTAAAGCAATAAAAATAATTTAAATTGAGAAGTGAAAATCATGATCTCATTTGAAAAATGTGACAAGAGTAGACAGTAAGTCTCACTGAGACAGTATGAGACTACTATCTAATGTTAAAACTGTGTAATGAGATCAGTCAAATGAATAATAAGACTATTAAAAAATCTGGTCCTGGTTTCAGACACAGTCACACGGTTAGTCTAATGTAATCAATCACTCAATAACATGATCAATCACTCAACGCCTGCTCAATCTTCATTTTTTCATTCATCTTCAAACACTTACAACATGTATCATGAAGCAGTTATATAAGCAGTAATTAATGATTTAAACACACAATTGATCTCTAATTACAGAGAGCGCTATTAAAAGAATTGCGCCGCTCAGATTCAATTTATACAGCTAAGAAATACTACTATGTTTTAATAAGTAATTAATTACATTTAGCTTCTAATCACCCTGCATTCTACTTATATGAGATTGTCACATATTGTGAATTGATTTCTCTTTATTCTCTAATTTCTCATCTCTGGCATCTCATCTGACAATTCATAACTGTTAAAATATAATACTTAATACTAATATTACTATAAGAGCTCTTATAATAACTCTTAAATTACTCTATTTTATCAAGTCAAATGCTGAAATCACAGAAATCACTCAGATCTCAAAGAGTCAAATTAACTATATATATAAATATGTAATTGAATGCAGATTTATATACTTCACAATGAATAATCTTAAAGATACTCTCAAATCTGACTATATAGACTTAGAAGATAATAATGAATATAGAGAAGAAAAGCAGTATAAGAAGATAAAAAAAATAGAATATTCATCTGACTGTGAAATAAGATTGACAGACAGATTATATATTAAAAAGAAAGTATATTAATAGATAGACAGATTACATGTTAAAAAGAAGCAGATTGAAGAGTATATTTTATATGTGTTAAATAGCAATGAAGATAATAAAATAATCAAGAACTGAATATTCCGTATAAATTACAGTGTGAATTTCTGCTAAGATTTATAGCACTGTTTAACTGTCTTTTTATCAGTGTAATTCTGTTAATAGCGCTCTCTGTACACTGAGACTGCTAAAAAATATGAAATTAGTTAATATATACTATTATTGCATTATAGAGGGGTTTTAATATCAAGAAAAAAGTAAGCTTCACTCACTGTAAAAATCTCACAGATTTACATGAAAAACAGCTTCTTTTTCATATTAATTAATTGACAGATTGCAGTTTCTCTTATACATTACAAATTCTTAATAATCTTATTACTAAGATTCTAAAAGCATCTATTGAAATCAAGTGACTATTATGATTCTGTCAGTATTACAAGAATATAATCAAGTCACTCTATTGTCAAAATATTAATTAAAAACATAAAATTGCAGACAATTTCATATACTTCAAGTATTATTTTAATCTTGTAATAAATTTCTTTCTTTTACTAATTTTTTACTGCTTACTTGTGACGGGCTGCGCTCAATCAATTATATAGACTATTTCATTACACTTTATAGATTCTTCCGCTTCATTCTTGAACATGTATACTCTGATTCTCAGTCATTCATGATCACTGATTCTCAGTCACTATAAATATGTATAGATTCTTCCGCTCTGAAGCTTCACTACATATATCATTATATACATGTATAAATATTCACTCTGATCACTGATTCTCACACTTTCTCTTTCTTTTCTTCTCTAACATTTTTCTCTTTGTAATATAAGACCTATCAATATTATACTGATCTATTCAGTGTAGGCCTCTTATACTAGAAAAACATTCATCATCTTCTTATTAGAAATAATTATTCATATATCATCTTCTCATTAGAAATGATTATTCATTGAGAGATATCTAAATGTGTAATAACATATAAGAAAGAGAAATAATCAGTTAAAGCAGACACTGAGTTCTCAGATAGAAGCTTGCTCATCAGTTACTCTGATCTTATAATAAAATCTTATAAAGAGAATATCAGTGAAAGATCTGAGAGTTCTGACACTCAGATATATAAGATATTCATACAATTACACTTCTTCAAGATTTCACAGATATTATACACTCAATGAATGATATGTCTAATGATAATATAAGAGAACTCTTAAATGTGAGTATAGAAGTAATATTACAGTGACTCTGAGTAATGTTGAAATTACAACAGCAATAGATAGCTGATATGCATGCAACTTAACAACTTCAATATAAGAAAATTTAATAATTAATTCAACAAGAAACTCATATAATTTCAGCATCTACAGAATTGAATATAAAAGCACTGAAAGAATACTTAGCTGCTTTCATATATTTTAATACTTCTGATCTCACTCTGTACTCATTATGAAGAATAGAAATGCTTGCAAAACTGAGTGTGAATGAAGATATTACAAGTTTGCTAATCAATCAAGATTAGTATATCAATGAACAATTGAAGAATCACATGAAACAGAAGTTTCATTCATAAATAAAAGCATGTGAATCACTGTTATTAATATCTGATAATATTATCAAACATCTTGATATTTTGTTCTGAGACACTGTCATGCAACAGAAAGTATTAGATTGATTACAGAGTATCTGACAGAGAAACACTTCTCTTATAACATTTATCCCTGACTTCAATATCAAGATTTTAGAAGCAGGTGATTGATCTTGAAAGAATTAAATGAAGAGTAGTATGCTCAGAAAGATATTAACTTTCAAACTCTTACAGACTCTTGCAAGTGTAGATGAAGATCAAACTTATGAAGATTTCTGAACATAGCTCTGAACATTGAATAACTGTCTTATCAAGCTCAAGAGTATACAGAACAGTGACAGAAGATGTTACACTTATACATGTGCACTGAGAAATAATAACAATGATGCAGATGCTATAGACTGAATAGACTCAAATATCTATACATAAGTAAGAGTCTTCACTGTCTGAACAGGCTTCTGAGTCTCTGAAATCACTTCTGAAGAAGTTGCTGATTAATGTCAATGCGAAGTGTGTATTAACTGTAATCAATCAGAGTATATTACTTTCAACTGTCAATCAGTCTACATGCCTTCTCATTCAAAGAATGAATCAGCGCCTCTCCGCGTCAATCACATTATATTAGAGAAGAATTTGAAAGAGAACTCTGAGAATGCTCTGATGAAACAGAGAAAAGATCAGCTTCTGTTCAAATTTGTAAGCAGAAGCTTGAAAAGATTGAATGACAATAATTTGAAGAGAAAATAATAATGAATGTGATTCTTATATCTACTGTAGTAGATAACATGTATAATATGAAAGCTATGATAGATAGCAATCTATGTTATTATACAATGATTAAATCTTCAATTATAAGATATTATAATCTTCAGTATATTCTCTTATCAAGACTCTGACTTCTTGCAGAATTTGATGATTCAAAAGACATTCACACTCATTATATAATGAAACTAAACATAGATGTTGAAGAACATCAATGTGAAGATGCCTATGTATATAAAGTTAAGAATCTTGACTATAATCTCATACTAGAACTTGCCTGACTATCTGAACAAGACATCTGATTAAATGCTTAAAACAGAAGCTTAATACTCTCTAATAATAATAGAATTCATGAAGATAACATTCACAAAATTATGAATCTGACACAGATCTCTGTCATTGCTTATGAAATGCTTGGAAAAAGAAGTCACTGATAGCAGAATTATGTAACAATCTATTCTATTAGTCTGACTAATATCAAGAAAGCTCTAGAAAAGTTATCTCATACTATAATAACAGATTCTCATATCAAACTCTCTTAACAATATCATGAATATCTAGATGTCTTCTGACAAGACAACATTATGAACATATCTCTTTTATAACACTCAGAAGTGAATCACAGTATCAAGTTAGAGAAGAAGAATGATAAAGATCTTAAATCATTATAAAACTCTCTTTATAACATGTTCTGAGATGAACATCTTCTTCTTTGAAAGACACTCAATGATCTGTTGAATAAAGAATTCATATGTATTAGCGACTCTTCCGCCGCAGTCTCTATTCTCTTTGCAAAGAAACCAGGTGAAGAACTCTGATTCTGTGTGAACTAGACTGACCGTGTGACCGTGTCTGAGACCAGGACCAGAATATTTAATGATCTCATTATCAATTTAACTGATCTCATTACATGGTTAAGATTAGATAGTAGTTCTATACTGTCTCAGTAAGACTTAACCGTGCCATGCTTACTCACTCTCTGTAGTGAGTGCGCCACAGCGTACGGAAAATCACACTGTAAAGAAAATATTTTCAATATCTTCATTCTTCATCTTCAAATAATCATCATTAATTATAATCATGTCTAAATCTTCTAATTACACTGAGAAGCAGTTGCAAAGAGCTGTTGACATGTACAAAAGCAATTCAAAATTAAAAATCACATCTCTATCATGAGAATTCAAAGTCTCATATGTCACCTTGTATGAGAGGATCAATGAGAAGAAATCAAGAAATATGAGGGTTTCACTGAATCAAGCATTGAATGACAGCCAGAAAGAGATAATTAAGATATGAATTCATCAGTTGAACATTAATTTTTACTTATTCATCATCAAGCATATCAAAGCTGCTGTAAATCACAGTTTGAGACAGTATTATACAGATTCAGAGACTGCACCTTCTACAGTAAGCAAGATATGAACATATCAATTCATCAAATGCCTGCCAGATTACAAATGAGTCCAGCAAAAACTCATGAATTCAAAATGATGCCCCGGATCTCAACATATACAATGGTGATGGTGATATATGCAATCACTTTACCCTGCCACCTGCAGATCAACTGTCAACTGCCTTCTTGCAATTAATCTTCTCAGAGACAGTTGCAAAACTATGTCATCAAATCAATACAGCAGCCAAGGCCTGAGAAGATGTGAAGAATACCCCTACACCTGGTTTGACAAGGCGGTTGAACAAGATCTTCAAGAATAGCATGGTTCAGACAGAATTGAACATGTATTATGAGAGTGAACTTGCAGATCATTATCAAGCAAATAGACATCAGGTCATCAAATCCTCTCACAGACAGGTACAAGTAGGTGAAGTTCTCACTATTAAGAATGCCAAGCGTAAGATCGCGACTCATAGAGCAGATGAGATGAAAAAGACATTCAATAAAACTCTTCAATTGATTGAAATCATTATTATTATTATTATTATTATTATTATTCTTCAATTATAGATGTATGCAGTCAGAGACTATGACATCTACCTGAGAATCTTTAGTTCTCAGGGTTTTTCCTATATCTATAGAGTCAACTATTATACATTTATCAATTTCAAATATGCAAAATCAGAAAATTCCAGCTCAGAATATAAAAACTGTTTACAAATTGCAGTATTTCAACACCTTCTGATAGTTTGAAACCATTTGAAAATATTATGACAAAAGAAAAGAGAACATAGTCTTAAAGATAGACACATTAAATAGATAGAGAAAAGAACAGAAGGAAACAAGTACAGTAAAGAGAGACTATAACAAAACAAAATTATTAAAAGATGATGTATAGCTGTTTTAACAGACTATATCTAGTCAATTTCCACCTCTTCATATTCAGATACTTCTGAATTCAGCCATTTTCTTGTAGCTGCTCTAGTTTCTGATAGAAAGTCTATTAAGTATTTAGTTCCTGTCTCAGTTGAGAATAAGAACTTCATATTTAATTGATTTAAATCATACTTCTTCTTTAATCTGACTCTGAGACTATTGTATAATGCACAATGCATTACAATATACTCAGGATTTTCATTCACATTGCAGAATGAGCACTCTGTTGAATCAAATCTATCATCAAATCTTTGTATATAAGATTTAAAATACTCATGTCCTAGTTTCAGCTGAATTATAGATGAGAATATTTTCTTTTTACATTTAATTGAACAAGATTTTCACTTTGATTTTGTCTCAAATCTTGAATAATGTATACTCTTCTTTTGTTTCTGTCAGCTTTCATTTCACTTGTTTAAACAAGATTCTTTTATCTTTCTCTTTATGAAAGATCAGGATACTGTTTTTTGAATAGATCTGCTTAATTCTGAACCCTTTCTTGCAGCTGAATCAGCCAATTCATTGCCATGAATATTCATATGAGCAGGAACTCAATGCAGATGAATTATCAGTTTTGATATTCTTCTCTTTTGAATTTTCAAAACAGAGTTTAAAATCAGTTCAAGATTCATTTAATCATTATGAATCTGACTATTTCTAAGTCTTTTTAAAGCAGCTTGACTATCAGAGAATATCTATGTCTCTTTCAAATCATTTTCTCTTTTATGAGATTTTATTTCAATGAGTTTGAAAGCTTTCACTATTGCAAATAGTTCAGCATCAAAGACTTCAGATTCACAGCCTAAATTCCAGAAATCTGAGATAAAATTAATATTATCTTCAGTATAAGCAATGTCTGCGCCTAATCTATTCAAATTCTCATTTTCTGAGCCATCTGAGTAGATCAGAATAGAGTCTTTTATATTAATTATAGAGATCTTTGATTGGAATCATTAAACAACCGCTTCACCACGAACTCGCTCGATTTTTCGAATAAGAACCCGCCGATAGATCCATTGAAAGGCCCTCGATCATACAAGCATTTTGACCCAATCGCTGATCACATACCCCGTGTGATGGTGGAGTTATCCAGTCAAATGTGAACCAGATATTGTTCAGAACTCCTGCGTGGGATTATCCCTCATTCTCCCCTATCACACCAGAACCCTGGGCCAAATTGCCATACAAATTGTAAGGTGAAGAGATCTAGTCATATACACCAATCTTCTCAATTTTGGAAGATTCTCAATCTGTAATTGTGAAGATATCTGAGAAGTGATCTCCACAAAAACCCTGTTCATCTTTGATGTTTCAAAACATCAATGCCAAGTCTCACTCTCATACCGCCCTTTCTAATCTGACTCATCTCTGACAGAAAAATAGAAAAAGATATCTCAGTGATAATATCAAGTATATAATCAATAGTCACTGCTGAAGTGCAATCTCTGCAGTCTGTCTTCAGTGTATCTAGACATTAACACTGAGTCTTATTCTAGTATCATCTCTCTCAATCTGACTCATCTCTGATAGAAAAGTATAAAAAGATATCTCAGCAACTATACTTAATACATAATTGACAGATATAATAACTATAAAATCAGTATATTTCAAGATCTGACTGAGCCTTTGATCTCTGCACAGTGAGATATATTAAATCTAGTTTTAATATCTCAATATTCAATAGATTCTGTAAGGAATTGAGAACAGCAATACTGGGTTTCTATTGAATTTGAGAATTAACTCTATATTAATATAATCATTGACAAAGTCTTCTATTTTAAGATATAAATAACCAGTTTCTCTACATCTCACTGACAATATTTACATTATTATATAGAAACAGACTTATATTCTCTATAATATCAAGACTCTGAAGAGGAAAAGTCTTGATAGAGAATATATAGTAGTGCATATCTTAGCAGTTTCTATCTCATTCTTCTGCAGCAGTTAATGCAAAAAAAAAAGATTTCAGAAATAGTTTTTTACTTCTCTTGAAAAAGTAAGATGTTTTTCTCTGAATTTTACACAATATTCATATTCTTATAAAGAATTAAAAACAGAGTTATTTTCTGTCATAATTTCATATTCTTTTAAGTAAGAATTACTTTTTCAGTGACTGAAGAGCTTTCATTAATACTTAATTCTTTTTTACACTCTTTATTAACTGATTTGAGTTACACACTTGTTGTGTGAGAAGAATTGAATAATTTAGAATAAAATTGAATAGTTTTAATCAATTTCTCTGCAAAAAATTGATTTATTTTTTCTCAGTTTTTCTCTTAAAAACTGTTATGTTATCTGATTTACTATTAATTGATATCATACTTTTTCTCACTGTATTTCAAGAAAGATATTATAAAGATTTTATTGATTTATCTTAAAAATCAAGTTTAGTTTATTAGATTCTCTTTAAAAATCTAACCTAGTTACTGAACTAGTGTGAAAAAAATCAGGTGTTTTATACACAAAAGTCTGTTATTCTTCTTTTGAAGTAGTCTGATCAACTTTTCAATTGAAAACAGACTTACAAATCTCTTAATTGAAACAGTCTGACCAACTTTTCAATTCAAAAGAGTTTAATAAATATCTTAATTAAATTAGTCTAATCAACTTTTCATTGAGTAAGAACAATGAGTTTGAAAGTACACTCAGTTAATGTGGAAAAAGATGCTTTCTCAAATACTTTTTCTGAGATTGAAATTCTGAAGAGAAGAAAGAAAGAAGAAATAGAGAAATAACAAGTTCTTGAAATACAAAAACTTGAAAAAGCAAGCAAGATTCTTGAAAAGCAGTGTCTGAGTGAGATGAATGAAGAAGTTCTGTTAATTCTTCATACTCAGGCTAGACAACTACAGGAGATGATCAGGTTCAAACTTGAAATCTCAAACACAGTTAAAAACATTGAAAATTCCTAGTACAATCACTGACTCTTTATCTTGCTCTTCTTCTTTCTTTTTTTCTACTTCTTCTTCTTCTCTGAATCAGAAGAAAATATATACTTAAGCAGCTGAATCTGCTGTCTCTAAATCTGCTATCTCAAAGCCTGCTCAAAATCCTGAGAAAACTGAGAAGAATACTGCTCATACTTCTATTCATAGAAAAGTGAAAAAGAAAATGCAAAAAGAGAAAAACTTTCAAATCTTCAGAAATAGAAGACTTATTCTCAAAGTCTCAAACCAGAATATTCTGCAAAGAAACAAGCTAAACTCAAATCTCATTTTCAGAATCAGAAATGAAATTAATCAGCAGTTCTTTTCTCAGTTGATGACTGATATTGAAGTTCAAAAATCAGTTATAGCTTCAATTGAGTCATCATTCTTTGAAAACTTCATCATTCTGACTATAATGTCTGAATTCAGTGCTGAATTCCTTATTCAGAATGAGAATCTCTGAAAGTCAGCAGTAGAATCTTTACTAAATATAATAATTCTATCTGAAAGAGATGAAAAGTGAGACAAATTCATTCTTTATAATATTTCAGTTGAAATTTTTGACTGTGAAGAAGAAATGCTACTTCTTAAAAATGAATTGAAAGAATACAACTCTATTCAACTGAGAAAGAAGTCTATATAACTAAATTTAATTGAGTTCAGACAAAGCAGGAGAAATGCCTCTGTTCTAGTATATATAAAAACACTTGAACAGTCAAAGATCTCTGAAGTAAGAGAAACAGGTTTGAAAATAAGAGTTCATGAATACAAAGACTCAAGAATGAATCTTAAAGCTCAAATATAGTGTTCAAACTATCAAAGATATGAACACTTTGCAATCTCATGTTTTAGAGACTCAAAATATGCATTCTGTGTCAGAGATCATAAAACTAGTGAGCATAAATGTGAAACATGCTTAAAAAGAGATGAAATTTGTTAATATACTCTACTTAAATGCTCTAATTGTAAAGAAAAACATGCATCTAGCTCAAAAGAATGTATGTTTACTTCTAGAACTCAAAAGAACTGAAGAAAAGATAAAGCTCAAAGTCAATCTAGAACTGAAGAGAAGACTCAAGCCAGTAGACTTACAACTGCAAGCTTAAAAAGAAGAAACTCTCAACTATCTAAATCTTCAAACTTCAATTCTTCAGCTAAATGTAAACAGAATTTGAATTCTCAAACTTCTGTTAAGATTAGAGAATTGAGAAATGACTCTGATAATAAACTAGATATAATGCAAGCAGTTGAGATCTCTACTTTTCAAAATAGTGATAATCTACTATCTGATGATAGTGACTAGATTCTACTCTATCTCTACTCTTCTTTAGTATGAATATACAATAAAAACAATAAAAAAAGTTTAAAAACTCTTCAAAAATCACATTTATTTAAAATAATGTGAATAGAAACTCAAATTGTATTTATTCTTGTCTTCAAATTGTATTTGAATAAAAAATTGATTTTATACTACTTCAGGAACTGAATTTTGATGCTGAGTAAAATTACATCATTTCTCATTCAAGCTACTACTGCTTTCTATCTCAAAAGTCTGAGATAAAGTCAAGAGTAGTGATCTATGAAAGAAAGAGATTAAGATATTAATTTAATCTAAGATTTAATATCATGTCTGACCCTGATATTCTGATGAGTGATATTATAGATAAAGAAAATGAGTTTGATACTATACAGCTCATAAATATCTATAATAAAAAGTCATTGAAGAAAAATAACAATATCTGAATAATTGATAGAGGATTTCTGAACATAACTTTCTCAAGAAACTCTATAATTATAGAAGATTTCAATACACATCATCTCTGATAAAATTCAGAATATAAGAGAGCAGTGAGAGCTGATAATCTAATTGAATGAATCTTTGAGCATTTAATAGATTTAGTTAATAAGTCTGATTAATAAACATTCTTTAGAAAAGGCATGAAACAGAAGTCTATTATAGATCTAATCTTGATATTATAAAATCTAATGAAAAGAAGACTTGTAAACTGATTTATTGATTTAAATGAGACATTAGAATCAGGTCATGAAATTATTCAATTTAATATTGAACTGAGTGAAAAATAAATGAGTGAAAGTCCTCTTCTCTTTAATTAGTATAACTTTGAAAAAGCTGATTGAAAAGCAGTTGAAGAAAGTATAAAACTGTTAAAATCTGAAAGAGAGAATGAGCTATATTAAAATTCTGATCAAGATATCTCAAATGAAATACTTAAGAATAGAGTAAAGCTTATTACATCTATTATTCTAACAAGTGTTAGAGATAATATTTCAAAGAGAAAATCTTCTGAGTATTCAAAATCTTGATAAAATGAGAATATCTTATCTAAACAAAAAGAATTAGCTACTGCTAGAAGAGATTGAAAGAATGATGTAATATCTGATAAAGAGTTCAAAGCTGTCAGAAATGAATATTTTTCAGATATTAAAAGAGCTAAAACAGACTGCTGAAATAAATTTCTTGAAGAAGAACAAGAGAAGAAAGTTTTTAAAGCTTTTAACTATATTAAAACAAGAAGTGTAGCAAAACTTTCAGTCTTAGAATATGAGTTTCAGAATGAATTATATACAGCAAACTCTTTTGAGGAAAAATGTCAAACTTTTATGAGAATTCTCTTTTAGAACTCACTAGATTCAGATTCAGATTCAGAGAAAGAGAATATATCACTTCTCAACTATATTCATGAAAATGACTGAGAATGGTCTGATCTTATATAAGATGAATTAGAGTCAGCTATCTTCTCAAGTTCTGTTAAAACTGCTGCAGGTCCTGATTCAATTAATCACTTAATTATTTAAAATACATATTTCTACTTAAAGAATGAATATTTTAAGCTTTTTTTCAATCTCTTGAAAAATGAATATCATTCTGAATGCTGGAGAGAAGTCACTGGAGTGATTCTTACAAAACCTAATAGAAAAACTTCAATTCTTAAGTCATATAGAGTAATATCTCTATTGAACTGCCTAGGAAAGGTTTTAGAAAAGATAATAGCTACTCAACTATCTTTTATAAGCTCTATAGATGATTCTCTTTTATTCAGTGAATAAATGAGAGATAGAAAACAGTGTTCTGTAATTGACACTATTCTCTCAGTTGTTTATAATATTTAAATAGCAAAGTATGAGAGTCTGATCTCAACTGCAGTTTTTATTGATATAAAAGAAGCATTTGATCATGTTTCAAAGTCAAAGTTAATTCAGATATTGAAGATATTAAAACTGTCACTTTCTCTAATAAAATGAGTTAACTGTTTTATATCTAAAAGAATTATACAACTCTTCTTTGATGAAATGAAATAAGACAAGACTGAGATAAAAATAGAAGTATCACAGAAATCTTCAATCTCACTCATTTTATTTGCAATATACACTGCATATCTATTCAAAAATTGAAATATGAGAATAGTGTGATCTCTGAGTTATGTGAATGATATTGATCTAGTCTACAGCTCAAAAACTATCAAAGAGAATTTGAAAGTAATTGAAGAAGCTGTAAAGAAAATCTTTGTTAGAGCAGATATCAATTAAATTCAATTTGATATGAATAAAACTGAGTTAATTCATTTCTTTTCTAGATTCAATGAGAAAGAACTATCTCTAACTCTTTTAAATAGAGTGATTAAACTCAGTTTGAATGTCAAATGACTAGGAGTATGATTAAACTCTAAGTTGAATTTTAAATATCATATTCAACAAAGAATCATTAAGGCAGAGAGACTACTGAATAGTATAATCAGACTATTAAATACTGAGAGAGGTCTATCTTTTCAGGCTATGATACAGCCTGTATACAATTCATTCTGAAATTCATATTCTAAGGTTGAAAGCTTTGCTACACTTCTTGTTTTAGTATAGTTGAAGACTTTAAAAACTTCTTTTTCTTATACTTCTTCAAGAAATTTATTCCAGCAATCTGTTTTAACTTTTTTAATATCTGAAAAATATTCATTTTGAATAGCTTTGAACTCTTTATTAGATATTAAGTTATTCTTTCAATCTCTCTTAGCAGTGACTAATTGCTTTCTTTTAGAAGTGATATTCTCATTTCATCAAGCTTTGAAATACTCAGAAGACTTTTTCTTTGAAATATTTTCTTCAATACTTGTTAGAAGAATAGATGTAATCAGCTTTACTCTATTCCCAAGCATTTCATTTGAGACATCTTGACTTTGATTTCAATAGAGCTCACTCTGTCTTTCAGATTTCAGCTGTTTTACTCTTTCTTCAACTGCTTTTCAATCAGCTCTTTCAAAGTTATACTGATTAGAGAAAAGAGGATTTTCACTTCTTTGTTTTTCACTCAGTTCAATATCAAATTGAATGATCTCATGATCTGATTCTGAGGTTTCATTTGAATCAATAAATCAGTTTATAAGTCTTTTTTCAATTAGATTTTGTGATATGAAAGTTAGATCTATAATAGATTTCTGTTTCATGCCTTTTCTAAAGAATATTTATTGATCAGACTTGTTAACTAAATTCAATGAATGTTTAAAAGTTTATTCAATCAGTTTATCTGCTCTTACTGCTCTTGTGCACTCTGAGTTTCATCAGAGATGATATGCATTGAAGTCTTCTGCAATTATAGAGTTTTTTAAGAGAGTTATATTCAAAAATCCTCTGTCAATTGTTCAGGTATTGTTGTTTTCTTTCAATGATTTTTCATTATAGATATTTATAAGTTGAATAGTATTAAACTCATTATCTTTATCTATAATGTCACTCACTAGAATGTGAGAGTCAGATATGATATCAAATCTCAGATTGAATTGATATCTTGATCTTTTTCTCTCATAGATTGCTACTCTTGATTTTATCTCAGATATTTCAGGAAGAAAGCAGTAATAGCTTGAATGAGAAATGATATACTTTTGCTCAGTATCAAAGTTTGATTCTTGAAGAAGTACAAAGTCAACTTTTTATTCAAATGTAATCTGAAGACAAGAATAAATATAATTTGAGTTTCTATTCACATTGTTTTGAATAAATGTGATTTTTGAAGAGTTTTTAAACTTTTTTTATTGTTTTTGTTGTATATTCATACTAAAGAAGAGTAGAGATAGAGTAGAATCTAGTCACCATCATCAGATAGTAGATTATAACTATTTTGAAAAGTAGAAATCTCAACTGCTTGTATTATATCTAGTTTATCATCAGAGTCATTTCTCAATTCTCTAATCTTAATAGAAGTTTAAGGATTCAAATTCTGTTTACACTTAGTTAAAGAGTTGAAGTTTGAAGATCTATATAGTTGAGAATTTCTTCTTTTTGAGCTTACAGTTGCAGATTTACTAGCTTGACTTTTCTCTTCAGTTTTAGATTCACTTTGAGCTTTATCTTTTCTTCAGTTCTTCTGAGTTCTTGAAGTAAATACACATTCTTTTAAGCTAGATGCATGTTTTTCTTTACAATTGAAGCACTTAAGCAGAGTATGTTGATATATTTCATCTCTTTTTAAGCATGTTTCACAATTATGCTCACTAGTTTTGTAATCTCTAGCACAGAATGCATATTTTGAGTCTCTGAAATAAGAGATTGCAAAGTGTTCATATCTTTAACAGTTTGAACACTGTATTTGAGCTTTGAGATTCATTCTTGAGTCTTTGTATTCATGAACTCTGATTTTCAAATCTGCTACTCTTACTTCAGAGATTCTTGATTGTTTAAGTATCTTTATATATACTAGAACAGAGGCATTTCTTCTACTCTGTCTGAACTCAATTGAATTAGTCATACAGGCTTCTTTCTCAGTGAAATAGAGTTGTATTCTTTCAATTCATTTTTGAGAAGTAGCATTTCTTTCTCACACTCAAAGATTTCAACTGAGATATTATAAAGAATGAATTTATCTCACTTTTCATCTCTCTTAGATAGAATTGTTGTGTTTAACAGAGATTCTACTGCTGACTTTCAGAGATTCTCATTCTGAATAGAGAATTCTGCACTGAATTCAGACATTGTGATCAGAATGATGGAGTTTTTAAAGAAGAATGACTCAATTGAAGCTATAACTGATTTTTAAACTTCAATATCAGTCATTAACTGAGAAAAGAACTGCTGATTGATTTCATTTCTAATTCTGAAAATGAGGTTTGAGTATAGCTTATTTCTCTGCAATATGTCCTGATTTAAGACTTTGAGAATAAGTCTTCTATTTCTGAAGATTTGAAGATTTTTCTCTTTTTACATTTTTTTCTTCACTCTTCTATCAATAGAAGTATGAGCAGTATTCTTCTCAGTTTTCTCAGAATTTTGAGCAGGTTTTGAGATAGCAGATCTAGAGATAGCAGATTTAGAGACAGCAGATTCAGCTACTTCAGTATATGTTTTCTTCTGATTTAAAGAAGAAGAAGAAGAAGAAGTAGAGAAGAAAGAAGAACAAACTGAAGAGTCAGTGATTATATTAGAAATTTTCAAAGTTTTTTGAACTGTGTTTGAAATTCTCAGTTTGAACTTGATCACTTTCTGTAGTTGTCTAGTCTAAGTATGAAGAATTAACAGAACTTCTTCATTCATCTCACTCAGACACTGCTTTTCAAGAATTTTACTTACTTTTTCAAGTTTCTGTATTTCAAGAACTTATTGTTTCTCTATTTCTTCTTTCTTTCTTCTCTTCAGAATTTCAATCTCAGAAATACCATTTGAGAAAGCATTCTTTTTCACATTAACTGAGTATACTTTCAAACTCATTGTTATTATTATTATTATTATTATTATTCAATGATAGATATATACAGTCAGAGACTATAACATCTATCTGAGAACTTTTAGTTCTCAGAGTTTTTCCTATATCTGTAAAGTTAACTATTATACATTCATCAATTTCAGATATGCAAAATCAGAAAATTTCAGCTCAGAATATAAAAACTGTTTATAAATTACAGTGTTTTAACATCTTCTGATACTTTGAAATCATTTGACAATATCATGACAAAGGAAAAGAGAAAAAGAACACAGTCTCAAAGATAGATATATTAAATAGATAGATAGAAAGACTACAGAACAGATCTCTGCAGTTTACACCTTAAGCTATATACATATTTTAACACTCTATATAACTGACTGCTGCCTCTGTTCTCTCAGACCTGCTTCAGAGGTTATTATTCCCTCTAAAGAGTCACTGCTCAGCTAGCTTCTGTAACTAGCTTACTCATAAGTACGATTCTCACTAAGAATAACATCAGAGCTACTCAATTCTAGTTAAGTCTCTAATCTTCCAGCTGTCAATCTCAGTATTCCAGTCTATTAATTGACTGTCACAGTCTTGCTTGCTCTAATCATCTAGTAAGAGTGTCTAGATCTCATCTCATCTAGGTTCTTACTAGGCTCAGAGTGTTCTAATCAGATAGTTTTTAAATCTCATTCCTCAGAAGTGAGTCTCTAGAGTGAGGGGAATGAGACCTAGTCAGTTAAGCTTGATAATGATTTGCTATTCTGCGGGCATTCTAGATCTCAATCACTCTAGTACTGATCTAACTTGAAGTGTCTGAGAAGCTGTTAACTCTAAGATCAGTGAGAATTAGTGTCTGGAAATCCTCAGAATGAACATCTTAAGCTTGATAATGATTCACTATAGTGCACCTGAGGGTCTCTGATACTGTTTTATAACTTAACAGTGAAAGCTGTGATTAAGATGACTCTTGCAGGGTTTGAATCTGCCCTCTCTTAACATTCATTCTCTGAGGGGAAGGCCGCTAATTGAGGCTTCATGATAGCATAGTTAACCACTATATCACCAGGTCTCAAACTCATTGTTCTTACTCAATGAAAAGTTGATCAGACTAATTCAATTAAGATATTTATTAAACTCTTTTAAATTGAAAAGTTGATCAGACTGTTTCAATTAAGAGATTTCTAAGTCTGTATTCAATTAAAAACTTAATCAGACTATTTCAAAAGAAGAATAACAGACTTTTGTGTATAAAACATCTGATTTTTTTCACACTAGTTCAGTAACTAGATTAGATTTTTGAAGAGAAACTAATAAACTAAAATTAATTTTTAAGATAAATCAATAAAATCTTTACAATCTCTTTCTTGAAATACAGTGAGGAAAAGTATGATATTAATTGATAATAAATCAGATAATATGACAGTTTTTGAGAGAAAAACTGAGAAAAAATAAATCAATTTTTTACAGAGAAATTGATTAAAACTATTTAATTTTATTCTAAATTATTCAATTCTTCTCACACAACAAGTGTGCAACTCAAATCAGTTAATAAAGAGTGTAAAAAAGAATTAAGTATTAATAAAAGCTCTTCAGTCACTGAAAAAGTCATTCTTACTTAAAAGAATATGAAATTATAACAGAAAATAACTCTGTTTTTAATTCTTTGTAAGAATATTATATAAAACTCAGAGAAAAACATCTTACTTTTTTAAGAGAAGTAAAAAACTATTTCTGAGATCTTTTTTTTTTGTATTAACTGCTGCAGAAGAATGAGATAGAAACTGCTAAGATATACACTGCTATATACTCTCTATCAAGATATTTTCTTTTCAGAGTCTTGATATTATAGAGAATATAACTCTGTTTCTATATAATAATATAAATATTATCAGTGAGATGTAGAGAAACTGATTATTTATATCTCAAAATAGAAGACTTTGTTAATGATTATATTAATATAGAGTTAATTCTTAAATTCAATAGAAATCTAGTGTTGCTGTTCTCAATCTCTTACGGAATCTATTAAATATTAAGATATTAAAACTAGATTTAATATATCTCACTGTGCAGAGATTAAAGACTCAGTCAGATCTTGAGATATACTGATTTTATAGTTATTATATCTGCTGATTATGTATTAAGTACAGTTACTGAGATATCTTTTTATACTTTTCTATCAGAAATGAGCCAGATTGAGAGAAGTGATACAAGAGTGAGACTTGATATTGATATTTAGATACACTGAAGACAAACTATGAAGATTGCACTTCAGAAGTGACTGTTAATTATATACTTGATATTATTACTGAGATATCTTTTTGTATTTTTCTGCCAGAGATGAGCCAGATTAGAAAGAGTGATATGAGGATGAGACTTGGTATTGATGTTTTGCAACATCAAAGATAGACAGGGTTTTTGCAGAGATCACTCCTCAGATATCTTCACAACTACAGATCAGAGATCTTTCAAAATTGAGAAGATTGATGCATATGACTAGGTCTCTTCATCTTACAATTTGTATGGCAATTTGGCCTGGGGTTGTGGTGTGATAGGGGAGAATGGGGGATAATCTCACACAGGAGTTTCAAACAATGTCTGGTTCATATTTGGCTGAATAACTTCACCATCACACGGGGTATGCAGTCGGCGATGGGGTCAAAATGCTCATATGATCGAGGGCTTTTCGATGAATCTATCGGCGGGTTCTTATTCAAAAAATCGAGTGAGTTCGTGGTGAAGCAGTTGTCCAGATCATAGAAGAAGATAATGAACTTGAATAAGAGATTGAAGATATTCTTGATAAGAGATCTTGTAGCTGTGACTGATAATATCTTATAAAATGAGTCAGCTATGATTATCTGACCTGAACTCTGAGTTCTGTGTTATCTGAGACTGCGGCTCTTGACTGATGAGAACTATGTATAACTAGAAAAGAAAGAAGTTAATATAACAGGCTGCGCCTGATCATATAGACTATTTCATTACACTTTATAGAGTTCATCAAAAGCTCTAATTCTCAGTCATTCTCAATAACTGATTCTCAGTTAAAAAACTCACAGAATTTCTATTCTTTCACTCTGAACCTTCACTATATATATTATTACATACACATATAAATATTCACTCTGATCACTGATTCTCACACTTTCTCTTTCTTTTCTTCTTTAATGTTTTTTACTTTTGTATTATAAGATCTATATATTATAGCAATCTATTCAGTGTAGGCCTATTACATCAGTTATCAATTCTCAGCTGAAAAACTCATGAAATTTCTATTCTTCTGCTCTGAAGCTTCACTGTGTACACAGAATGTCTATTCTTTCACTTTGAAGCTTCTTTCAGCCTGAAGCTTTACTATGTATATGTATAAATATTCACTTCAATCACTAATTCTCACATCTTCTCTTTCTTTTTTTGTCTAATATTTTTCACTTTTATATTATAAGACCTATATATTATACTAATCTATTCAGTGTAGACTACTTATACTTGAAAAATATTCATCATCTTCTTATTAGAAATAATTACTCATTGAGAAGATATCTGAATGTATAACAACATATAAGAAATAGAGAAATAAATAGTTAGTTAAGCAGACACTGAGTCTCTGAATAGAAGCTTACTTATCAGTCACTTTAACTCTGTAATAAGATATTATAAGAGAATATCAGTAAAAGATCTGAGAGTTCTGATATCTTAGATATATGAGATATTTATATGATTACACTTCTTTCAATTTCATAGTTATCATACATCTGATGAATAACATGTTTACTGATCATATGAGAGAACTCTTAAACACAAGCATAGATACAGTGTCACAATGACTCTGAGCAATGTTGAAATTACAATAATAATATACAGCTGATATGCATGCAACTCAACAATATTAATATAAAGAAATTTAATAATTATCTTAATAAGATATTACTGTATAAATAATTCTAACACTGACTGAATCAGATGTGAATATACAAGTACTGAAGAAATTTCTAGATATCTTTGCATATTTTAATACTTCTAATCTCACTCTTTATTCATCATGAAGATTCAAAATGCTTATAAAAGTAAATGTAGATGAAGATGCTATTGATTCACTAATCAATCAAGATTGATATATCAATGAATAATTGAAGAATCATATGAGATAGAAGTTTCATTCATGAATAAAAGCATGTAAACCAGTGTTGCAAACATCTGATAACATTGTCAAATATCTTAATATTCTGTTTTAAGACACTAATATATAACAGAAAGTATTAGATTGATCACAGAGTATCTGACTGAGAAATAATTCTCTCACAACATTCATCTCTGACTTTGACATCAAGATTCTAGAAGCAGGTGATCAATCTTGAGAGAATCAAATGAAGATTAGTATGCTTAAGAAGACATTAACTTTTGAACTCTTACATACTCTTATAAGTGTAGATGAAGACCTGAATTATAAAGACTTCTGCATATACCTCTGAACATTGAATAACTGTCTGATCAAGCTCAAGAGTATACAGAACAGTGATAGAAGATGTTATATCTTAGTCACTTATACATCTGTGCTGAAGAATGACAATACAGATATCATGAATTGAGTGAACTTAAATATCTATACATAAGCAAGCATTTTCACTGTCTGAACAGACTTCTGAGTCTCTAAGATCACTTCTGAAGAAGTCACTAATCAACATTAATAAGAGATATATATCAATTGTAACTGTTCAGAATATATCACTTTTAACTGCTGATCAGCCTCTATATTCTCTTATTTAAAAAAAAGATTAACACTGACAGTTCATATTAATCACATTGTATTAAAGAAAGATTCAGAAGATAACTATGAGAATACTCTAATAAAACAGAGAAAAGATTAACTTCTATTTAAATTTGTAAACAGAAGCTTGAAGAGATCAGATAATAATAATTTAAAGAAAAAATAACAATAAATGTAATTCTTGTATTATTATTATTATTATTATTCTTCAATTATAGATGTATGTAGTTAGAGATAGACTGACCGTGTGACTGTGTCTGAGACCAGAACCAGATTTTTTGATAGTCTCATTACCAATTCAACTGATCTCATTACATGGTTTTAACATTAGATAGTAGTTTCATACTGTCTCAGTGAGACTTACTGTCTACTCTTATCACATTTTTCAAATGAGATTATGATTTCCACTTCTCAATTTAAATTATTTTTATTGCTTTAAATGACTTTAAATCTCATTTGAGCATTACCAAAAAGTGTTACTTTTTAAAAAATTAAAAATAGTCTAAAAGAAAGCTTAAAATGTCTAAAAATAGTAACTTTATATCAAGAATGAGACTAAATGAAACCAAATGAGATCACTTTCTTATTTTTTCTAAGTCATGGTCTCATTTTGAGATTTGATATATAGTCACTTTGCATGTTTTTTTAATGATTAGTCCCAGCGGGATTCACATCAAGAAATGTATGAGATCAGATCAAATGTGATTAAATGTGAAATTCATAATCTCAGCAGCCAGTCTAGACTGAAGTTCATGACTACTATTTATAACTCAGCTTAAATACTATTATATATTTTATCTTTATATTTATCTTTCTATCATGAATACTTCTAGTAGTTATCAGTATATATTATACTAAACTGTGAACCTCTGAATAATTATCTATAAGCACTTATTCTTATATTTCAAGCTCTGTCAGTCAGTAATCACTTATTATAATTAAAAGAACTAGAAACTTATATACTTTAATCTCTTTGAACTCTACTGCTATGGCGGGCTGCGCCCGATCAATTATATAGACTATTTCATTACACTTTATAGATTTCTGCTGAAAGCTCCGGTTCTTGATCAGTGATTCTTGACTGAAAAACTCATGAAATTTCTATTCTTCTACTCTGAAGCTTCACTGTGTATGTATATAAATATTCACTCTGATTACTAATTTCTGCACTTTCTCTTTTTTCCTTCTCTAATATTTTTCACTTTTATTATATAAGATCTATATCTTGATACTGATCTATTCAGTGTAGGTCTCTTATAGTTGAAAAACATTCATTGTGTTCTTATTAGAAATGATTACTTATTGAGAAGATATCTAAACACATAACAATGTGAAAGAAATAGAGAAACAAATAATCAGTTAAGTGAACACTAAGTTTCTAGATAGAAGTTTGCTCATCAGTCACTCTGACTCTGCAACAAGATCTCACAAAGAGAATAAGATCTTATAAAGAGAATAAGATCTTACAAGAGAATGTCAGTGAAAGATCTGAGAGTTCTGACATCTTAAATGTATGAGATATTTATATAATTATATTTGTTCTGATTCCGCAGATATCACACATTCAATGAATGATATAACTATGTCTACTGATAATATAAGAGAACTCTTGAATGCAAGTATAGACACAGTGTCACAATAGCTCTGAGTAATATTGAAATTACAATAACAATAGATAGCTGATATGCATGTAACTTAACAATATCAATCTGAAGAAATTTAATAATTGTTTCAACAAGAAATCTCTATACAGACAATTTCAACATCAATTAAATTAGAGATAATGTAAATATTAAAGAAATGTCTAGATGCTTCTGTATATTGTGATGCTTCTGACCTGACTCTCTACTCATCATAAAGATTGAAAATGCTTATGAAACTAAGTGTAGATGAAGACATCATCAGTTCATTAACTAATCAAGATTGATATATCAATGATCAATTAAAAGATCATATAAAACAGAAGTTTTACTCATGGATGAAGAAATGTGAATCAGTGTTATATATACCTGATAATATCATCAAACATCTCAATATTCTGTTTTAAGACACTAATATATAACAGAAAGTATTAGATTGATTACAGAGTATCTGACAGAGAAACAATTCTCTCACAACATTCATCTCTGACTTTGACATCAAGATTCTAGAAGCAGGTGATCAATCTTGAGAGAATCAAATGAAGATTAGTATGCTTAAGAAGATATTAACTTTTGAACTCTTACACACTCTTATAAGTGTAGATAAAGACCTGAATTATAAAGACTTCTGCATATACCTCTGAACATTGAATAACTGTCTGATCACGCTCAAGAGTATACAGAACAGTGATAGAAGATGTTATATCTCAGCTACTTATACACCTGTGCTGAAGAATAATAATAATGCAGATGTCATGAATTAAGTAGACTTAAATATCTATATATAAACAAGGTTACAAGAGTCTCCGCTGCCTGAACAAGCTTCTGAGTCCCTGAGATCACTTCTGAAGAAGTTGCTGATTGATCTCAATGAGAGATGTGTATCAATTGTAACTGATCAGAATATATCACTTTCAACTGCTGATCAGTCTATGTATCTTCTCATTTAAAAGAAAGATCAATACTGGCTGTCTGTGTTAATCAGATTATATTAGAGAAAGATTTGAAAGATACCTATAAGAATGTCTTAATGAAACAGAGAAAAGATTAGCTTCTATTCAAACTTGTAAGCAGAAGCTTGAAGAGGTTGAATGACAATAATTTGAAGAGAAAATGATAATGAATGTGATTCATGTATCAACTGTGATAGATAACATGTATAATATAAAAGTCATGATAGACAGCAATCTATACTACTATAAAATGATTAAATCTTCAGTTGTAAGATATCATAACCTTCAGTGTATCTTCTTATTAAATCTCTGACTTTTTACAGAATTTGATGACTTAAAAGATGTTTGCATCTGTTACATGATGAAACTGAACATACATGTTGAAGAATATCAATATGAAGATACTTATGTATATAAAGTTGATACTCTTAACTATGATTTTATGCTAGAACTTGTCTGATTATCTACACAAGATATCTTATTAAATGCTTAAAACAGGAGTTTAATATTCTCTAACAATGGTAGAATTCATGAAGATAATGTTCACAAGACTATGAATCTGGCACAGATCTCTGTTAACACTTAGAAAATGCTCTGAAAGAGAAGTTGCTGATAAGATTGCTGATAGTAGAATTATAAAATAATCTACTCTGTCAGTCTGACTAATATTAAAAAGAATCTAGAAAAGTTATTCTGTATTATAATAACAGATTCTTATATGAAACTTTCTCAACAATATTACAAATATCTAGATATCTTCTAATAAGATAATATTACAAACTTATCTCTCTTACAAGGCAAGGCTCAGAAGTGAATCACAATATTAAGTTAGAAAAGAAAAATAGTAAGAATTTCAAATCACTGTGAGATCTTCTTTATAATATATTCTGAGATGAACTTCTTCTTCTTCAGAAAACACTCAATAATCTATTAAATAAGAGATTCATATATATTAGCAACTCTTCTGCTGCAGCTTGTATTCTCTTTGCAAAGAAATCAGATAAAGAACTCTGATTCTATATAAACTATTAAGATCTGAATAGATTGATAAACAAAGATCATTATCTCTTATCTCTTATCAATAAAATTCTAGCATATATTGAGTGAGCTCAATAGTTTATAAAACTAGATGTCATCACTGTGTTTCATAAGATTTGTATTACTGAAGAAGATAAATGACTTACAGTATTCTAAACATATTATGATCTCATTGAATTAGTAGTCATGTTCTTTGAACTGACTGATACTCTCAGTATATTTCAGAAGTATATTAACTGAGCACTTTGAGATTTTCTCAATGAGTTTATATCTACTTATCTTGATAACATTCTCATCTTCACTGATAAATTCAGAAAAGAATATCAAGAACATATATAAAGAGTATTATAATAACTATAAAAAGCAGAACTACTGATAGACATAGACAAGTATGATTTTAAAGTTAAGAGTATAAAATATCTAGATTCTATTATGAAAGCTAATAAGAGAATCTGAATGAATTCTGAGAAGATCTCTACTATTCTGAAATGAAAGACTCTATGCACTGTGAAAGATGTATGAAGCTTTATCAGATTTGCTAACTTCTATCAGTGATTTATATAGAATTTCTCAGATATTATCAGATCACTTACAGAACTTATTAAGAAGAACTCAGTATTTCAATAATCAGCAGATACTGAAGTCATATTCACATAGATAAAGAAGATGTTTATTAATATCTCTCTGCTGATAATATTTGATTCTGATTGTGAAACAGTTGTTGAAGCTGATTTCTTCAGCTATATCACAGAAGAAGCTATATTATAATATGATAATGAAGATGTCTTATAATCATGTGTCTTCATGTCTAAGAAACTAAGTTCTGTCAAATACAATTATAAGATCTATGACAAGAAACTTCTTATAATTATACACTGTCTAGAAGAATTAGACTCTGAACTATGAAGTATCTTCAAATTTAAGATAATCACAGATCATAAGAATCTCAAGCACTTCACTATCATCTATAAGCTTACTGAATAACAGATGTGATAATCTGAGCTATTAAGCTGTTTTCATTTCATAATACACTACTGCTCTGACAGTCAGAACTTAATAACAGATACTCTCTCATAATAAGAGCAAGATATGCCATCTGATATAACAGATACTTACTGAATGAACTGAGAATATCAGCTATTGAATCTGAAGATATTAGTTAATTATGATGACATTACTCATAACACTATATACACTTCTCTGATTAGAACTGTCACTGATGTTCTGACTTCTTTCAAATCTATACTGCATGAATTGTGATATACAACAGCTTAGACTGATAGACTTCTTCAAACACTCACTGAGATAGTATGTCAAGAAGTACCTTAATTTCTCTCAGAACTACATATAAGAACTGACATCTTGAAATACTCAATTGATGATAATGATGCTCTGTGATTCTGTTAATAACACTAAGTCTCTCATTCTGAATTCTTATACACTAGAAAATAATGCAAGAGCTTCATGATTCACATATAACTGATCACTCAGATTGTGAGTAATTATATTAAATGATTTCTTGAGACTTTCACTAGTCTGAGATATCAAGCAGTATCAGACATTTTGTCTGAAACTGCAACTATTGTTCCTCTGTCATCTCATCAAAAGATTGTAGAAAAGATCTACTGAAAGTGCTCAATATCTCTGATAGAATCTGATGAGATACTATCATTGACTTCACTATTAATCTCTCTGAGAGTAAAAGTTGTAAGAATATTCTGATCACTATTAATTAATTGAGTAAAGATGTTATATTAGAATCTTGTAATAAGATAAACACTGAACAAGTCACTGAAGTCTTTCTATAAAGCTCATTCTATCAGATGCATGAATTGCTGAGATCTATAGTATTAAATTAAGATCATTAATTCATGAGCACTCTCTAAACAAGAATCTGTCAAGTTCTCAAGATTATAAACTGTTTATCAACTGCTTATCACTCTGAGACTGATAATACATAAGAATAAATAATTCAGATTGTAAAGAATTGTCTTTACAAGTTCTGTAATTACTTATAAGATGATTGATATAATCTTCTTCTACATGCAGAGATTGTTATCAATGACTAAGATACTGTCTTAACAGGTGTAAGCTCATTCTTTCTTATACAAAGTTATTACAAAGAAGTGTTGAATCTTCTAGAGATCACAGAGTTCACACTAAATCTCTGCAGTCTGATTCAGAACACTGATAATATAGTAATGAAGCTCTGAGATGCCTGTGACTGAGCAGAAGTCTTTATAATGAGTGTTAAACAAGATCAAGAGAATTAAGTCAATGTCTGATGACATCTCACTGAGTAATATAAGATAGAAGATCTTGTGTAATTGAATCTTAAAAACATATGAATCACATGCTTATCTTATACAGTAGACTATTGTTATATTAAATACAAAGTGATAGAAGTTCTAGTCAGTCATAACTATTATCTTAACACATTATCAGAGATTTATAATGTCTTTTATATAAGCTTGCTTCACTGCACTGTCACAGATTCATTTCCTTCTTAACTGACTTTCAACTGACAGCTGTCAGAGATTATAGAAGAGAATAATGAACTTGAATGAGAGATTGAAGATATTCTTAATAAGAGGCCTCACAGTTGCAGATAATAATATCTTGTGAAATAAGTTAGCTATAATTATCTGATCTGAACTTTAAGCTCTATGTTATCTAAAACAGCTGCTCTTGACTGATAAGAACTATATGCAATCTTACTTTTAGAAAGAGAAAGCTAATGTAATGAGCTGCATCTGATCAATTATATAGACTATTTTATTACACTTCATAGATTTCTACTGAAAGCCCTCATTCTTGATCAGTAATTCTCAGCTGAAAAACTTATGAAATTTCTATTCTTCTGTTCTGAAGCTTTATTATATACATGTATAAATATTCACTCTGATTGCTGATTCTTGCACTTTCTCTTTTTTCCTTCTCTAATATTTTTCACTTTTATTATATAAGATCTATATCTTGATGCTGATCTATTCAGTGTAGGTCTCTTATAACTACAGACACTCAGAAGCAGCTATCTGAATTGTAAATAACTTTTATAAAAGAAGTCTCAGAGAACTTATTAATTACTCACAGAATATTATTTTTTACATATGTAACAGAGAAACTTGTAAGAAATCCCACTTCTCACAGATTCTTCACCTCTATTTCTATCTCTCATGTAATTAATAGTGTAAGAAATCCCGCTTCTCACGGATTCTTTACCTCTATTTCTATCTCTTGTATAATCAATAGAGTTAGCAGCTCTTGACTACACACAACTATATAAACTGAAGTTCGTGACTACTATTTATAACTCAGTTTGAATACTATTATATAATTAATCTCTATATTTATCTTTCTATCATGAATACTTCTAGTAGATATCAGTATATATTATATTAAGCTGCAAATACTTAAATAATTGTCTGTAAGCACTTATTCTTAGACTGGCTGCTGAGATCATGAATTTCACATTTGATCTCATTTGATCTGATCTCATACATTTCTTGGCGTGAATCCCGCTGGGACTGGCTATCAAAAAAACATGCAAAGTGACTATATATCAGATTTTAAAATGAGACCATGACTTGAAAAAAATGAGAAAGTGGTCTCATTTGGTCTCATTTAGTCTCATTCTTGACATAAAGTTACTATTTTTAGACATTTTAAGGTTTTTTTTAGACTATTTTTAATTTTTTAAAAAGTAACACTTTTTGGTAACACTCAAATGAGATTTAAAGTTATTTAAAGCAATAGAAATAATTTAAATTGAGAAGTGTAAATCATGGTCTCATTTGGAAAATGTGATAAGAGTAGACAGTAAGTCTCACTGAGACAGTATGAAACTACTATCTAATGTTAAAACTGTGTAATGGAATCAGTTGAATTGGTAATAAGACTATCAAAAAATCTGGTCCTGGTTCCAGACACGGTTACACGGTCAGTCTACTTATTCTTATATTTCAAGCTCTGTCAGTCAGCAATAACTTATTATAACTGAAAGAACTAGAAACTTATATACTTTAATCTTTGTGAACTGTACTGTAGATACTCAGAAGTAGCTATCTGAATTATAAATAATCTCTATAAAGAAAGTCTCAGAGAACTTAGTAATTACTTATAAAATATTATTCTCTACATCTGTAACTGAGAAACTCTCTGAACTCATGAATGAATCAAGCTTAATGAAGAACATTCTTGAGTATTTTTCATAAGATTAAGCTATTTTTCTATAAGAAATACTTACTTTACTGTCTGTAAACATTTCTGAACTGAGTCTCTAGATATAACTTTCAGAGATAGCTATGAACTGAAAAGAAACTTTCTTAAGTTATAATCACTTAAAATCATCTATTAAATCACAATCTATAAAGGCTTTTACAAGTTTATGTTTGAAATTGACTTACAAGCTCAGCTGTGTGATATGAGAGATGAAGAAGCTATTATCTATATACTAACAGATCTTTACTACACTGAAGTCAAGAATTGACTGAATTATTTAGAGAATAATTATAAGTGATCTCACTAATCTATTCTCAAGATCTATCTAAAGAATAAGTTGAGAAACTCTATAAACTGAATAAAGAATATCAGAGCTGTTATTATCAATATTAGAAAAAGAGATGAGAAATCTGATAAAGATTACTCACAGTGCTTTATAGAATTGTGATATGAATTGAGATTTGTAGAAACAGAGCTCTGAAATAAGATTTGAATAATAATATTTATAAAGAAGCTGAATAAAGATATATAGAATAAGCTCATTAAGTGAGACTTTAAGCTCTTGACTCTGAAGAAAATAATGACTCTTATTCATCACTTATAGATCACTATGAGAGTTATAGATTTATACAGAGTGAATCACTGATTAGCTCTGTAAGAGTCAGAATAACAGAGAACAGATTTATTAAAGAAAGATAACAGAGTATAAAAAGATTCATATCTGACTACTGAGTGAAGAGAGAGAGCTTTATAAGCTTCTATAAATAGAGTATATAATAGAGAGATTAAGAAAAAGAATCTCTACTTTATCTGTTTTAAATTAGAATATCTTCACACAAACTGTTCTGATAAACTGAAATAGAAATTTAAGAAGTTATGAACAAAGTCAGTAACTGTCTTCTTAAGATTCTTGAAGCTGACATCTGAATCTGTTACTCTCTCAATGAAAATGTATACTTATGAAGAAAGACTGTAGTGTAATACTGCTGCTTCATAAGTATAAGAAGTATTAATAAACTTAGAATCTTACATCACTGTAATATCTCTAAAGCTTGTAGAGTGAATAAGCTAAGTGATGAAAAATGAGAATCTACTCTTATAATAAGTAGAGCATGAGAACTCAGACTTAAGAGCTAAGAAACTTATAAGAGTTATCTTTGTATTATAAGATCTCTCTGAAACTTGAAGAAGATTTATAGAAACTGTCATTATCACAGATATTATAGATAACATATACTTAAGACTTGTATAACTTTAAAGACACAATCTGTATACAGCTGTTTATAAGTCAGGTTTATACTTCTGATCAGTGTTGACAGACTCACTTACAGAGATAGAATCAGTTAATGTTATAGAGTTAATTAGATAAGATAAGCTTATCTATATAATAACTTCATAAATGTCTGAGAACTTCATGATTATAAAAACTGAGTTTTAGATATTAGAGAAATGCTGAGATCTTGTAGAGATATTTAGTTTAGCTAAGATAGCTGTACTTTTATCTCACTGTAAGAAGAATCTGATAATAAATTTAATAGAAGAATAGAAACTCTTCTGAAGATTAATCTATAAGCTCTTTCATTATAAGATAGAAGCTCTGTAGACTTATATAAAGAAGAATCTGAAGAATAACTATATCTGATCTTTATAGATCTTTACAGAAGTCTCTGTCATATTTATAAAGATGAAGAATAAAGATCTCAGATTGTATATAAACTACTGTAATCTGAACTTCAAGACTACAAAGAGTTACTACTCTCTGTCTCTGATTCAGAATATAATCAATCATCTTATAAGAGCTGTTATATTCACATAACTGAATATAATCAATATATATACATAACTGTAAATACAGTCTAATAATAAATAAAAGACTGTCTTTAGAACTGTGCTGAGATTATTTAAATATCTAGTGATGTCTTTTGATTTGATTAATATCTCTGCAGTATTTCAGTCTTTTATTAATAAAATACTTCATATATATCTGAATATGTTTATAATAATATATCTAAATCATGTGATAATATACTCTATGAAGAAGAAAGAATACACTGAGTATATATAAACTGTGTTAAAGATCTTAGATGAGACAGAACTATATACTAAGCTTATAAAGTATAACTTCAGTACTCACTGAATTAATTTTCTAAAATATATAATCACTATGAATAATATTCAGATGAAATCTTCATAAGTTAAAACTATTCTATTATAACTGAAGTGAACTAGTATTTATAAGATTCAGATCTTTCTAAGTTTTGTGAATTTCTAGAGATAGTTTATCTTTATATTTATAAGAATCTTCTTAGCTCTTATAGATATACTTAGAAGTGAAAATAAGAAGAAGTTATTTCATAAATAAAGAATAGAAAGATTATTAAGAAGAGAGAGCTGTAAGAACTTTCTTATCTCAGAAGCTTACAGTGCCTTTATAAGATTAAAAGAGATATTTACAGATACAGTGATACTATTTCACTTTAATCTTTTACTCTTAATCAGATTAAATACAGATGTCTTTTTCTTTATAATTTCAGAAATAGTCTTATAACTATAGTTAAATAAGAACTGAGTCTTAGTAATCTTTTTCTTACAAAAGATGCAATCTGTGAAGATTAATTATAATATTTTTAATCAGAAGCTTCTTATAATAGTGAAATTCTTCTATCACTGATATTACTACTTTAAGAGTCTTGTAATAGTTATTACTATTAGAACTGATTATAATAGCTTATAACAGTTTACTTCAATTAAGAAACTCTTATAATAATAGATCTGCTAAGCTCAGAAACTGAGTGAATTCTGATTCAAGATAGAGTATATTAAGAAAACCAAGAACTCAGTGAATAAATTCTCTCACAGATCTGACTATGTTAAGAAGATCAGAACAGACAGTCAAGAGAATCACTTTACCACAAACTCACTTGATTTTTCAAATGAGAACTCAACGATAGATTCATTGAAAAGCCCTTGATCATACAAGCATTTTGACCCCATTGCTGACTGCATACCCCGTGTGGTAGTGGAGTTATTCAGCCAAATGTGAACCAGATGTTGTTCAAAACTCCTGTGTGAGATTATCCCTCATTCTCCCCTATCACACCACAACCCCGCGCCAAATTGTCATACAAATTGTAAGGTGAAGAGACATAGTCATAGGCATCAACCTTCTCAATTTTGAAAGATTCCTGATCTGTAGTTGTGAATAGACTGACCGTGTGACTGTGTCTGAGACCAGGACCAGAATTTTTGATAGTTCCATTGTCAATTCAACAGATCCCATTACACAGTTCTAACATTAAATAGTAGTCTCATACTGTCCCAGTGAGACTTACTGTCTACTCTTGTCACATTTTCCAAATAAGATCATGATTTCCACTTCTCAATTTAAATTATTTTTATTGCTTTAAATGGCTTTAAATCTCATTTGAGTGTTACCAAAAAGCATTACTTTTTAAAAAATTAAAAATAGTCTAAAGAAAACCTTAAAATGTCTAAAAATAGTAACTTTATACCAAGAATGGGACTAAATGAGACCAAATGGAACCACTTTCTCATTTTTTTCAAGTCATGGTTTTATTTTGAGATCTGATATATAGTCACTTTGCATGTTTATTTAATGATTAGTCCCAGCGGGATTCACATCAAGAAATGTATGAGATCAGATCAAATGAGACTAAATGTGAAATTCAAGATTCTGACAGCCAGTCTAGTTGTGAAGATATCTGAGAAGCAATCTCTGTGAAAACCCTGTTCATCTTTGATGTTTCAAAACATCAATGCTAAGTCTCAACCTCATACCGCCCTTTCTAATCTGGCTCATTCTCAGCAGAAAAATACAAAAAGATACCTCAGCAATGATATCAAGCACATAATCAACAGTCACTTCTGAAGTGCAATCTCTGCAGTCTGTCTTCAGTGTATCTAAACATTAACACCAAGTCTCACCCTTGTATCACCTCTCTCAATCTTGCTCATTCTCAGCAGAAAAGTACAAAAAGATACCTCAGTAACTATATTTGATACATAATCAACAGATACAACAACTATAAAATCAGTATATTTCAAGATCTGACTGAGCCTTTGATCCCTGCACAGTGAGATATATTAAATCTAGTTTTAATATCTCAATATTTAATAGATTCTGTAAGAAATTGAGAACAGCAATACTAGATTTCTATTGAATTTGAGAATTAACTCTATATTGAACACTGTGTTTGAGCTTTGAGATTCATTCTTGAGTCTTTGTATTCATGAACTCTCATTTTCAAACCTGCTACTCTTACTTCAGAGATTCTTGATTGTTCAAGTGTCTTTATATATACTAGAACAGAGGCATTTCTTCTACTCTGTCTGAACTCAATTGAATTAGTTATACAGGCTCTTTTCTCAGTTGAATAGAATTGTATTCTTTCAATGCATTTTTGAGAAGTAGCATTTCTTTCTCACAGTCAAAGATTTCAACTGAAATATCATGAAGAATGAATTTATCTCACTTTTCATCACTCTCAGATAGAATTGTTATGTTTAACAGAGATTCTACTACTGACTTTCAGAGATTCTCATTCTGAATAAGGAATTCTGCACTGAATTCAGACATTGTGATCAGAATGATGAAGTTTTCAAAGAAGAATGACTCAATTGAAGCTATAACTGATTTTTGAACTTTAATATCAGTTATTAACTGAGAGAAGAAGTGCTGATTGATTTCATTTCTAATTCTGAAAATGAGGTTTGAGTTTAGCTTATTTCTCTGCAAGATATTCTGATTTGAGACTTTGAGAATAAGTCTTCTATTTCTGAAGATTTGAAGATTTTTCTCTTTTTATATTTTTTTCTTCACTCTTCTATCAATAGAAGTATGAGCAGTATTCTTCTCAGTTTTCTCAGAATTTTGAGCAGGTTTTGAGATAGCAGATTTAGAGATAGCAGGTTTAGAGATAGCAGATTCAGCTGCTTGAGCATATGTTTTCTTCTGATTTAAAGAAGAAGAAGAAGAAGAAGTAGAAAAGAAAGAAGAGCAAACTGAAGAGTCAGAGATTGTATTAGAAATTTTCAAAGTTTTTAGAACTGTGTTTGAAATTCCAAGTTTGAACTTGATCACTTTCTGTAATTGTCTAGTCTGAATATGAAGAATTAACAGAACTTCTTCATTCATCTTACTCAGACACTGCTTTTCAACAATTTTACTTACTTTTTCAAGTTTCTGTATTTCAAGAACTTGTTATTTCTCTATTTCTTCTTTCTTTCTTCTCTTCAGAATTTCAATCTTAGAAATAGTATTTGAGCAAGCATTCTTTTTCATATTAACTGAGTGTACTTTCAAACTCATTGTTCTTACTTAATGAAAAGTTGATCAGACTAATTCAATTGAGATATTTATTAAACTCTTTTGAATTGAAAAGTTGATCAGACTGTTTCAATTAAGAGGTTTCTAAGTCTGTTTTCAATTGAAAAGTTGATCAGACTATTTCAAAAGAAGAATAACAGACTTTTGTATATAAAACACCTGATTTTTTTCACACTAGTTCAGTAACTAGATTAGATTTTTTACAGAATCTAATAAACTAAAATTGATTTTTAAGATAAATCAATAAAATCTTTACAATCTCTTTCTTGAGATACAGTGAGAAAAAGTATGATATCAATTAATAATAAATCAGATGATATGACAGTTTTTGAGAGAAAAACTGATAAAAAATAAGTCAATTTTTTGCAGAGAAATTGATTAAAACTATTCAATTTTATTCTAAATTATTCAATTCTTCTCACACAACAAGTATGCAACTCAAATCAGTTAATAAAGAGTGTAAAAAAGAATTAAGTATTAATGAAAGCTCTTCAGTCATTGAAAAAGTAATTATTATTATTATTATTATTATTCTTCCATTATACTCATATGCAAGCAGAGCTTATGATGAGTTCTTACGTGATGTTAAATACAGGCCAAGTGTTGGTTATACAGGAGGAAATACAGGTGTTGAGACCACGCCAAGATAACAAGAACATAGGAAATACAAAGGAGTGACAATTAGATACATGCGATAATAACTTCCCAGCCCAGGAACATAGAGCGATTTATTGGAGCGATTTGTACACCTCTGTATTTATTAGGAACCTGAGGTGCTTGAGTTCCGGATTTAATGTATCCCCTGCGGGTTTCGAACCCACACGCCTTGGTTTCCCACGCCAAGGCGCTACCGGGTGGCTGCATTAACCATTCGGCCACCGGGGCATTGAAAAAGTAATTCTTACTTAAAAGAATATGAAATTATGACAGAAAATAACTCTGTTTTTAATTCTTTGTAAGAATATTGTATACAACTCAGAGAAAAACATCTTACTTTTTCAAGAGAAGTAAAAAACTATTTCTAAGATCTTTTTTTTTTTGCATTAACTGCTGCAGAAGAATGAGATAGAAACTGCTAAGATATGTACTACTGTATATTCTCTATCAAGACTTTCTCTCTTCAGAGTCTTGATATTATAGAGAATATAAGTCTGTTTCTATATAATAATACAAATATTGTCAGCAGAATGTAGAGAAACTGATTATTTATATCTCAAAATAGAAGACTTTGTCAATGATTATATCAAACTGTCAAAGATATGAACACTTTGCAATCTCTTATTTCAGAGACTCAAAATGTGCATTCTGTGCTAGAGATTATAAAACTAGTGAGCATAAATGTGAAACATACTTAAAAAGAGATGAAATATGTCAATATACTCTGCTTAAGTGCTTCAATTGCAAAGAAAAACATTCATCTAGCTCAAAAGAATGTGTATTTACTTCAAGAACTCAGAAGAACTGAAGAAAAGATGAAGCTCAAAGTGAATCTAAAACTGAAGAGAAAAGTCAAGCTAGTAAATCTCAACTGCAAACTCAAAAAGAAGAAATTCTCAACTATCTAGATCTTCAAACTTCAATTCTTCAGCTAAGTGTAAATAGAATTTGAATCCTCAAACTTCTGTTAAGATTAGAGAATTGAGAAATGACTCTGATAATAAACTAGATATAATGCAAGCAGTTGAGATTCCTACTTTTCAAAATAGTTATAATCTACTATCTGATGATAGAGATTAGATTCTACTCTATCTCTACTCTCTCTTAGTATGAATATACAACAAAAACAACAAAAAAAGTTTAAAAACTCTTCAAAAATCACATTTATTCAAAATAATGTGAATAGAAACTCAAATTATATTTATTCTTATCTTCAGATTACATTTGAATAAAAAGTTGACTTTGTACTTCTTCAAGAACCAAACTTTGATACTGAGTAAAAGTACATTATTTCTTATTCAAGCTATTACTGCTTTCTTTCTGAAAAATCTGAGATAAAATCAAGAGTATTGATCTATGAGAGAAAAAGATCAAGATATTAATTTAATTTGAGATTTAATATCATATCTGACTCTGATATTCTAGTGAGTGATATTATAGATAAAGAGAATGAGTTTGATACTATTCAACTTATAAATATCTATAATGAAAAGTCATTGAAAGAAAATAACAATATCTGGATAATTGATAGAGGATTTTTGAAAATAACTCTTTTAAAAAACTCTATAATTGCAGAAGACTTCAATGCACATTATCTCTGATAAAACTCAGAGTGCATAAGAGCAGTAAGAACAGATAAACTGATTGAATAAACTTTTAAGCATTTAATAGATTTAGTTAACAAGTCTGATCAATAAACATTCTTTAGAAAAGACATGAAATAGAAATCTATTATAGATCTAACTTTCATGTCATAAAATCTAATTGAAAAAAGACTTATAAACTAGTTTATTGATTCAAATGAAACCTCAGAATCAGGTCATAAAATCATTCAATTTAATATTGAACTGAGTGAAAAATAAAGAAGTGAAAAGTCTCTTCTCCATAATCAGTATCACTTTGAAAAAGCTGATTGAAAAGCAGTTGAAGAAAGAGTAAAACAGCTGAAATCTGAAAGACAGAGTGAGCTCTATTGAAATCAAAGTCAAGATATCTCAAATGAAATGCTTGAGAATAGAGTAAAGCTGATTACATCTATTCTTCTAATAAGTATCAAAGAAAATATTTCAAAGAAAAAGTCTTCTGAGTATTTCAAATCTTGATGAAATGAGAATATCACTTCTAAAAGAAATCAATTAGTCACTGCTAAGAGAGAGTGAAAGAATAACTTAATATCTAATAAAGAGTTCAAAGCTATTTGAAATGAATATTTTTCAGATATTAATAAAGTCAAAACAGATTACTGAAACAAATTTCTTGAAGAAGTATAAGAAAAAGAAGTTTTTAAAGTCTGTAACTATACTAAAACAAGAAGCGTAGTAAAGCTTTCAATCTTAGAATATGAATTTCAGAATGAATTGTATACAGCAAACTCTTTTGAGAAAAAATATCAAGCTTTTATAAGAATTCTCTTTCAAAACTCATCACATTTAGAAGAGGAGAATATGTCATTTTATGAATATATTGATGAAAATAACTGGGAATGGCCTGAACTTACATGTGATGAACTAGAGTCAGTAATATACTCAAGGTCAATTAAAACTGCTGCAGGGCCTGATTCAATTAATCATTTAATTATTCAAAACACATATTTCTACTTGAAGAATGAATATTTTAAGCTCTTTTTCAATCTCTTAATTAATGATTATCATTCTGAATGCTGGAGAGAAGCTACTGAAGTAATTCTTGTAAAATCTAATAGAAAAGCTTCAGTTTTTAAGTTATATAGAGGAATATCTCTGTTGAACTATTTGAGAAAAGTTCTAAAAAAGATAATAGCTACTAGATTATCTTTTATAAGCTCTATTAGTGATTGTCTTCTATTTAATGAATAAATGAGAGATAGAACACAATGTTCTGTAATTGACACTGTTCTCTCAGTTATTCATGATATTCAATTAACAAATCATGAAGGCCTGATCTCAACTGCAGTTTTTATTGACATAAAAGATGCATTTGATCATGTTTCAAAGTCTAAGATGATTCAAACTTTGAAGATGTTAAAACTGACACTTTCTCTAATAAAATGAGTTGATTGTTTCATGTCTAAAAGAATTATATAACTATTCTTTGATGGAAGAAAGTAAGATAAAACTGAGATAAAAATAGAAGTATTATAAGAATCTTCAATCTCACCTGTTTTATTTATAATATACACTGCATATTTATTCAAGAATAGAGAGATGAAAATAGTGAGATCTTGAAGTTATGTAGATGATATTGATCTACTCTACAGTTCAAAGATAATCAAAGAGAATTTAGAAGTGATTGAGAAAGTAGTAAAGAAAATCTTTGTTAGAGCAGATATCAATCTAATTCAATTTAATATGAATAAAACTGAGTTAATTCACTTTTTTCTCAGATTTAATGAGAAAGAACTAAGTCTAACTCTTCTGAATAAAGAGATTAAACCCAGTTTAAATGTCAAATGACTAGGAGTATGGTTAAACTTCAAGTTGAATTTTAAATATCATATTCAACAAAGAATCATCAAGACAGAGAGACTACTGAATAGTATAATCAGACTATTAAATACTGAGAGAGATCTATCTTTTCAGGCTATGAGACAGCTATACATAGCCTGTATTATCTCAGTAGCTGATTATGAAGTTCAAGTTTAATGGAATAATCAATATAACTTTACTGAACTGTTTCAAAGTCTATAAAACAGAGCTTTGAGAAGAATTCTGAGAGCATTCAAATCATCTTCTATTAAAGTAATGAAAATTGAAGCCTCTATTTCATCTTCTGCTATTCAATTTAAAAAGACCTGTATGAACTGTACTCTGAGAGTTATAAAGATGAGCTTAAATCATATAATCAGAGAAAGAGTCTCTTCTTCATTTTCATCAGTTAACTCAGGAAATGAACTGAATTGAAATAGATTTCTTGATTGAAATGAGAATAATGCTTTAAAGAAAATGCTCTCTGAACTGTATAGACTATATTCACTTATTAAGAATCAATTTTCTTCATTAAATGTTGAGAAAATTGATCATGAGAAGATATCTCTCTGAAGAGAAAAGCTGATATCTCTCATAGACTTATAAATAAATGAACTATCTAAAGACAGAGAATATGAACAGCATTTGAAGAAGATTTCTACAATCAATATAAAAGACTCTATTCTGATTTACTCAGATGACTCAAAAAATAAGACTTTGAATAGATTAGGTGCAGACATTGCTTATACTGAAGATAATATCAATTTTATCTCAGATTTCTGAAATTTAGGCTGTGAATCTGAAGTCTTTGATGCTGAACTATTTATAATAGTGAAAGCTTTCAAACTCATTGAAATACAATCTTATAAAAGAGAAAATAGTTTGAAAGAGACATGAATATTCTCTGATAGTTCAGCTGCTTTAAAAAGACTTAGAAATAGTCAGATTCATAATAATCAAATGAATCTTGAACTGATTTTAAACTCTGTTTTGAAAATTCAAAAGAGAAGAATATTAAAACTGATAATTCATCTGCATTGAGTTCCTGCTCATATGAATATTCATGGCAATGAATTGGCTGATTCAGCTGCAAAAAAGGGTTCAGAATTAAGCAGAACTATTCAAAAAACAGTGTTCTGATCTTCATAAAGAGAAAGATAAAAGAATCTTGTTTAAATAAGTGAAATGAAAGCTGACAGAAACAAAAGAACAGCATACATTATTCAAGATTTGAGATAAAATCAAAGTGAAAATCTTGTTCAATTAAATGCAAAAAGAAAATATTCTCATTCATAATTCAGCTAAAACTAGAACATGATCATTTCAAATTCTATATACAAAGATTTGATGATAGATTTAATTCAACAGAGTGCTCATTCTGCAATATAAATGAGAATTCTGAGCATATTATAATACATTGTGCATTATACAATAGTCTCAGAGTCAGATTAAAGAAGAAGTATGATTTAAATCAATTAAATATGAGGTTCTTATTCTCAACTGAGACAGGAGTTAAATACTTAATAGACTTTCTATCAGAAACTCAAGCAGCTACAAGAAAATGTCTCAATTCAGAAGTATCTGAATATGAAGAGGTGGAAATTGATTAGATATAGTCTGTTAAAACAGCTATACACTATCTTATAATAATATTATTTTGTTATAGTCTCTCTTTACTGTACTTGTTTCTTTCTGTTCTTTTCTATATATCTATTTAATGTGTCTATCTTTAAGACTATGTTCTCTTTTCCTTTGTCATGATATTTTCAAATGATTTCAAAGTATCAGAAGGTGTTGTAATACTGCAATTTGTAAACAGTTATTGTATTCTGAGCTGAAATTTTCTGATTTTACATATCTGAAATTCATAAGTGTATAATAGTTGACTCTATAGATATAGGAAAAACCCCGAGAACTACAGGTTCTCAGGTAGATGTCATAGTCTCTGACTGTATACATCTATAATTGAAGAATAATAATAATAATAATCTTCTGTTATATAGTTAGAGAAATCAGCTTCAATAACTGTCTTATAATCAGAAGTAAATATTATCAGCAGAGAGATATTAATGAACATCTTCTTCATCTATGTAAATGAAGCTTCAGAGTCTGCTGATTATTGAAATACTGAGTCTTTCTTAGTAAGGTTTGTAAGTGATCTCATGATATCTGAGAAGTTTCATATAAATTACTGATAGAAGTTAGCAAATCTGATAAAGCTTTATACATCTTTCATAGTACACAGAGCTTCTCATTCAAGAATGATGAAGACTTTCTCAGAATTTATTCAAATTCTCTTATCAGCTTCTATAATAAAACTCAGATACTTAGTACTCTTGACTTCAAAATCACACTTATCAATATCTATTAGTAGTTCTGCTTCTTATAGTCATTGTAATATCTTTTATACATGTTCTTGATATTCTTTTCTGAATTCATTGATAAAGATGAGAATATCATCTAGATAAGTAGATACAAACTTATTAAGACACCACGAACTCGCTCGATTTTTCGAATAAAAACCCGCCGATAGATCCATCGAAAAGCCCTCGATCATACGAGCATTTTGACCCCATCGCCGACCGCATACCCCGTGTGGTGGTGGAGTTATCCAGCCAAATGTGAACCGGACGTTGTTCGAAGCTCCTGTGTGGGATTATCCCCTGTTCTCCCCTACCACACCACAACCCCGGGCCAGAGTGCCATACAAATTGTAAGGTGAAGTGACCTAGCCATATACACCAATCTTCTCGATTTTGGAAGATCCCCAATCTGTAGTTGTGGAGATATCTGAGGAGCAACCTCCGCGAAAACCCTGTCCATCTTTGATGTTCCAAAACACCAACACCAAGTCTCACCCTCGTACCACCCTTCCCAATCTGGCCCATCCCCGGCAGAAAAATACAAAAAGATACCTCAGTGATAATATCAAGCACATAATCAACAGACTCTTCTGAAGTGCAATCTCCACAGTCTGCTGTCAGTGTATCTAGACTTCAACACCAAGTCTCACCCCTGTACTATCCCTCTCAATCTGGCCCATCCCCAGCAGAACAATACAAAAAGATACCTCAGTAACAGCATTCAATACATAATCAGTGAATAATGAGTCAACAGCACATTAACAACTATAAAATCAGTATACTTCAAGATCTGACTGAGCTTTTGATCTCTGCACAGTGAGATATATTAAATCTAGTTTTAATATCTCAATATTCAATAGATTCTGTAAGAGATTGAGAACAGCAATACTAGATTTCTATTGAATTTAAGAATTAACTCTATATTGATATAATCATTGACAAGGTCTTCTATTTTAAGATATAAATAACCAGTTTCTCTACATCCCGCTGACAATATTTATATTATTATATAGAAACAGATTTATATTCTCTATAATATCAAGACTCTGAAGAGAGAAAGTCTTGATAGAAAGTATACAGTAGTGCATATCTTAGCAGTTTCTATCTAATTCTTCTGCAGCAGTTAATGCAAAAAAAAGATCTTAGAAATAGTTTTTTACTTCTCTTGAAAAAGTAAGATGTTTTTCTCTGAGCTTTACACAATATTCTTACAAAGAATTAAAAACAGAGTTGTTTTCTATCATAATTTCATATTCTTTTAAGTAAGAATTACTTTTTCAGTGGCTGAAGAGCTTTCATTAATACTTAATTCTTTTTTACACTCTTTATTAACTGATTTGAGTTGCACACTTGTTGTGTGAGGAGAATTGAATGATTTAGAATAAAATTGAATAGTTTTAATCAATTTCTCTGCAAAAAATTAATTTATTTTTTGTCAGTTTTTCTCTCAAAAACTGTCATATTATCTGATTATTATCAATTGATATCATACTTTTCCTCACTGTATCTCAAGAAAGAGATTGTAAAGATTTTATTGATTTATCTTAAAAATCAATTTTAGTTTATTAGATTCTCTTCAAAAATCTAACCTAGTTACTGAACTAGTGTAAAAAAAATCAGGTGTTTTATACACAAAAGTCTTTTATTCTTCTTTTGAAACAGTCTGACTAACTTTTCAATTGAAAACAGACTTAGAAATATCTCAATTGAAACAGTCTGATCAACTTTTCATTGAGTGAAAATAATGAGTTCAAAAATACACTCAGTTGATGTGAAAAAAGATGCTTTCTCAAATGCTATTCCTGAGATTGAAATTCTGAAGAGAAGAAAGAAAGAAGAAATAGAGAAACAACAAGTTCTTGAAATACAGGAACTTGAAAAAGCAAGTAAGATTCTTAGAAAACAGTGTCTAAGTGAGATGAATGAAGAAGTTCTGTTAATTCTTCATGCTCAGACTAGACAACTACAGGAGGTGATCAAGTTCAAACTTGGAATCTCAAACATAGTTTAAAAAACCTTGAAAATTTCTAGTACAATCACTGACTCTTCATCTTGCTCTTCTTCTTCCTTTCTTCCTACTTCTTCTTCTTCTTTGAATTAGAAGAAAACATATACTTAAGCAGCTGAATCTGCTGTCTCTAAATCTGCTATCTCAAAATCTGCTCAAAATCCTGAGAAAACTGAGAAGAATACTGCTCATGCCTCTATTCATAGAAAAGTGAAAAAGAAAATGCAAAAAGAGAAAAACTTTCAAATCTTCAGAAATAGAAGACTTATTCTCAAAGTCTTAAATCAGGACATTCTGCAAAGAAACAAGCTAAACTTAAATCTCATTTTCAGAATCAGAAATGAAATTAATCAGCAGTTCTTTTCTCAGTTAATGACTGATATTGAAGTTCAAAAACCAGTTATAGCTTCAATTGAGTCATCATTCTTTGGAAACTTCATCATTCTGACTACAATGCCTGAATTCAGTGCTGAATTCCTTATTCAGAATGAGAATCTCTGAAAGTCAGCAGTAGAATCATTGCTAAACACAATAATTCTATCTGAAAGAGATGAAAAGTGAGACAAATTTATTCTTCATGATATTTCAGTTGAAATTTTTGACTGTGAAGAAGGAATGCTACTTCTCAAAAATGAATTAGAAGAATACAACTCCATTCAACTGAGAAAGAAGCCTGTATGACTAAATTCAATTGAGTTCAGACAAAGCAGGAGAAATGCCTCTGTTGTGATATATATAAAAACACTTGAACAGTCAAAGATCTCTGAAGTAAGAGTAGCAGGTTTGAAAATGAGAGTTCATGAATACAAAGACTCAAGAATGAATCTCAAAGCTCAAACACAGTGTTTAAACTGTCAAAGATATAAATACTTTGCAATCTCATATTTTAGAGACTCAAAATATGCATTCTGTGCCAGAGATCATAAAACTAGTGAGCATAAATATGACACATGCTTAAAAAGAGATGAAATTTATCAATATACTCTGCTTAAGTGCTCTAATTGCAAAGAAAAACATGCATCTAGCTCAAAAGAATGTATGTTTGCTTCTAGAACTCAAAAGAACTGGAGAAAAGATGAAGCTCAAAGTCAATCTAGAACTGAAGAGAAGAGTCAAGTCAGTAAACTCACAACTGCAAGCTCAAAAAGAAGAAACTCTCAATTATCTAAGTCTTCAAACTTCAATTCTTCAGTGAAATATAAACAGAATTTGAATTCTTAAACTTCTGTTAAGATTAGGAAATTGAGAAATGACTCTGATGATAAACTAGATATAATGCAAGCAGTTGAGATTTCTACTTTTCAGAACAGTTATAATCTACTATCTGATGATAGTGATTAGCTTCTTCTCTACTCTCTTTTATTATGAATATACAACAAAAACAACAAAAAAAGTTTAAAAACTCTTCAAAAATCACATTTATTCAAAATAATGTGAATAGAAACTCAAATTGCATTTATTCTTGTCTTCAAATTACATTTGAATAGAAAGTTGATTTTGTACTGCTTTAGAAGCTGAATTTTGATACTGAGTAAAAATATGTCATTTCTCATTCAAGCTACTACTGCTTTTTACCTCAAAAGTCTGAGATAAAGTCAAGAGTAGTAATCTATGAAAGAAAGAGATCAAGATATTAATTTAATCTAAGATTTGATATCATGTCTGACCCTGATATTCTGGTGGGTGATATTATAGATAAAGAAAACAAGTTTGATACTATACAGCTCATAAATATCTATAATGAAAAGTCATTGAAGAAAAATAACAATATCTGAACAATTGATAGAGGATTTCTGAACATAACTTCATCAAGAAACTCTATAATTGCAGGAGATTTCAATGCACATCATCTCTGATGAAATTCAGAATGCAAGAGAGCAGTGAGAGCTGATAATCTGGTTGAATGAACCGTTGAGCATTCAATAGATTTAGTTAATAAGTCTGATCAACAAACATTCTTTAGAAAAGGTATGAAACAGAAGTCTATTATAGATCTAACATTCATGTCACAAAATCTAATGAAAAGAAGACTTGTAAACTGATTTATTAATTCAAATGAGACATCAGGATCAGATCATGAGATTATTCAATTTGATATTGAACTGAGTGAAAAACAAATGAGTGAAAATCCTCTTCTCTCTAATCAGTATAACTTTGAAAAAGCTGATTGAAAAGCAGTTGAAGAAAGCATAAAACTGTTAAAATCTGAAAGACAGAATGAGTTATATTGAAATTCTGATCAAGATATCTCAAATGAAATACTTGAGAATAGAGTGAAGCTTATTACATCTATTATTCTAACAAGTGTTAGAGATAATATTTCAAAAAGAAAATCTTCTGAGTATTCAAAATCTTGATGAAATGAGAATATCTCATCTAAAAGAAAAGAATTAGCTACTGCTAGAAGAGATTGAAAGAATGATGTAATATCTGATGAAGAGTTCAAAGCTGTCAGAAATGAATATTTTTCAGATATTAAAAGAGCTAAAACAGACTGCTGGAATAAATTTCTTGAAGAAGCATAAGAGAAGGAAGTTTTTAAAGCTTTTAACTACACTAAAACAAGAAGTGTAGCAAAACTTTCAGCTCTAGAATATGAGTTTCAGAATGAATTATATACAGCAAACTCTTTTGAGGAAAAATGTCAAGCTTTTATAAGAATTCTCTTTCAGAACTCATCAGATTCAGATTCAGATTCAGAGGAAGAGAATATATCACTTCTCAACTACATTGATGAAAATGTCTGGGAATGGCCTGATCTTACACAAGATGAATTAGAGTCAGCTATCTTCTCAAGTTCTGTTAAAACTGCTGCAGATCCTGATTCAATTAATCACTTAATTATTCAAAATACATATTCCTACTTAAAGAATGAATATTTTGAGCTCTTTTTTAATCTCTTGAAAAATGAATATCATTCTGAATGCTGAAGAGAAGCCACTGAAGTGATTCTTGCAAAACCTAATAGAAAAACTTCAATTTCTAAGTCATATAGAGTAATATCTCTATTGAACTGCCTAGAAAAGGTTTTAGAAAAGATAATAGCTACTCAACTATCTTTTATAAGCTCTATAGATGATTCTCTTTTATTCAGTGAATAAATGAGAGATAGAAAACAGTGTTCTGCAATTGACACTGTTCTCTCAGTTGTTCATGATATTTAAATAGCAAAGCATGAGAATCTGGTCTCAACTGCAGTTTTTATTAATATAAAAGAAGCATTTGATTATATTTCAAAGTCAAAGTTAATTCAGACATTGAAGATATTAAAACTGCCACTTTCTCTAATAAAATGAGTTAACTGTTTTATATCTAAAAGAATTATACAACTCTTCTTTGATGAAATGAAACAAGACAAGACTGAGATAAAAATAGAAGTATCACAGAGATCTCTAATCTCACCCATTTTATTTACAATATACACTGCATATCTATTCAAAAATAGAAATATGAGAATAGTGCAATCTCTGAGTTATGTGAATGATATTGATCTAGTCTACAGCTCAAAAACTATCAAAGAGAATTTGAAAGTAATTGAAGAAGCTGTAAAGAAAATCTTTGTTAGAGCAGATATAAATCAAATTCAATTTGATATGAATAAAACTGAGTTAATTCATTTCTTTCCTAGATTCAATGAGAAAGAACTATCTCTAACTCTTTTAAATAGAGAGATTAAAACCAGTGTAAATGTCAAATGATTAGAAGTATGATTAAACTCCAAGTTGAATTTTAAATATCACATTCAACAAAGAACTGTCAAGGCAGAAAGACTATTGAATAACATAATCAGACTATCAAATACAGAGAGGGGTCTATCCTTCCAGGCCATGAGACAGTTATATATAGCCTGTATTACATCAGTAGCTGATTATGAAGTTCAAGTTTAGTGGAATAATCAAGAGAATTTCACTGAACTCTTTCAAAGTCTGCAAAACAAAGTCTTGAGAAGAATTCTGAGAGCATTCAAATCATCTTCTATTAAAGCAATGAAAATTGAAGCTTCAATTCCTCCTCCTGTTATTAGATTTGAAAAGACCTGTATAAACTATGCTCTGAGAGTTGTGAAGATGAGCTCAAATCATATAATCAGAGAAAGAGTCTCTTCTTCATTTCCATCAATTAACTCTGGAAATGAACTGAATTAGAATAGATTTCTTGATTGAAATGAAAATAATTCTTTAAAGAAAATGTCTTCTCAACTGTACAGACTATGCTCTCTGATCAAAAATCAATTTTCTTCTTTAAATGTTGAAAAAGTTGATCATGAGAAGTTATCTCTCTGAAGAAAAAAGCTTGAATCTCTTATAGACTTATAAATAAGTGAACTATTAAAAGAGAAAGAATATGAACAGCATTTGAAGAGAATTTCTACAATCAATGTAAAAGACTCTATTCTGATTTATTCAGATGACTCAAAAAATGAGAACTTGAATAGATTAGGCACAGGCATTGCTTTTACTGAAGATAATATTAATTTTATCTCACATTTCTGAAATCTAGGCTCTGAATGTGAAGTCTTTGATGCTGAACTATTTGCAATAGTGAAAGCTTTCAAACTCATTGAAATAAAATCTCATAAAAGAGGAAATTGTTTGAAAGAGGCATGGATATTCTCTGATAGTCAAGCTGCTTTAAAAAGACTTAGAAATAGTCAGATTCATAATGATCAAATGAATCTTGAACTGATCTTAAACTCTGTTTTAAAAATTCAAAAGAGAAGAACATCAAAGCTGAGAATTCATCTGCACTGGGTTTCTGCTCATATGAATATTTATGACAATGAATTGGCTGATTCAGCTGTAAAAAAGAGTGCAGAATTAAGCAGATCTATTCAAAAAATTGTGTCCTGGTCTTTTATAAAGAGAAAAATAAAAGAATCTTGTTTAGACAAGTGGAATGAAAGCTGGCAGAAACAAAAGAAGAGTATACATTATTCAAGATTTGAAACAAAACCCAAGTGGAAATCTTGTTCAATTAAATGTAAAAAGAAAATATTCTCATCTATAATACAGCTGAAACTAGGACATGGCTATTTCAAATCTTATATACAAAGATTTGATGATAGATTTGACTCAATAGAATGCTCATTCTGCAATACAAATGAGAATCCTGAGCACATTATAATGCACTGTGCATTATACAATAGTCTCAGAGCCAGATTGAAAGAGAAGTATGATCTAAATCAATTAAATATGAGATTCTTATTCTCAACTGAGACAGGAATTAAATACTTAATAGACTTTCTATCAGAAACTCAAGCAGCTACAAGAAAATGGCTAAATTCAGAATTATCTGAATATGAAGAGGAGGAAATTAATCAGATATAGTCTGTTAAAACAGCTATACACTCTCTTTTAATAATTTATTTTGTTATAGTCTCTCTTTACTTTATCTTTTTCTGTATCTTTTCCTTTCAATTTCTTTCTATCTATCTATTTAATGTGTCTATCTTTGAGACTGTGTTCTTTCTCTCTTTTCTTTTATCATGATATTGTCAAATGGTTTCAAAGTATCAAAAGAGGTTAAAATACTGCAATTTGTAAACAGTTTTTGTATTCTGGGCTGGAATTTTCTGATTTTGCATATCTGAAATTAATGAATGTACAATAGTTAACTTTACAGACATAGAAAAAACCCTGAGAACTAAAGTTCTCAGATAGATGTCATAGTCTCTGACTGCATACATCTATAATTGAAGAATAATAATAATAATAAAACTTATTAAGAAAATCTTGAAGCATTCAGTTAATATACTTCTGAAATGTACTGAGAGTGTTAGTCAGTTCAAAGAGTGTGACTATTCATTCAAAGAGATTATAACATGTTCAGAATACTGTAAGCTATTCATCTTCTTCAGTAATACAAATCTTATAAAACATGATAATGATATTTAATGTTATAAATTATTGAGCTCATCTGATCTGTGCTAGAGTTTCATTGATGAGAGATAAGAGATATCAATCATTCTTTATCAATCTATTCAGATCTCAGTAGTGTACACAGAATCAGAGTTCTTCATCTGATTTCTTTGCAAAGAGAATAGAGGCTGCAGTGAAAGAGTTACTAATATATATGAATTCTTTATTTAACAGATCATTGAGTGTCTTTTAAAGAAGAAGAAGTTCATCTCAGAACATATTATAAAGAGGGTCTTATAACAGTTCAGAGTTCTTATCATTCTTCTTCTCTAACCTAATACTGTAATTCACTTCAGAATCTTGTAAGAGAAGTATATTTATAATATTATCTTATCAGAAGATATCTAGATATTCATGATATTATTGAGAGAGTTTCATACAAGAATCTATTATTATAACACAGAATAACTTTTCTAGAGTCTTTTGAATATCAGTCAGACTGATGAAATAGATTGCTATATAATTCTGCTATCAGTGACATCTTTTTCAGAGTATTTTATACACATTGACAGAGATCTGTGTCAGATTCATAATCTTGTAAATATCATCTTCATAAACTCTATCATTGTTAGAGAATATCAAGGTTCTGTTTTAAGTGTTCAACAAGATACCTTGTTCAGATAGTCAGACAAGTTCTAATATAAGATTATAATCAAGATTATCAACTTTATATACATAGACATCTTCTCATTGATGTTCTCTCACATCTATAGTCAGCTTTATCATGTAATGAGTACAAATGTCTTTTGAATCATTAAATTCTGTGAGAAGTCAGAGTTTTAATAAGAGAATACACTGAAGATTATAATATCTTACAACTGAAGATTTTATTATTGTATAGTAGTATAGACTGCTGTCTATCATAGATTTTATATTACACATATTATCAACTACAGTAGATATAAGAATTATATTTATTATTATCTTCTTTTTAAATTATTATCATCTGATCTCTTTAAGCTTCTGTTTATGAATTTGAACAGAAGCTAATCTTTTTTCTGTTTCATCAGAACATTCTCATAGTTATCTTCTGAATCTTTCTCTAATTTAATATGATTGATATGAACAGACACTGACTCATTCTTTAAATGAGAAGATACTGATCTTTCTCTTAAGTATGAAGATATATAGATTGATCAGCAGTTGAAAGTAATGTATTCTGATCAGTTACAGTTGATGCATACTTCATATTAATATCAATCAGTGACTTCTTCAGAAGTGATCTTAGAGACTTAAAAGCCTGTTTAAACAGTGAAAACTCTTGCTTATACAGAGACATTTGAATCTATTCAGTTCATAACATCTGCATCATTATTGTTCTTCAGTGCAGATGTATAAGTGACTGATATATAATATCTTCTATCACTGTTCTGTATACTCTTGAGCTTGATAAGATAGTCATTCAATGTTTGAAGCTGTATACAGAAGTCTTCATAAGTCTGGTCTTTATCTACACTTACAAAGACCTGTAAGAGTTCAAAAGTTAATATCTTCTTAGGCATACTAATCTTTATTTGATTCTCTTAAGATTGATCATCTGCTTCTGAAATGTTGATATTAAAGTCAGAGATAAATGTTGTAAGAGAAGTATTTCTCTGTCAGACACTCTGTAATTAATCTAATACTTTCTATTATATGACAGTATCTCAGAACAGAATATCAAGATATTTCATAATATTATCAGATATTCTCAATACTGATTCACATGCTTTTATTCATAAATGAAACTTCTGTTTCACATGATTCTTCAATTATTCATTAATATATCAATTTTAATTGATTAATAAACTGATGAAATCTTCATCTATACTCAGTTTTATAAGCATTTTCATTCTTCATGATGAGTAGAGAGTGAGATCAGAAGTATTGAAATATACAGAAGTATCTAAGCATACTTTCAGTGCTTTTATATTTAATTCTGTAGATGTTGAAATCACATGAGTTAATTATTGAATCTCTTCATATTGAAGTTGTTGAGTTATATATATGTCTACTAACTATTATTGTTATAATTTTAACATTGCTTAGAGTCACTGTGATATCATCTCTATACTCACACTTGAGAGTTTTATATTATCATTAGACATGATTATATCAATCATTGAATATGTAATCATATGAATATCTTATATGTTTTAAGTGTCAGAACTCTCAGATCTTTTACTGATATTCTCTTTGTAAAATCTTACTCTCTTCATAAGATTTTATTACAGGGTCAGAGTGACTGATGAATAAGCTTCTATCTGAGAACTCAGTGCCTGCTTAACTGTTTGACTGCTTCTCTATTTCTTATATGTTATTATATATTTGAATATTTCTCAATGAATAATTGTTTCTAATAAGAAGATAATGAATATTTTTATAGTATAAGAGACCTACACTGAATAGTTTGATATTATATTGATAGATCTTATTTAACAAAGATAAAAACATTAAAGAAGGAAAGAAAGAGAAAGTGTGAGAATCAGTGATCAAGGTGAATATTTATACATGTATGTGATGGTGTACACAGTGAAGCTTCAGAGTAGAAGAATATACACACGTTCATAGCTGCTGAGGATCGGTGATCAGGAATAGAAGAATCTATGAAGTGTAATGAAATAGTCTATATAATTGATCAGGCGCAGGCCATCACACAGATACTTGATATTTATAACTTCAAAATCACACTTATTAATATCTATCAGTAGTTCTGCTTCTTATAACTGTTGTAATATCTTTCACACATGTTCTTGATATTCTTTTCTGAATTCATCAGTGAAGATGAGAATGTCATCTAGATAAGCAGATATAAACTTATCAAGAAAATCTCAGAGCACTCAGTTGATATACTTCTAAAATATACTGAGAGTGTTAGCCAGTTCAAAGAGTGTAACTATTTATTCAAAGAGATTATAATGTGTTCAGAATGCTGTAAGTCATTTATCTTCTTCAGTGATATGAATCTTATGAAATACAGTGATGATATCTAGTTTTATAAATCATTAAGCTCATCTGATTCATGCTAGAATTTCATTGATAAGAGATAAGAGATATCAATCTTTCTTTATCAATCTGCTCAGATCTCAGTAGTTCACACAGAATCAAAGTTCTTCATCTGATTTCTTTGTAAAGAGAATAGAGACTGTAGCAGAAGAGTTGCTAATGCATATGAATTCTGTATTTAATAGATCATTGAGTGTCTTTCAAAGAAGAAGAAGTTTATCTCAGAATATATTATAAAGAGAGTCTTATAATAATTTGAGATTCTTATCATTCTTCTTTTCTAACTTAATACTGTGATTCACTTCAGAATCTTGTAAGAGAAGTATATTTATAATATTATCTTATTAAAAGATATCTAGATATTCATGATATTATTGAGAGAGTTTCATATGAGAATCTGTTATTATAACACAGAATAACTTTTCTAGAGCCTTTTTAATATCAGTCAGACTGATGAAATAGATTATTATATAATTCTACTATCAGTGACTTCTTTTTCAGAGCATTTCATACACATTGACAGAGATCTGTGTCAGATTCATGATCTTATGAATATTATCTTTATGAACTCTATCATTGTTAGAGAATATCAAGCTTCTATTTTAAGCATTTAATAAGATATCTTATTCAGATAGTTAGACAAGTTCTAATATAAAATTATAATCAAGATTATTAACTTCATATGCATAGATATTTTCATATTAATATTCTCTCACATCTATGATCAGCTTCATCATGTAATAGATACAAATGTCTTTTAAACTATTAAATTCTGCAAGAAGTTAGAGTTTTGATAAGAGAATATACTGAAGATTATAATATCTTACAACTGAAGATTTTATCATTGTATAGTAATATAGATCACTGTCTATTATGACTTTCATATTATATATATTATTAATTACAGTAGATACAAGAATTACATTTATTATTATCTTCTCTTTAAATTATTGTCATCTGACCTCTTCAAGCTTCTATTTATGAATTTGAACAGAAGCTAATCTTTTCTCTGTTTTATCAGAGTATTCTCATAGTTATCTTTCAAATCTTTCTCTAATGTAATATGATTAATACAGACAGACACTGATTCATTCTTTGAATGAGAAGACACTGATCTTTCTCTTAAGTATGAAGATATATAGATTAATCAGCAGTTGAAAGTAATATATTCTTATCAGTTACAGTTAATACACACTTCATGTTAACATTGATCAGTGACTTCTTCAGAAGTGATCTCAGAGACTCAGAAGTCTGTTTGAACAGTGAAAACTCTTGCTTATACATAGACATTTGAATCTATTCAGTTTATAACATCTGTATCATTATTATTCTTTAGTACAGATATATAAGTAACTGAAGTATAACATCTTCTATCACTATTCTGTATCTTCTTAAGCTTGATAAGATGATTATTCAATATTCAGAGCTGTGTGTAGAAGTCTTTATAGATCTGATCTTTATCTACACTTATAAGAGTCTGTAAGAGTTTGAAAGTTAATATCTTCTTGAGTATGCTAATCTTCATTTAATTCTTTCAAGATTAATCATCTACTTCTAGAATCTTGATGTTAAAGTCAGAGATGAATATTATAAGAGAAGTGTTTCTCTGTCAGATACTCTATAATCAATCTAATACTTTTCAATCAATAATACAAGTCAACTGTCCCACCACAAACTCGCTCGATTTTTCAAATAAGAACCCGCTGATAGATGCATCAAAAAGCCCTTGATCATACAAGTATTTGGACCCCATCGCCGACCACATACCCCGTGTAGTGGTGGAGATATCCAGCCAAATGTAAACAAGACGTTGTTTGAAACTCCCGTGTGGGATTATCCTCTGTTCATCCCTACCACACCACAATCCCGGGCCAAAGTGCCATACAAATTGTAAGATGAAGAGACATAGTCATATGCATCAATCTTCTTGATTTTGAAAGATCTCTGATCTGTAATTGTGAAGATATCTGAGAAGCAATCTCCGCGAAAACCCTGTCCATCTTTGATGTTTCAAAACATCAATGCCAAGTCTCACCCTCATACCGCCCTTCTCAATCTGGCCCATTCTCAGCAGAAAAATATAAAAAGATATCTCAGTGATAATATCAAGTATATAATTAACAGACTCTTCTGAAGTGCAATCTTCACAGTCTGTCATCAGTGTATCTAGACTTCAATACTAAGTCTCACTCTTATACTACTTCTCTCAATCTGACTCATCTTCAGCAGAATACTATAAAAAGATATCTCAGTAACAGCATTTAATACATAATCAGTGAATAACAAGTTAACAGCACATTAATAACTATAAAATCAGTATACTTCAAGATCTGACTGAGCCTTTGATTCCTGCACAGTAAGATATATTAAATCTAGCTTTAATATCTTAATATTCAATAGATTCTGTAAGAGATTGAGAACAGCAACATTAGATTTCTATTGAATTTAAGAATTAACTCTATATTGATATAATCATTGACAAAGTCTTCTATTTTAAGATATAAATATCCAGTTCCTCTACATCTCACTGATAATATTTATATTATTATATAGAAACAGACTTATATTCTCTATAATATCAAGACTCTGAAGAGAGAAAGTCTTGATAAAAAGTATACAGTAGTACATATCTTAGCAGTTTCTATCTCATTCTTCTACAGCAGTTAATACAAAAAAAAGATCTTAAAAATAGTTTCTTACTTCTCTTGAAAAAGTAAGATGTTTTTCTCTGAGTTTTATACAATATTCTTATAAAGAATAAAAAACAGAGCTGTTTTCTGTCATAATTTCAGATTCTTTTAAATAAGAATTACTTTTTCAGTAACTGCAGAGCTTTCATTAATACTTAATTTCTTTTTACACTCTTTATTAACTGATTTGAGTTGTATACTTGTTGTGTGAGAAGAATTGAATGATTTAGAATAAAATTAAATAGTTTTAATCAATTTCTCTGCAAAAAATTGATTTATTTTTTATCAGTTTTTCTCTCAAAAACTGTCATATTATCTGATTTATTATCAATTAATATCATACTCTTTCTCACTGTATCTCAAGAAAGAGATTGTAAAGATTTTATTAATTTATCTTAAAAATCAATTTTAGTTTATTAGATTCTCTTCAAAAATCTAATCTAGTTACTGAACTAGTGTGAAAAAAATCAGGTGTTTTATACGCAAAAGTCTTTTATTCTTCTTTTGAAACAGTCAGATCAACTTTTCATTGAGTGAGAATAATAAGTTCAAAAATACACTCAGTTGATGTGGAAAAAGATGCTTTCTCAAATACTATTTCTAAGATTGAAATTCTGAAGAGAAGAAAGAAAGAAGAAATAGAGAAACAATAAGTTCTTAAAATACAGAAACTTGAAAAAGTAAGTAAGATTCTTGAAAAGCAGTGTCTGAGTGAGATGAATGAAGAAGTTCTGTTAATTCTTCATACTCAGGCTAGATAACTACAGAAGATGATCAAGTTCAAACTTGAAATCTCAAACATAGTTTAAAAAACATTGAAAATTTCTTATATAATCACTGACTCTTCATCTTACTCTTTCTCTTTTTTTCCTACTTCTTCTTCTTCTTTGAATTAGAAGAAAACATATGCTTAAGCAGCTGAATCAGCTGTCTCTAAATCTGCTGTCTCAAAACCTGCTCAAAATCCTGAGAAAACTGAGAAGAATACTACTCATATCTCTATTCATAGAAAAGTGAAAAAGGAAATACAAAAAGAGAAAAACTTTCAAATCTTCAGAAATAGAAGACTTATTCTCAAAGTCTTAAATCAGAATATTCTGCAAAGAAACAAGCTAAACTCAAATCTCATTTTCAGAATCAGAAATAAAATTAATCAGCAGTTCTTTTCTCAGTTGATGACTGTTATTGAAGTTCAAAAATTAGTTATAGCTTCAATTGAGTTATTATTCTTTGAAAACTTTATCATTCTGACTACAATGCCTGAATTCAGTGCTGAATTCCTTATTCAGAATGAGAATCTCTGAAAGTCAGTAGTAGAATCTTTGCTAAATATAATAATTCTATCTGAGAGAGATGAAAAGTGAGATAAATTCATTCTTTATAATATTTCAGTTGAAATTTTTGACTGTGAAGAAGAAATGCTACTTCTTAAAAATGAATTGAAAGAATACAACTCTATTCAACTGAGAAAGAAGTCTATATGACTAAATTCAATTGAGTTCAGACAAAGCAGGAGAAATGCCTCTGTTCTAGTATATATAAAAACACTTGAATAGTCAAAGATCTCTGAAGTAAGAGTAGCAGGTTTGAAAATAAGAGTTCATGAATACAAAGACTCAAGAATGGATCTTGAAGCTCAAATACAGTGTTCAAACTGTCAAAGATATGAACACTTTGCAATCTCATGTTTTAGAGACTCAAAATATGCATTCTGTGTCAGAGATCATAAAACTAGTGAGCATAAATGTGAAACATGCTCAAAAAGAGATGAAATTTATCAATATACTCTACTTAAATACTCTAATTGTAAAGAAAAACATGCATCTAGCTCAAAAGAATGTATGTTTGCTTCTAGAACTTAAAAGAACTGAAGAAAAGATAAAGCTCAAAGTCAATCTAGAACTGAAGAGAAGAGTCAAGCCAGTAGACTTATAACTGCAAGCTCAAAAAGAAGAAACTCTCAACTATCTAAATCTTCAAACTTCAATTCTTCAGCTAAATGTAAACAGAATTTGAATTCTCAAACTTCTGTTAAGATTAGAGAATTGAGAAATGACTCTGATAATAAACTAGATATAATGCAAGCAGTTGAGATCTCTACTTTTCAAAATAGTGATAATCTACTATCTGATAATAGTGACTAGATTCTACTCTATCTGTACTCTTCTTTAGTATGAATATACAATAAAAACAATAAAAAAAGTTTAAAAACTCTTCAAAAATCACATTTATTCAAAATAATGTGAATAGAAACTCAAATTATATTTATTCTTGTCTTCAAATTGCATTTGAATAAAAAATTGATTTTATACTACTTCAGGAACTGAATTTTGATGCTGAGTAAAATTACATCATTTCTCATTCAAGCTACTACTACTTTCTACCTCAAAAGTCTGAGATAAAGTCAAGAGTAGTGATCTATGAAAGAAAGAGATCAAGATATCAATTTAATCTAAGATTTAATATCATGTCTGACCCTGATATTCTGATGAGTGATATTATAGATAAAGAAAATGAGTTTGATACTATACAGTGCATAAATATCTATAATGAAAAGTTATTGAAGAAAAATAACAATATCTGAACAATTGATAGAGAATTTCTGAATATAACTTTATCAAAAAACTCTATAATTATAGAAGATTTCAATACACATCATCTCTGATGAAATTCAGAATGCAAGAGAGCAGTGAGAGCTGATAATCTCATTGAATAAATCTTTAAGTATTTAATAGATTTGATTAATAAGTCTGACCAATAAACATTCTTTACAAAAGACATGAAATAGAAATCTATTATAGATCTAATCTTCATGTCATAAAATCTAATGAAAAGAAGACTTATAAACTGATTTATTAATTCAAATGAGACATCAGAATCAGATTATGAGATTATTCAATTTGATATTAAACTAAGTGAAAAACAAATAAGTGAAAATCCTCTTCTCTCTAATCAGTATAACTTTGAAAAAGCTGATTGAAAAGCAGTTGAAGAAAGTATAAAACTGTTAAAATCTGAAAGGCAGAATAAGCTATATTGAAATTCTGGTCAAGATATCTCAAATGAAATGCTTAAGAATAGAGTGAAGCTTATTACATCTATTATTCTAACAAGTGTTAGAGATAATATTTCAAAGAGAAAGTCTTCTGAGTATTCAAAACTGTAAAGGGCCTACGCTGAATAGATTGGTATAATATTGATAGGTCTTATATAACAAAGATAAAAATGTTAGAGAAGGAAAGAAAGAGAAAGTGCGAGAATCAGTGATTGAGATGGATATTTATACACATATGTGATGATGGAGCTTCGGGGCGGAAGAATATACGCGTGTTCGTAGCAGCCGAGGATCAGTGATCAGGAATGACTGAGAATCAGAGCATACATGACGCGCGTTCATAGCAGCCGCAGATCAGTGATCAGGAATGAAAGAATCTATAAAGTGTAATAAAATAGTCTATATAATTGATCAGGCGCAGCCCGCCATATTAGCCCCCTCTTTCCAGAAGCAGTTCTCATCAGTCAAGGATCACTGTTTCAGATAATATGGAACTCAGAGTTCAGATCAGTTGATTATAGCTGACTCATTTCACAAGATATTATCAGCTATGACTGTGAGATCTCTTATTAAGAATATCTTCAATCTCTCACTCAAGCTCATTATCTTCTTCTATGATGTCTGGCAGCTGTCACTCAGAAGTCAGCTGAGAAGAGAACAGATTGATAACAGTATAGTGAAGTAAGCTTATATGAAATACATTATAAATTTCTGATAATGTGTTAAGACAGTAGTTGTGACTATCTAGAACTTCTATCACTTTATATCTGATATGATGATAGTCTAGTGTATAAGATGAACATATGATTCATATATTCTTGAGATTCAATTATACAAGATCTTCTATCTTATACTGCTCTGCAGAGTCTTATCAGATATTGATTTAATCTTCTTAATCTTGTTTCACAGTTATTATAAAGATCTCTGCTCAGTTACAGATATCTCAGAGCTTTATTACTATATTATCAGTGATCTGAATCAGACTGTGAAGATTCAGTATGAACTGTGTAATCTCTAGAAGATTTAATACTTTCATGTGATATCTATGTATAAGAAAGAATGAGCTTATATCTATTGAAATAATATCTTGACTGATGATAGTGATCTCTGTGTGTAGAAGAAGATCATATTAATTATCTTATAAGTAATTATAGAACTTATAAAGATAATTCTTTATAGTCTGAATTATCTGTTCTGATGTATCATTAGTCTCAGAATAATAGACAGTTGATAGATAATATATAATTCTGAGAACTTGACAGATTCTTATTCAGAGAGTACTTACAAATTAATAACTCTGATTTAATACTATCAATCTCAGTAATTCATATATCTGATAGAATGAACTTTATAAGAAGACTTCAGTGACTTGTTCAGTATTCATCTTATTATAAGATTTCAATATTACATTCTTACTTAGTCAGTTAATAATAATCAGAATGTTTCTGCAGTTCTTACTCTTAGATAGATTAATAGCAAAGTCAATCACTACATCTTATCAGATGCTATCAGAGATATTAAGTGATTTCAGTAGATCTTTTCTACAGTTCTTTCATAAGATAATAGAAGAACAGTAATTACAGTTTCAGATAAAACATCTGATATTGTTTAATATCTCAGATCAGTAGAATTCTCAGAAGATCATTCTATACAGTTATTCACAGCCTGAATAGTCAGTTATATACAAATCATGCATCTCTTGTATTATCTGAGTGTATAAGAGTTCAGAGTAAGAGACTCAGCATTATTTATAAAATTGTAGAGTGTTATTATCATTAATTAAGCATTCTAAGATATCAGTTCTTATATATAGTTCTGAAGGAAATCAGAGTGCTTCTTGATATACTACTTTAGTGAGAATCTGAAGAAGTTCATCAGTCTAAGCTGCTGTATATCATAGTTTATTCAGTGTAGAAGAAGTGAAGATATCAATGTCAGTTCTAATTAGAGAAGTATATATGATGCTGTGAGCTGTTCTATCTTAATCAATTAATATCTTCAGATTCAAGAGCCAGTGCTCTCAGTTCATTCAGTGAGTATCTGTTACATCAGATAGTATATCTTACTCTCATTGTGAGAGAGCATCTATCATCAAGTTCTGACTGTCAGAATAGTAGTGTATTGTAAAATGAAAGTAGCTTAGAAACTCAGATCATCATATCTGTCATTCAGTAAGTTTACAGATAGTTGTGAAGTATTTAAGATTCTTATGATCTGTGACTATTTCAAATTCAGAGACACTTCAGAGTTCAGAGTCTCATTCTTCTAAACAGTATACAATTGTGAGAAGTTTCTTATCATAGATCTCACAATTGCATTTAGCAGGACTCAGTTTCTTAGATATGAAGATATATGATTATAGAACATCTTCATCATTATATTACAATATTACTTCTTCTGTCATATAGTCAGAGAAATCAGCTTTAACAACTGTCTTATAATCAGAATCAAATGTTATCAGCAGAGAGATATTGATGAACATCTTCTTTATCTGTGTAAATGCAGCTTCAGTGTTCACTGATCATTGAAATACTGAGTCTTTCTTAGTGAGATCTGTAAGTGATCTTATAATATCTGAGAAGTTTCATATAAATCACTGATAGAAGTTAGTAAATTCAATAAAGCTTTATACATCTTTCACAGTATGCAGAGCTTTTTATTCAAGAATGACAGAGACTTTCTCAGAGTTCATTCAAATTCCTTTGCCAGCTTCTATAATAAAACTCAGATACTTAGTACTCTTGACTTTAAAATCACACTTATCAATATCTATCAGTAGTCTCACTTCTTATAGCTGTTGTAATATCTTTCACACATGTTCTTGATATTCTTTTCTGAATTCATCAGTGAAGATGAGAATGTTGTCTAGATAAGCAGATACAAACTTATCAAGAAAATCTCAGAGTGCTTAGTTGATATACTTCTGAAATATACTGAGAGTGTTAGTCAATTCAAAGAGTGTGACTATTCATTCAAAGAGATCATAATGTGTTCAGAATACTGTAAGCTATTCATCTTCTTCAGTAATATGAATCTTATGAAATGCAGTGACAACATCTAGTTTTGTAAATTATTAAGCTCATTCAATTCATGCTAGAGTTTCATTGATAAGAGATAAGAAATATCAATCTTTCTTTGTCAATCTGTTCAGACCTCAGTAGTTCACACAGAATTGAAGTTCTCTATCTGATTTCTTTGCAAAGAGAATAGAAGCTGCAGTGAAGAAGTTACTAATATATATGAATTCTTTATTCAACAGATTATTGAGTGTCTTTTAAAGAAGAAGAAGTTCATCTCAGAACATGTTATAAAGAGAGTCTTATGACAGTTCAGAGTTCTTATCATTCTTTTTTTCTAATTTGATACTGTGATTCACTTCAGAATCTCATAAGAGAAATATGTTCATAATATTATCTTGTCAGAAGACATCTAAATATTTATGATATTATTGAGAGAGTTTTATATGAGAATCTGTTATTGTAATATGAAATAACTTTTCTAGAGTCTTTTTAATATCAGCCAGACTGATGAAGTAGATTGACACCTGGTTCTGCTGTCAGTGAACTTATCAGTGACTCTGTCAGTGATTTTGATGATGACTTCTTTTTCAGAGTATTTTGTACACATTGACAGAGATCTGTGTTAGATTCATGATCTTGTGAATGTCATCTTTATGAATTCTATCATTGTTAGAGAATATCAAGCTTCTGTTTCAAGTGTTTAATAAGATGCCTTGTTCAGATAGTCAGACAAGTTCTAACATAAGATTGTAATCAAGATTATCAACTTTATATGCATAGACATTCTTATGTTGATATTCTCTCACATCTATGATCAGCTTTATCATGTAATAAGTACAAATATCTTTCAGATCATCAAATCCTGTGAGAAGTCAGAATTTTGATAAAGAGATACACTGAAGATTATAACATCTTACAACTGAAGATTTTATCATTGCATAGTAACATAGATCACTGTCTATCATGGCTTTCATATTATACATGTTATCAATCAAAGTAGATACAAGAATCACATTCATTGTCATCTTCTCTTCAAATTGCTGTCATCTGATCTCTTTAAGCTTCTGTTTGCAAATTTGAACAGAAGCTAATCTTTTCTCTGTTTCACTGAGACATTCTCATAGTTATTCTCTGAATCTTTCTCTAATATAACATGGTTGGTGCGGACAGGCACTGATTCATTCTTCAAATGAGAAGACACATAGATAGATCAGCAGTTGAAAGCAATGTGTTCTGATCAGTTACAGTTGATGCACACTCTACATTAATGTTGTTCAGTGACTTCTTTAAGAGTGATCTCAGAAACTCATAAGCCTGTTCAGATGGCAGAGACTCTTGCTTGTATATAGACATTCAAGTCTACTCAATTCATGACATCTGTATCATTGTTATTCCTCAGTGCGGGTGTATAAGTCACTGAGATGTAACATCTTCTATCACTGTTCTGTATATTCTTGAGCTTGATAAGATGATCATTCATTGTCTGAAGCTGTGTACAGAAGTCTTCATAAGTCTGGTCTTCATCTACACTTATAAGGGCCTGTAAGAGTTTAAAAGTCAATGTCTTCTTAAGCATGCTAATCTTCATTCAATCTTCTCAAGATTGATTACCTCCTTCTAGAATCTTGATGTTGAAGTCAGAGATGAATATTATAAGAGAAGTGTTTCTCTATCAGATACTCTGTAATCAATCTAATACTTTCTATTACATAACAGTGTTTCAGAACAGAATATCAAGATATTTTATAATATTATCAGGTGTTTACAACACTGATTCACATGCTTTCATTCATGAATGAAACTTCTATTTCACACAATCTTTCAATTATTCATTAATATATCAATCTTGATTGATTAGTGAACTGATAGCATCTTCATCTATACTCAGTTTCATGAGCATTTCCATTCTTCATGATGAGTAGAGAGTGAGATCAGAAGTATTAAAATATACAGAAGCATCTAAGCATTTTTTCAGTGCTTTTGTATTTAATTCTATAGATGTTGAGATTGTATAGATTTCTTATTATGATAATCATTGAATCTCTTCATATTGACATTGTTAAGTTGCATGTATATCAGCTATTTATTATTATTATAGTTTCAACATTGCTCAGAGTCACTGTGACACTGTGTCTATGCTCATATTCAAGGGTTTCATATTATCATTAGACATGATTATATCAATTGTTGAATGTATGATATCTATGAAATCTGAAGAAGTGTAATTATATTCTCATACATCTGAGTGTCAGAACTCTCAGGTCTTTCACTGACATTCTCTTTTATAAGATCTTACTCTCTTTATAAGATCTTGTTACAGAGTCAGAGTGACTGATGAGCAAGCTTCTATTTGAGAACTATCTGAGAACTTGATGTTTACTTAACTGTGTGACTGTTTCTCTATTTCTTACACATCATTATGTGTTTAAATATCTCTTAATAAATAATCATTTCTAATAAGAAGACAATGAATGTTTTTATAGTGTAAAGAGCCTACACTGAATAGATCAGTATAATATTGATAGGTCTTATATAACAAAGATAAAAACATTAGAGAAGGAAAGAAAGAGAAAGTGTGAGAATCAGTGATTGAGATGAATATTTATATGTGTATGTGATGATGAAGCTTCAGAGCGGAAGAATATACACGCATTCATAGCAGCTGAGAATCAGTGATTGGAAATGGCTGAGAATCGGAGTGTACGCGACGCGCGTTCGTAGCGGCCGCGGATCGGCGATCGGGAATGGAAGAATCTATGGAGTGTAATGAAATAGTCTATATAATTAATCGGGCGCAGCCCGTCACAAAAACCTTGATGAAATGAGAATATCTTCTCTAAAAGAAAAGAATTAGCTACTGCTAGAAGAGATTGAAAGAATGATATAATATCTGATAAAGAGTTCAAAACTGTCAGAAATGAATATTTTTCAGATATTAAAAGAGCTAAAACAGACTGCTGAAATAAATTTCTTGAAGAAGCATAAGAAAAGAAAGTTTTTAAAGCATTTAACTATACTAAAACAAGAAGTGTAGCAAAACTTTCAGTCTTAGAATATAAGTTTCAGAATGAATCATATACAGCAAACTCTTTTGAGAAAAATTGTTAAGCTTTTATAAGAATTCTCTTTCAGAACTCATCAGATTCAGATTCAGAGAAAGAGAAAGAGAATATATCACTTCTCAACTATATTAATGAAAATGACTGAGAATGATCTGATCTTACACAAAATGAATTAAAGTCAGCTATCTTCTCAAGTTCTGTTAAATCTGCTGCAGATTCTGATTCAATTAATCACTTGATTATTTAAAATATATATTTCTACTTAAACAATGAATATTTTGAGCTCTTTTTCAATCTCTTGAAAAATGAATATTATTCTGAATGCTGAAGAGAAGTCACTGAAGTGATTCTTACTAAACCTAATAGAAAAACTTCAATTTCTAAGTCATATAGAGTAATATCTCTATTGAACTGTCTAGAAAAGATTTTAGAAAAGATAATAGCTACTTAACTATCTTTTATAAGCTTCATAAGTGATTCTCTTTTATTCAGTGAATACATGAGAGATAGAAAACAGTGTTCTGCAATTAACACTATTCTCTCAGTTGTTCATGATATTTAAATAACAAAGTATGAGAGTCTGGTCTCAACTGCAGTTTTTATTAATATAAAAGAAGTATTTAATCATGTTTCAAAGTCAAAGTTAATGCAGACATTGAGAATATTAAAACTGTCACTTTCTCTAATAAAATGAGTTAACTGTTTTATATCTAAAAGAATTATACAACTCTTCTTTCATGAAATAAAATAAGATAAGACTGAGATAAAAATAGAAGTATCACAGAAATCTTCAATCTCACTCATTTTATTTTCAATATACACTGTATATCTATTTAAAAATAGAAATATGAGAATAGTGTGCTCTTCAAGTTATATAAATGATATTGATCTAGTCTACAGCTCAAAAACTATTAAAGAGAATTTAAAAGTAATTGAAGAAGCTGTAAAGAAAATCTTTGTTAGAGCAGATATCAATCAAATTCAATTTAATATGAATAAAACTGAGTTAATTCATTTCTTTTCTAGATTCAATGAGAAAGAACTATCTCTAACTCTTTTAAATAGAGAGATTAAACTCAGTGTAAATATCAAATGATTAGAAGTATGATTAAACTTCAAGTTGAATTTTAAATATCATATTTAACAAAGAACTGTCAAGGCAGAAAGACTATTGAATAACATAATCAGACTATTAAATACAGAGAGAGGTCTATTCTTCCAGGCTATGAGACAGTTATATATAGCCTGTATTACATCAGTAGCTGATTATGAAGTTCAAGTTTGATGAAATAATCAAGAGAATTTCACTGAACTCTTTCAAAGTCTGTAAAACAGAGTCTTGAGAAGAATTCTGAGAGTATTCAAATCATCTTCTATTAAAGCAATGAAAATTGAAGCTTTAATTTCTTCTTCAGCTATTAGATTTGCAAAGGCCTGTATAAACTATACTCTGAGAGTTGTAAAAATAAGCTTAAATCATATAATCAGAGAAAGAGTCTCTTCTTCATTTTCATCAATTAACTCTGAAAATGAACTGAATTGAAATAGATTTCTTGATTAAAATGAAAATAATTCTTCAAAGAAAATGCCTTCTCAACTGTACAGACTATGCTCTCTGATTAAAAATCAATTTTCTTTCTTAAATGTTGAAAAAGTTGATCATGAGAAGTTATCTCTCTGAAGAGAAAAGCTTGAAGCTCTTATAAACTTATAAATAAGTGAACTATTAAAAGAGAAAGAATATGAACAGTATTTAAAGAGAATTTCTACAATCAATATAAAAGACTCTATTTTGATTTATTCAGATGACTCAAAAAATGAGAATTTAAATAGATTAGATGCAGGAATTGCTTATACTGAAGATAATATCAATTTTATCTCAGATTTCTGAAATCTAGACTGTGAATCTGAAGTCTTTGATGCTGAACTATTTGCAATAGTGAAAGCTTTCAAACTCATTGAAATAAAATCTTCTAAAAGAGGAAATTGTTTGAAAGAGACATGAATATTCTCTGATAGTTAAGCTGCTTTAAAAAGACTTAGAAATAGTCAGATTCATAATAATCAAATGAATCTTGAACTGATCTTGTACTCTGTTTTACAAATTCAAAAGAGAAGAATATTAAAACTGATAATTCATCTACACTGAGTTCCTGCTCATATGAATATTCATGGCAATGAATTGGCTGATTCAGCTGTAAAAAAGAGTGCAGAATTAAGCAGATCTATTTAAAAAATTATGTTCTGATCTTTTATAAAGAGAAAAATAAAAGAATCTTGTTTAGACAAGTGAAATGAAAGCTGGCAGAAATAAAAGAAGAGTATACATTATTCAAGATTTGAAACAAAACTCAAGTGAAAATCTTGTTTAATTAAATGTAAAAAGAAAATATTCTCATCTATAATACAGCTGAAACTAGAACATGACTATTTCAAATCTTATATACAAAGATTTGATGATAGATTTGACTCAATAGAATGCTTATTCTGCAATATAAATGAGAATTCTGAGTATATTGTAATGCACTGTGCATTATATAATAGTCTCAGAGTCAGATTGAAAGAGAAGTATAATCTAAATCAATTAAATATGAGATTCTTATTCTCAACTGAGACAGGAATTAAATACTTAATAGACTTTCTATCAGAAACTCAAGCAGCTACAAGAAAATGACTAAATTCAGAATTATCTGAATATGAAGAGAAGAAAATCAATCAGATATAGTCTGTTAAAACAGCTATATACTATCTTTTAATAATTTGTTTTATTACAGTCTTTCTTTACTTTATCTTTTTCTTTTAATTTCTTTCTGTCTATCTATTTAATGTGTCTCTCTTTAAGACTGTGTTCTCTTTTCCTTTGTCATGATATTGTCAAATGATTTCAAAGTATCAGAAGATGTTAAAACACTGTAATTTGTAAACAGTTTTTATATTCTGAGCTGAAATTTTCTGATTTTGCATATCTGAAATTGATGAATGTATAATAGTTAACTTTACAGATATAGGAAAAACTCTGAGAACTAAAAGTTCTTAGATAGATATCATAGTCTCTGACTGCATACATCTATAATTGAAGAATAATAATAATAATAATAATCTAATCCTTTCTATTACATGATAGTATCTCAGAACAGAAAATTAAGATGTTTTATAATATTATCAGCTATTCTCAATACTAGTTCATATACTTTCATTCATGAATAAAACTTCTGTTTTATGTGATTCTTTAATTATTCATTGATATACTAATTTTAATTGATTAATAAATTAATGAAATCTTCATCTATACTCAGTTTCATAAGTATTTTCATTCTTCATAATAAGTAGAGAGTGAGATCAGAAGTATTAAAATATATAAGAGTATTTAAGTATTCTTTCAGCACTTTTGTATTTGATTCTGTAGATGTTGAAATTGTATGAGTTAATTATTAAATCTCTTTATATTAAAGTTCTTAAGTTATATACATATCTGCTATCTGTTACTGTTGTAATTTTAATATTGTTTAAAGTCACTGTGATATCATCTCTATACTCACACTCAAGAGTTTTATATTCTTATTAGACATGATTATATCAATCATTGAATATGTAATTATATAAATATCTTATATATTTTAAGTATTACAACTCTCAGATCTTTCACTGATATTCTCTTTATAAAATCTTACTCTTTTTATAAGATCTTGTTACAGAGTCAGAGTGATTAACAGATAAGCTTCTATCTGAGAACTCAGTATCTACTTAACTGTTTAACTGCTTCTCTATATCTTACATATTATTACATATTCAGATATTTCTCAATAAATAATCATTTCTAATAAGAAGATAATGAATGTTTTTATAGTGTAAGAGATCTACACTGAATAGATTAATATAATATTGATAGGTCTTATATAATAAAGATAAAAATGTTAAAGAAGAAAAGAAAGAGAAAGTGTGAGAATCAGTGATCAAGATAAATATTTATACACATATGTGATGATGTACACAGTGAAGCTTTGAGACAGAAGAATATACACATGTTCATAGCAGCTGAGAATCAGCGATTGAAAATGACTGAGAATCAGAGTGTATGTTACACATGTTTGTAGCGGCCGAGAATCAGTGATTGAGAATGAAAGAATCTATGAAGTGTAATGAAACAGTCTATATAATTGATCAGGTGCAGCCTGTCACAATTAATGACAAAATGATATAATAGTTAATAAATTCACACTTAATAACTATTATTAAATCTCTTGAATAAGATAAAGAAATGATGAAATTAATCTCTTTAAACGCAGTTATAACTCATTCTTCTCTTTCTTATCACAGATGTGAAACTTATATTGCTTGAATAGAATTCTGTAAGAAATCCCGCTCCTCGCGGATTCTTTACCTCTATTTCTATCTCTCGCGTAATCAATAGGGCTAGCAGCCCTTGGCTACACACAACTATATAGACTGGAGTTTGTGAATACTATTTATAACTCAGCTTGAATGCTATTATACATTTGATTTCTACATTTTATCTTTCTATTATAAATACTTCTAGTAGTTAACAGTACATATCACACTAAGCTGTAAACATCTGAATAATTGTCTGTAAGCACTTATTCTTACATTTCAAGCTCAGTCAGTCAGCAACTGTCTGTTATGACTGAAAGAACTAGAAACTCACATGCTTCAATCTCTGTGAACTCTACTGTAGACACTCAGAAGCAGTCATCTGAATCATGAATAATCTCTGTAAAAGAAGTCTCAGAGAACTTATTAATTACTTATAGAACATCATTCTCTGCATCTGTGACAGAGAAACTCTCTGAACTCATGAATAAATCAATCTTAGTGAAGAACATTCTTGAGCATCTCTCATAGAATCAAGCTATTTTTCTATAAGAAATGCTTACTGTCTGTAAACACTCTTAAACTGAGTCTCTAGACATGATCTTCAGAGATACTTATAAACTGAAAAGAAACTTTCTTAAGCTGTGATCACTTAAGATCACTTATCAAATCACAATCTATAAAAGCTTTTACAAGTTTGTATTTAAAATTAACTCACAAGCCTAGCTGTGTGATATAAAAGATGAAGAAGCTATTATCTATATAATGACAGATCTCTATTACACTGAAGTCAAGAACTGGCTGAATCATCTAGAGAATGATTATAAGAGATTTCACTGATCTGTTCTTAAGATCTATCTAGAGAATAAGTTGAGAGACTCTGTGAGCTGAACAGAGAACATCTGAGCTGTGATCATTAATATTAGAAAAAGAGATGAAGAATCTGATAAAGACTACTCACAGCACTTCATAGAATTATAATGTGAATTGAAGTCTGTGAAAACAGAGCTCTGAAACAAGATCTGAATAATGATATTTATAAAGAGACTGAATAAAAATATGTAGAACAAGCTTATTAAGTAAGACTCTAAGTTCTTAACTCTGAAGAAACTGATAACTCTCATTCATCACTTACAGATCACTGTGAGAGTCACAGATCTGCAGAGAGTGAATCACTGATCAGCTCTGTGAGAGTCAGAACAATAGAGAACAGATTTATCAGAAAAAGATAATAAGACACAGAGAGATTTATATCTGACTACTAAGTAGAAAGAAAGAGCTTCACAAGCTTCTGTAAACAGAGTGTATAACAGAGAGATTAAGAAAAAGAGACTCTGCTTTATCTGTTCTAAATCAGAATATCTTTATATAAACTGTTCAGATAAATTAAAATAGAAATTTGAGAAGTCACAGACAGAGTCAGTAACAGTCTTCTTAAGAGTCTTAAAGCTGATATCTGAATCTGTTGCTTCTCTAATGAAAATACTTGCTTATGAAGAGAGACTGTGCTGCAGTACTGCTACTTCATAAGTATAAGAAGTATTGATAAACTCAGAATCTCAGGTCACTGTAATGTTTCTAAAGCTTGTAAAGTATATAAGCTGAAAGATGAAGACTGAGAATCTGCTCTTGTAATAAGTAGAATGTGAGAACTCAGATCTGAGAATTAAGAGACTTATAAGAGTTATCTTTGAATTGCAAGATCTCTCTGAAATCTGAAGAAGATTTGTAAAAACTGTGATTATCATAGATATCACAGATGACATGTACTTGAGACTTATATAACTTCAAAGACACAATCTGCACATAGCTGTCTATAAGTCAGATTTATAGTTTCAATCAGTGTTGACAGACTTACTTACAGAGATAAAATCAGTTAATACTGCAGAGTTAATTAGAGAAGATAAGCTCATCTATATAATGACTTTACAAGTGTCTGAGAATCTTGCAGTCATGAAAACTGAGCTTCAGATATCAGAGAAATACTGAGATCTCACAGAGATATTCAGCTCAGCAAAGACAGCTGAGCTTCTCTCTCATTATAAGAAGAATCTGATAATAGATTTGATAGAAGAGTAGAAACTCTTCTGAGAACTAATCTATAAGCTCTCTTATCATGAGACAGAGGTCTTATGAACCTATGTAAAGAAGAATCTGAAGAATGACTTTATCTAATCTTCACAGGCCTTCACAGAAGCCTCTGTGATATTTGTAAAGAAGAAGAATGAAGATCTCAGATTATATGTAGACTACTGTGACCTGAACTTCAAGATAATAAAGAGCTGCTATTCTCTGTCTCTGATTAAGAATGTAATTAACTGTCTCACAGAAGCTGTTATATTCACACAACTGAATATAATCAATGTATATACACAGCTGTAAATACAGTCAGAGAATGAATAAAAGACTGTTTTTAAAACTGCACTGAGATTGTTTGAATATCTAGTGATGTCTTTTAATCTGATTAATGTCTCTGCAGTATTTCAGTCTTTTATCAATAAAATACTTCATATATATCTGAATGTCTTCATAATAATATATCTGAATAATGTGATGATATACTTTACAAAGAAGAAAGAACACACTGAGCATGTGTGAAGTGTGTTAAAGATCTTAGATGAGACAGAACTGTATATTAAGCTTACAAAGTGCAACTTCAGTACTCACTGAATTAATTTTTGAGAATATATAATCACTGCAGATGATATTCAGATGAAATCTTCACAGATTAAAACTATTCTATTATAGTCAGAGCTAACTAGTATTTATAAGATTCAGATCTTTCTGAGCTTTGTGAATTTCTATAGATAGTTTATCTTTGTATTTATAAGAATCTTCTTGATTCTTACAGACATGCTGAAGAATGAAAATAAGAAGAAGTTATCTCACAAATAGAGAATAAAAAGATTATTAAGAAGAAAGAACTGTAAGAACTTTCTTATCTCAGAAGCTTACAGAGTCTTTGCAAGATTAAAACAGATATTCACAGATATAGTAATACTGTTTCACTTTAATCTCTTACTCTTAATCAGATTGAAGACAGATATCTTCTTCTTTACAATTTTAGAAATAGTCTCATAACTACAGTTAAATAAGAACTGAGTTTCAGTAATCTTTTTCTCATGAAAGATATAACTTATCAAGATCAACTATGATATTCATAATCAGAAGCTTCTTATAATAGTGAAATTCTTCTGTCACTGATATCACTACTTTGAGAATCTTATGATAGTGATTACTGTTAGAACTGATCATAACAGCTTATAACAGTTTACTTTAATCAAGAAACTCTCACAGCAGTAGATTTACTGAGCTCAGAGACTGAGTGAGTTCTGATTCAAGATAGAATATATCAAGAGAACTAAGAACTCAGCAGATGAACTCTCTCACAGATCAGACTATATTAAGAAGATTAGAGTAACAGATATAGAGAGACTAGAGAAGATAGAAAAGCTTCACAGAATGCTCAGACTGAGTGTTATAAAGAGATTAACTGAAGAGTCTCTCAATTTCTTATAAGAGAAGAGAAAAAAGAAAGAGAAGAAGTCTGTACAACTACTCTCTATAACACTAAGAGTCAATACTCTGAGAATTTCTATAAGAATTCTTGAAGAGAGTATCTATAATCTGAAGAGTTTACAGACTTTAAGAAGCACTGCAGAAGACCTGATATAAGAGAAAACAGAGTATAAGTCTTTATAAGATCTTCTATTCAGATTGTCTGAACTACAACTGAAGAATGAATATACTCAGTATATTTAAAAACTACTCACAGCAGAGATTAATTCTGCAGAAATAAAGAATTAAAGAGACTTAAATAATCTCTTACAAAGAGAGAACTGAATTTATGTGTCTGTGAATGAGTTTCTATGTATAGAACTCATTAAAAGGCATCATGACTCTTCTCTAGTGAGTCATTTTATAGACACTAGAACTCATGAGTTACTCATAAGAAAATACTTCTAACTGAAGATATGAGAACTTGTGAAGAAGATAGTGAATTCTTATACTATTTATCAGAGTTCACAGATAGTGTGATTCAGATTATATAAAGAACTTACTTCTCTACTCATCTTATAAGAACCTTGAAAACAGCTAGAAATGAATGCTCTTGTGAGTCTCTCTAAAAGTAAGAACATATATAATGCCTGCTTTGACAGTGTACTGATAATAGTGAATCACTTTATCAAGATAACACACTTTATACTCACTTATAAAAACTTGAAGTTAAAGAATTTAACTCACATCTTTGTTTGTAATATGATTCAGTTGTATGAGTTATCTGCAAATATTATCTCAGATAGAGAATTAATCTTTATAGAAAAGTTCTGATCTGATCTGATAACTATACTGAAGATCTCACAAGATCTAAGCACAGCTTTTCATCAACAGACAGATAATCAGATAGAATATTTGATAAGTATATTAAAACAGTATCTGTGATACTTTGTCAATTACAATTAGAATGACTGAGTACATTGATTATCACTCACAGAGTTCATATATAATAACTCAAAGCATGTCAGCACAGATAAAACCTTCTTTAAGATGCTTACTAAGACTTATTCACAGATGATCTTGATAGACTTATGAGAGTACACTATAGAGTGTGATAATGTCTGTGAACAAGCTGAGAGAATTCAGAAGATTCAGAAGAAAGTCTGTAAATTCTTGAGAAAGACTCAAGAGTATCAGAAGAGATACTATAACTTTAAGTATATTATAAAGAGTTTTAAGAAAGATGATAGAGTCTGACTGAGTCTAGAAAACATTATTATACAGAGATCTAGTAAGAAGCTGAATCTCTTATAGACAGAGTCTTATAAGATTATGAAGAAAGTTAGCTTACAGTTCTATAGATTGAAACTGTTATCTAAGTTATAAATATATAATATTTTTCATATCTCTTTACTTTATAAATATAAGAAATTCTTAGAAGAGAATTCTGTGACTCATCACTCTATCTGCAAAGTACTAGAGAGTGAAAGAGAATATCAGATTAAAGAAATTATTAACTCAGAGAAGTAAGATTATGAGCTCTAATTCAAGATTCAGTGATAAGAATATTCTGATAAGATGAATGAGTTCACTTGAGAATTATTCAGACAGATAAGATATCTGCAGAAGCTGAGAAATGACTTTCATACTGTAAATTCTGATAAGTCAGAATGATATAATCTTTACTAAGAATCTGATTATAATAAAGATATTAACACTATCATTTATAAACTCTAGTCTATAAGATAATGAATTTCTACTGAGATGAACAGTCTGCAGTATATGTAAGAAAAGAAGAAATCATATTCTTATTAAAGTTAAAAAAAAAAACAGAAAATAAACAAAGCTGTGAACATAATTTAGAGATTAATAAAGAAAAAATAAAGAAAATTCACACTTATATTCTTAATATCTGCAACACTCAATTTCTCTCACAACTATCAATTTCTCTCTTTAAAGAAGCAGAGAGTATTACATTTATAATACAGATAACTATTACATTTAATGTGAAGATTATCAAAAATGCACAGACTTCAGAGAAGCTGAATATCAGAGTGTATACAGTTATAACAGAGTCTTGAAGACTGATTATCTGTGTATATAATCAGATATCTCTTATGAAGCTGTGTCTACTCTCTCAGTTGTACTGAAGTATTCAGCTCAGAAATAATTGAGATATGAAAAGAGAGCTCATCTGCTCAGATCAACTTCTGTCATGAATTCATGACATTCACATTGTCTTGATTACTCAGATTTTGCAGGTACTCAGAGACTTATCTCTCATTGACTATGAGATTGTGAAAATGTGCTACAGTGTGAGAATCATTGATAGAGAATCTAGACATATTTACATATACCTGATCAGAGATTGTGCAGGTAGAAAGAAGATAGTCATAGACTCACAGAGCTGCAGAAGACACTGACAACATAGAGAGCTTTATAAGAACTGTTAGCTAGAGTCTGAAAGAAATTACTTATAAGAAGACTTACAGCAAAGAGAGAAACTGCACTGCTTAAAGTCAGAGACTGGTCTGAGAAAGACAGGGAATTGACTGCTGACCTGAAGATCAGATGTGATGACAGAGCTGAGAGAAATAAAGACATAATTGTGAGCAGCAGCATTCCTGCTTTATCAGCTGATAAAAAGTAATCAGAGAAGTTGCAGAGATGCTCACAAGAAGCTCAGCAGTAATCAGATATTATTTATAAAGATATTGAAATTGAAAAAAATTTTTATTCTTGAGAAGTTCTTAAATTAATACACAGATATTGTTAGAAACACTCTCTCTCTATTATCTGAGTGAAAACACTTCATGAATGAATGAAGATACTCACAGTTTATAAGAAGAAGAGCTGTTATAGAAAAAGAGAAAAGAAGATAAGATTTCATAGACAGATCTGAAATATTTATACTACTTTAGAGAGATTTACTTACACTGTAAGTGATCTCATAGAACAGTCAGATCACTCTAATAAATAAGAGTGATTATGAATCACAGATCTGAATCTTTCTATATAACTACAAAGAGTAATTACAGACTGCAGATATCTTGATTCTACAATTCTACAGAGTTAGTGAAAGAATAGAAAATTTCTCACAACTCTATAGTATCAAAGAACAATAATTTATAAGAATGAGTGAAAGATCAACTTATAAATATTTCTCTTTGATAGAGATAATCTCACAGAGAGTGATTCATCTATAAGATGAATCTGTGTGATAGTTATACAAGAATCTTGTGAAAATGATTAAGAGTCAATCAGAACTCTTCTATATAAAAGATGTGAGATGAATCTGTATAATAGTCAGAGAAGAATCTGTAGATTATAAAGAATCTCATAGAATAAGAAATTGAGTGACAGACTCTTTTCTCTTCACAGTAATAAGAGATTTTTTCTCACTGAGATTTTTTATAGATATGAAGAGTTTTTAGTGAGTATTACTGCAGTGCTGAGCTGATTCTATGAAGTTACTCAGTGAAAGACTTCACAGATAAAGTCTTAGAGAGAGAGAAATATGTAAGAAATCTCACTTCTCACAGATTCTTAATCTCTATTTCTATCTCTTATATAATTAATAGAGCTAGCAGCTCTTGACTATATATAACTATATAGACTGAAGTTTGTGAATACTATTTATAACTCAGCTTGAATACTATTATACATTTAATCTCTACATTTTATCTTTCTATCATGAATACTTCTAGTAGTTAACAGTACATATCACGCCAAGCTGCAAACACCTGAATAATCGCCTGCAAGCACTTATTCTTACAAATTCAGAGATAAGTAAATCAGATTTTACTATATTTAATATCTTCAACTGACAGCTGTTTTAAATTCATTGACTTCTGCTAAACTCTCTTTCTTATACTCAGATAGATATTCAATGAATCTGTATATTTACATCTTACTAACTTTTAAGAGAAAGATAGTAGAATCTGTATAATAATATCTAAAAATTAAATTCATGAAATATTGAATATATTCAGCTGTGAAGAAGTAAGTTTTTTTATCTAATAACTTAATTTATTATTTAATCACATTCTTCTAACTCTTATTTAATCTCTTATTAACTGATATCTTCATAGTATTCAGATTTCTTTCAGTGATATGTACTCAGAGACATTGATAAAAAATATTAAATTCTTATAAAAGAAATAGTATTTTGAATTTTGAATTTTTTTAATAGATAGTAATAACTTGCTGAATACACTCTTCAATATTTTCATCTTCATTCAACATTGTGATGATTATTAATTAATTAATGAAGATGAAGATTAAGAATTTACAAGATTTTTATCATTTCAGTGTTTTTATTGTTTTGATGTGACGCGCTCACTAGAGGTGAGTGAGTAAGCAGTGACATGAGTAATCAACTGTAGAATAGTTGAAGGTTGTATTAATAGATCTATCTACAGGAACATAATATAGTGGTGGGTCACGTGATCTAGTGGGATCGCTAACTGCAACAGCTGTAAGAGTCAACACCTTCTCTCGAGATAACAAGAATCACATACAAAAACACTCAAACCATCAAGATAGTCTGTCAAAACCAAATACAAATGTAAGATTAAACATTCCCAACTTTTACATCTGTAAGACCTAGTAAAACCATGAATTGCACAAATGCTACATTGTTTAGAGGTTTAGTGAGTTTATTCACTGTCATCTGAGTGATGAAAATGTATTCTAAATCAATGATTCTCTGATTCAACTGTCAACATGAAAAATGAAAACACATGTCAATGTGCTTACTTCAGACTGTAATGACTGCCATCTTTGTGAGATCTATGATACTCTTATTATCAGTAAGAATCTGTATCAGAGATGTGATAATGAAGCTGAGCTTAATCATGAGGTTCTGAATTCATGTTGCCTTGCGGATCATCTCACTAAGAGTCACATATTCAGTCTTATTGAAACTTAGAGATATACAAGATTGCTTCACTGAACACCATGAAATCAGATCATCTATGAGCTTAAAAACATAGCTGAATGTTGATTTTCTATCATTATTCAAGAGACTGACTTAATCAGAATCCGAGTAGCTGAAGAGCAGGTAGGAATCATCAGGGAAATCAGAGATAATGAAAAGATCAGTAGGAATGAACCCCTTATACAGACCACATCTGTAGAAAATACCCAGATTCATGATCTCTTTCAAATAATATATAACATGTAATAGAGTCTTTCAATATTGAGATGTTGAATCAATGTTCTGTTGAGTGAGTAGCAAGGCAGTGTAAGTAATATCAGAACATATTTTAACTGCAAGATATTGCAAGCAATTCACATCATGTTGATATCACTGAATTGTGAAATCAGCCTCTTTCTCAGATATAGAAGAATTATCAATACAGAATTCATTCTTCATTGATATTCTAGTGACAGCTGCATCATCAAGATAGAAATCTTTAACAAGATATTTAATATATTGACAATATATCAAATCAATTCTCTTATTCAAACAATTGATCTTCATACTCAAGTACTTAGTTAACTGATGTAGATTCTTGACTTTCAATTTCTCACTGAGTATACTTACTAGCCAATCAGCATTCTCAGAAGCTTCAGATATGATGTTGAGATTATCAATATAGATTGTCACATAGAGATGACATCTGAATATATAATATCAGAGTGCTGAATTATAAGTACTGACTGTAAATTCAAGATCACTTAACAGAGCTGTTAAATAATCATATCAGATCTTCATCACAGGGTTCAGACTGTATAGACTACTCTCAACTGTGCAGATAAGTGTTTTCAGTAAACCTGTCTCAAATTCAGTAGATTATCTCATATAGACCTTCTTAGTAAGACACTCATGAAGATATGTCATCACTATATTCACTTGATGAAGTATTCAACTGTGTAGTGCTGCTATTGCAAAAAGAATACAATTGACAGTATTAGTGATAACAGAAGTGTAGATCTCTTCTCTAGAATTCTTCTTAAGTCAGTTATCATAAATCACTCAACATGATTTTCTAAGAATATCATCAGAATCAGCATTCAAGTTCACAGGCCTATCTTTCTCAAGAAACACTCAACAGTCTGAAGCAATTGATTCATCTCTTGAGATATCTGATCTAGAGATCAAACTTCATGTATTGTATCTCTTCAGGTCAGTAATCTCATATTGCATAGACTTCTTTCAATAATCTTCTACCTCTTCTGACTGAGATGTGGCATTCTTGTAGAACTTCAGAAGGTTACCTGTAATAAGACTTGAAGTGTAAGTAGTCAGCAATTTCGCGGGCCACAATCATGTGAAATTCAGATCATTAATATCAGAAGCATCTTCATCATCAACCAGATGAATATCAAGTGCTGATTCGCTGGCATTATTAATGAGTGTCACAGATGTGACAGCTGATTTCAATTTCTCAGTGATCAGAAATCTTACATCACTACTGATAATAATCTTATCAGATTCAGGATGCCATAGATGATATATCAATGTGCCACTGAATTCAATAATACAATAGAAATCGGCATGTGAAGAAAGCTTATCCGCGGGCTGCTGGGATTCATGCAAGTGAACAAAAACCTCTGCACTTAATCAGTGAAAATGCCTTACATTCAGCAGGGTATTTGTAAGTGCACATTAAGAAATCTTATGTGAACTTGAAATCACAGAAGTCTCTGCAGTAGAGGGCCAAAATTTTGAGTTATAAAGAACTGTAGATGTGAGAGTATTATTGATTATTGTAATCACTATCTCTAGAACATCTGCTCAGAACTTCTTAGAGAGATTATCTTTCAAAAGAGCAGCTCTAATCTATTTCATGATAGTATGAATTTCATATTCAGAAACATCATTCTGATGTGATGAATATGATGCTGTTGATTCTTATTTGATATCATATGAATTCATAACTGTGTGCATACATGTGAATTGGAAAACATCATTAATATCAGTCTGTAGAAAAGCAGAGACTGTATATCTGAGATTACTCATGAATCTGAGCCACAACTCAAAGTATTGAACAGCCTCATTCTTGAACTTTAAAAAATATACTCAATGATAGTGAGTTATGTCACAGATGATAAGTATTCAGTATCTGATTTTCTGATGAAACTCTAAGAAGTGGTTAGAAAGGTCTTTCAATGTATATCTGCTATCTGTAAGATTGATATAGACCTTCTCAATGAGTTAAATAGATCTAGGTATTGATGTTTTCAAATAATCTCATATCATACCTGCCTTGACACATTCCTTGTAAAAGAACTTAGTCTTAGAACCTTTAATTGTGACTTCAGTATGAGAATTCTTGGCCATAGCAATTATAGCATCAGTGTGAATGTGACTGAGATTACAGTGCCAGTTCAAAAGAGTCTTTGATATTCTTGTATTCTTGAGGTCTGTATTTGAGACTGTAGAATCAATGTTATTAACAGTAGTAACAGCAGTCATCAGAAGATCAACTTTTCAATCAAAATTGTACTCGTGAAGCATCATCACAATATACTTGACTGCTCTGTTCAGATGATTGAAATCCTCATTGAACTCTCATTTATTGACCTTATATATGTTGTTCTGAGTGATTTAGACTGCATGAAAAATAACATCATTCAGAGCTCTGCAAATGAAAAATGAGAGAATAGTGAAAGACAATGTAAATCAGAATCCCTGATCTTCAAGCTTTGCAAATGAGAGCAGATTAACTGTAATATTAGAGATATAGTGAATATTCTGTAAGTTAATATTATCACTCTCAATCTTCAAGGTGGCAGTCTCAATCTTCTTGATAAACTCAGTTCTCTCAGTCATAGAATCAACAGAGATATTATCATTAAAAGATTTGATGTTTGAAAAAGAATGCAGCTCATTCATCATATTCAGACTTACACATGTGTTCAAATATCAAGATCTAGAGAATGGTTTTTCAGTGACTGTGAAAGAGAAATAGAACTCAATCTTTGTAATTGCTGCATTTACTGCTGATTGAGAACTTATCAAGTTATTCTTCTTCTCTTTCTTCTTATCATTCTTCTTGTCATTCTTCTTTTTCTTTTTATCAGAGTGTAAGATGAAACATCTGTCAATAGTATATTCATATCTTCTGCAGTGAGTGCACTTTCATACAGATGTGCTTTTATTCTCATCTTTGTTCTTATCTTTGTTCTTGTTCTTTTTCACAGTCACAGAATCAGTCTGAGACTGCTTTTTTCACTCAGTAATAATCTTCTTGAATGTATGATTGATCAGTTACTTCATCAAATCATTGATATCAATGTTGACAATGAGTCTCTAATCAGTGAAGAAAAACTCATTCAAATATGTCTTAACAAATAATCTTTGATAATCTTGTAGATTGTTGAGAAAAAGATCATGATATACATCTTCAGTGCTCTGACAGAGCTTCTTGTAATAGATAACAAGATAGTGAAAATATCTCTGAAAAGTAAGATAATCATTCTTCTTAACTTATAATTTTATCAATTTCTTAAAGATATTAACTTGTTCTTCTGTCAGTGATATTATATATTTCATATTAATCTTGTCTCACAGGGCTGCAGTATTGTCAGCTTTCAAGGTTTCAATAGTAATTCAAACATTTTCAACAAGACTCAATAGCATATGTCTATATAGAGACTTAGAACAGATTCTTCACTTCTCAGAGTCAATATAATATGTAAAAGAGAATTCTCATTGAGTTCTTAATAGAATATCAGTTTCATTAATAACTTCTGCATCAGTCAACATATCAATATATCAGACTTCATAATTAGAGTCATTAAATGTGATCACTGATTTAATATCTAGTGTATATTTAACTTCTTTCTGATATTCTCACAACTCATCTCTTATAGTGTCTCTTTATACAGATATAGTAAGATATTAAGTGATTTCAGCTGCAGTCATCTGATTTCATAGCATTATCTGTATAAGATTTATAAAATTGCCTGCAGTGTAATAGATAGGTTGATTTGCATCACTATTAAAAGTCAGCATTTCAGAGGTGAGAAACAGTGAAGAATTTAAAGAGTTGAAATGAACAGATTCTGTAGATGAATATTAACTCTTCTTTTCTTTATTCTGAAGCTTCTCTATTATCTCATCATTAAATTTCATACTCTGATGAAAACTGATCTCAGTCTTATCTTATAAGTCAGAAGTCTTTTTATAATGAGTAATTATTCTATCAATGAGTTGTGTAGTAAAGTATGTGATTCTGAGTCTTGAGCTGAACTCTGAAGTAACAGATGTATTACTTATATTAAGATGACTCTGCTTCTTCTAGATATGTAAAAAAAAAGTAAAAAGTAATATTCTTCACAATGAAGAACATGCTTTTTTAAAAATATAAAGTATATAAATTCACTGACTGACAGATTCAGAGAAAATGAAATATCTCTAATAAAGAGTAAGAGTCTTTTCAAAAAAGATGAACTATCTGTGTTAAAAATGTTGATGCAATATTCTATAAAGAAAAATGTGTCATTCAGACTATAACCTGTAGAATAGTTGAAGATTGTATTGATAGATCTATCTACAGTTATCTCAGCAAGCTCAGACACTTCTTCAGATATTCATTGCTGTTTTAACACTGAATTGATAATTATATTATGAGCTAATCTCAAATAAGCAATAAGCTAACTCAAATAGTAAAATCAGATTATATGAGTGATGATATCTTGTGAAGCATCTGAGAAGAAACAGTTTCTGATTGTTAGTAATACAGAAAGAATTTACTCAGTACTCTGAGTATAAAAGAGAATTTCAACTCAACTTCATAGATTCATCATTTCTGTATTATCTTGAAACCTTAGAATAATAATGTTCTCATGATGTATCTGATTTTTATATTCATATCTTAAGTTTTTAGAATAGAAGTATCATTTCAAAGTTGATCAGTGTGTTTTTGAACACAGGAATTTTGATTCAATTCCTCATACAAAAAAAAGCTCTTAGAAATTCTGAGATTAAAAAATATGATCATTTTCAAGAGTATACATCTATCTTAAATATAGATTTTTTTGAAATATTAAAGAAATATTTCTATTCTTCTTCTCTTTAGCTATAAGCTAAGGTGATTTTCAAATCTCAAAGATATGTGAGTATATAGTAATAGAAAGTCAAAGTTGAAGAATCTGAAAAATTCTTGTAAATCTCAGAAATCTTCATTGAAGATGGAATCATTTCTTCTCAGACTCTCTGGTGAGAATTGCTCTGAGCACATGACTTGTATCAAAAGTAGGTTAGTGTCATGCCGGATTAACTAGTTAATAATAATGCTGCAACCCGTTCAAACCGAGCCAGAGGGTCTGAGCCCGCTGAGATAAATCTACAGGAACATAATATAGTGATGGGTCACGTGATCTAGTGGGATCGCTAACCGCAACGGCCGTAAGGGCCAACATCAACGACATTGGTAGAGACCGCGAGATCGGGGAAACAATGTTCCTCCCCATGTGACTTTGGATGTTCCCCTGCCAACCATTTCATCCGTAACACCTCAGATGGCAGCTGTTGCTCCAACTCGAAATCATCATTGACCTCTGGCTCAAACTAGTCCTGGCGGCTTTTAGAGAATTGTCACAATATCTGCCTTACAGGAACCGAGTTCTACCCACGGAATTGGAGGCGCAAGAATGCCGAGAGGCAAAAGGCACTCAAAGCCCGCCCGAAAGAAAATCCGACCACAATGCTCGGCACTGACGCGTTCCTACGATGCATGCAAAAATCGAGCGACTTCCTCACGAGCGCGGCAGGGACTCCCAGTGTGCTGGTCTCATAGAAAGCTTGGCCTCTCAGTGGCTTTTTGCCAGGCGCCGCTTGGGGGCAGTCGCAAATGCCTCAAAAAGATTCCTTGGACCGAAATACAGCTTTGTTTCAAGCACATAGAACTTGCCTTGCCATGCTACATACTGCGTCTGCCACTCGAACTTCGTCAACAAATTTTCTCATACATTCTCAATGAATATCAGAGCAGCTATGCGAAATTTTACACATATTACAGCTTTCTCAAAGTGGCGCGTTTGAATCGTCAGATATTTGAGGATGCAACTGATGTCCTCTACCGAAAACTGGTCTGCGATATCTTCCTGTCTGGCAAGGATGTGTACATCTTGGGAAGAAAATGCCACTCAATTCAAACTGGTTCCTGGCAAAGGTTTAAACAACTTACCTTCCAATTGAATATTTCGGTTGATCATTCAGGAAGGCATGGGCCTATCCTTGAAAATGTTCAGTTGATTGCATCACATCTTCAGGGTTCCAATCTCATCAAGCTCCATATTTGTCTTGATTCGGTGTGGTTTTGGTACACGCGCCGTAGAAGTGTTGAACTTATTCGCAACTTCTTACCCTCGTACTTGGATCCATTTCGGCAGTTGGGGAGGGTGAGGGAGCTTAGTGTCGCGTTGAGCCCGAAGATGTCAGGCAGGTCGAATGAAATCGAATTGTGGATGGAAGATATGTCAAATGACTCTGAAGCCATGGCCATGGCAATGGAATGGAAAAGATATTATGAAGAATGGACTGAGAACTTGAAGCGGGAGTGCCTGGAGAAAGGCGTAGGAAAATGCTTTGAATTCTAAATCATGTAAAATCAAAGTCTTTTATTGGTAGTTAGAGAGCCATCGTACGAAGAGAGAAGCTGTAGTGAAGAGTGCACTTGAGAAAACAACAAGAAGCACAAAATAATTCATTTTAATTCTTGTTTTATCAGATAGCTTTGACATTGTAATATGCATTCAGTAACTGAGCTCTCTTTATCAGTGTAATGAGAATAGAGATGTGCACTTCTGACAGCATAAGAACAGAAGCAGTGTAAATGTGGCGGGCTGCGCCCGATCAATCATATAGACTATTCCGTACACTCCATAGATTCCTACCGCCCCATTCCCGATCGCCGATCCTCGGCCGCCACAAACGTGTATGTTACGATCACCGATCCTCGACCGCTACGAACGCGCGTATATTCTTCCGCCCCGAAGCTCCACCGCGTATGCCACCACATACGCGTATAAATATCCACTTCAATCGCTGATTCTCGTACTTTCTCTTTCTTTCCTTCTCTAACGTTTTTCTCTTTGTTATATAAGACCTATATATTATACTGATCTATTCGGCGTAGGCCCCTTACACTAGAAAAATGTTCATCATCTCCTTATTAGGAACAATTATCCACGCATCGTCTCCTCATTAGGAACAATTTTCCACTGAGATATCCGAACGCGTAACAACGCGTAAGAAATAGAGAAACAGTCAAACAGTTAAGCAGACACCGAGTCCTCAGATAGAAGCTTGCTCACCAGTCACCCTGGCCCTGCAACAAGATCTTACAAAGAGAGTAAGATTTTACAAGAGAATGTCAGTAAAAGACCCGAGAGTCCTGACACCCAGATGTATGAGATATTTCATATGATTACACATCCGACAAAACGATATAACCATGTCTAATGATAATATGGGAGAACCCTCAAGCGCGAGCATAGAGGTGATACCACAGTGACTCTGAGCAATGTTGAAATTACAACAGCAACAGATAGCAGACATGCATACAACTCAACAACTTCAATACAAAGAGATTCAATGATTAACTCATGTGATTTCAACATCTACAGAATTGAATATAAAAGTGCTGAAAGAATGCTTAGATACTTCTATATATTTCAATACTTTCAATCTCACTCTCTACTCATTATGAAGAATGAAAATGCTTATAAAACTGAGTATAGATAAAGATGTCATTAGTTCATTAATTAATCAAGATTAGTATATCAATAAATAATTGAAGAATTGTATGAAATAGAAATTTTATTCATAAATAAAAGTATATAAATTAGTGTTATAAATATCTGATAATATTATAAAATATCTTAATATTCTGTTCTAAGACACTGTTATATAATAGAAAGTATTAGATTGATTACAGAGTATTTAATAAAGAAATACTTCTCTTATAACATTTATTTCTGACTTTATTATTAAGATTCTAGAAGTAGATAATCAATCTTGAAAGAATTAAATAAAGATTAGTATACTTAAGAAGATATTAACTTTTAAACTCTTACAGACTTTTATAAGTGTAAATAAAGATCAGATTTATAAAGACTTCTACACACAGCTCTGAATATTAAATAACTATCTTATTAAGCTTAAGAATATATAGAATAGTAATAGAAGATATTACATTTCAGTAAATTATATACTCACACTAAAGAACAGTAATAATACAGACATTATAAACTGAATAGATTTAAATATCTATATATAAGTAAGAGTCTCTGCTATCTGAATAGACTTTTAAGTCTCTGAGATTACTTCTGAAGAAGTCACTGATTAATATTAATATAAAGTATATATTAACTGTAACTAGACTGACTGCTGAGACTATGAATTTCACATTTAATCTTATTTAATCTGATCTCATACATTTCTTGGCATGAATTCTGCTGAGACTGACTATCAAAAAAACATGTAAAGTGACTATATATCAGATCTTAAAATGAAATCATGACTTGAAAAAAATGAGAAAGTAGTCTCATTTAATCGCATTTAGTCTCATTCTTATGTGATTCAAAGGTTGCTTAAGCCAGCGTATGATTACAGGCGTACGCCGGCTTCTTATATATTGAATCTCGTACGCTAAATTAATTAGCAGCCACTAGGGCCTCTTTACATTTGTACATGTACACTAGTAGTTCAGAAGCAGCTGTGTTATTATCCGACAGTCATACATTCTTTCAAACCACATCCTTCCCTATCAGATTCAGTCACGCTCACATGACTATATTGTACACTCTAGCTTCATGTGGATTAGCTCGCCACTAGCATTTCATGATTGTGTGGCCTATTTCTGATCCAGCTAGTGTTCTGTGTACACTCTCACAAAGAAACTTTCACTATATTATATCACTCATTTACTAACTTTTCTCATTCTTCAATCATCTTCTTCATCATCATCATTATCAAATGCTACTATCTCATTCAAGATTTCTATTTCTTCTTCTGTTCAACTCTTTTCATCTGTTTATCTATCACATTATACATGTTTCTGACAATGGCTTCTCATTCTCACAACAAGTGTTATCATAGTGCTCATATCAGGCAGTTCATTAGCAGTAAGTGTAACATGTTGTGAAACATGATCAGGACTTGTTTATCTTCTAATGATCATCAGAACATACTATTATGAATGATGACACACCTTCTTCATCTTCTCATACACTCTCAACTGTTTTCTTCTCAGTGGGTTTCTGATCATGTTTTCTGGCACAATTTTACATGGACGCAGATGCTGATATGTTTGTTTTTATTCATATAGAATCTTCACACATTGACAGATCTGTGTTCACTGATGATAGTGAACCTGATGTTGCATCCTTGATCAAGAACTTGAAGAATGTGATAATGAAGGAATTGTCTGTGTCATGTGTGGCTGAATCTCCTGCATTCTCTCTTATCTCTTCTGCTACTTCTTTCTCTGCTGCTTTCTCCTCTGTCTCTTTCTCTGCCACTTCTCAATCTTCTACACTTGCCTCTGTGTCTAGTTCTCCCGCTCTCACTATCTCTGTTCCACAATCCCTGGTTTTGCCATCTCTGCTTTCATTACTAGCTCTCCTCATTTCAAGAAGATATTGCATAGACTTAATGAACTATGTCTCTCAGTGTGTACACTTTCACTCTTCTTATCAATCTCTAGAATGATTTATTGCACAAAGACAGTGTATGACATAATCATTTGAAGTTCAATCACAGACACTAATTATTACATTTATTTTAAATATTTATGATAAGATAATTATTCATTTATCTCAGAGAATCACCTCTCTTCTCAACAGTATTGAGATTGTAAGTCTTTTTCTTTTTCATCTTTTTCTTTCTGACACTAATTTTTCTGTTCTTAGAGAAAATCATTATGAGTTTTACTGTGTACAAAGTTGTGATATTCATAGATATCAAGAAGCTTTTTACAATTATAAAGTTCAATATTACAGATATGTCTGCTCTGACTAATATCTTTGAAATGATCAACTCATATCAGCCTATTCTCTGATGATTGTCATTCAACTTCATGATGCAGATAAAGAATATTCATGTTTTCAGAAATGAAAACACAGATGTTGTACTCTTTTACACTCACAGGTATGAGGCTTGTACACCTTGTCTGAAATATTGTCATGAAAATGAGTCATTTGCATGCTGTGTTCTGCTTTCAGTATTCTCTTATGTCTCTCTCTCTCTTTCTGAGGAGCCTTGTGTGTGTTGTAATTATATGTACAATTCTAAGGTCAGTGAGTGTTCATTCAGTAATTGTTACTCCTGCTTTTGCAATTTTCATACACTAACAATGGTTCTTAGTTGCTCCGGTGTCAGAGGCTATTCTGATCAAAGATGACAACACTGCTGAGACTACTCTCTCTCATCTTCAAGCTTCTTCCATCACTTTCTCTCCCTCTCCCTCTTCTGCAGGGAAGGTTGTGTGCACACTGAGTCATAAGCATTCAGCTCTGAGTGGCTCCTGCTGTTATTCATTCAGTTCTGTGCCTTCTCTTTCTTCTGTTTCTTCCATCTTCACTCTCTCTGTCCTGGCTCCTGGTCCTGCGGGTCCCGCACTCTTCTTCAATTTCTCTACACATACACATGTGCATTTCTATATTGGCATTCCAGCCAATCTTGCAATAAATGACATTAATGTCATATGCAGAGTGATAGAGGAATTGAAGATATATACAGTGTTATTACAAGAGCAGCTTACAGCTCTTAAATCTCTTACAGATCTCAAGTTTTGAGATTTCCTTTGTTTTTGATGTTTTTTGAATGATGTGGTGTTGGAAATAGATTAACATGTAGTGTATAAAAATGAATGAGATGTGTATAATAATATTTGTCTTTTATAACTGACTCTTACAGTTGATGACTAATTCATTATCTCTTTTCTTACACTTTTTCTTTATCTGCTAGCTACTACTCTTACACAACCTCTATATAGTACAGTGTTCAGTGACTAGATTTGACAGCTTTCATCTTTTGTAATTCTGTCTCATGTATTATACTGTCTCTCTTCACTCACTCAGATCACTACAGTGAACAGCTCATTGAAACTGACCTCACTCAATCTCTGAGTGTTCTCAGGAATTGAGATGACTTGATCTCACATGTCTGCAGATGTTTCAGATAGTTTATTCTCTGTGATCTCTGTAATTAAATTGATGTAAATAGTTGAATTCAACTCTGAATCTCTTTTTCTTCTGCAATCTGACTCATATGCAAGTCTGCTGCTTTGAGACTGCTCTTTACTATATTGCATCTGCTATCTGCAGCATGTTATTGTATAATCAGCTACAGTCTCATCACTTATTGAAGTGTGATGTTCATCTGATTTCTTCATTTCTTCTCATTCTTTCCTTGTAATTGTGAAAAGATTGAAATAAGTGAGATTATCTGATTTGTAAGTGTTTATGATTTCTCTTACTTCATGAGACTTTTTAATTATAAGTCTCTTCTTTTTCAACACTGATGATAGTGCTGTGAATAATTATAATCTGCTTGAGTCTTGAATCTTTACTTTCACAAGTCATGAATCATTGATTAAGTTGTATAAGATCTGTCTCTCTGATTCTTTCAATGTGTACATTCTCAGAGAATGTGATTTAAGTATTTTATATGACTCAAATCACCTAGATTGAAACTTCTCAGAACTCTCATTGCATACAAGAACTTATATTCTCATCTTAAGACTCAATTTCTTAACAAGTGAGTCTTGTATTCTTTTCAATTGAATTGCTCAGTTCAGGAGTAACTCATTAGCTTTTGTGTGTGTGTGGCTGATCTCTTTCAATCTTGGTTCTGCATCTGCGACTGTTGTGTCTGCAACTGCTGTGTCTGTAACTGCTGTTTTCTCTTCCACCTTTTTCAAAGCATTCTCCGGGATGCGCGGATGCAATTCATACAACAGGTAGAATGATGAACACTTGATGACTGCATGCTGCTGGATTCGCGTGGCTAATAGTGCCTGCCTGAGATATTCATCTTATAATCTTGTAGGCTTGCTCACTAGATATTTTGTCAGCATGTTGCTCAAGATTTCATTCAAGTATTCCATCTTCCTGTTCATCCGCAGGTGATATGATGTTGTTCTACAATGTCTTGTCTGTAACTGGCCCATGAAATGCCTCACTGCTCCTTCTATGAGATTTGCATCATTATCAGTTAGAATCTCGCACAGCATTTTATAGTTGACATAGATCTCATTATGTAGAAACTTCATTATCACCTTCTCTGTCATCTCTGAAACTGCTTTCACAACTGGCCAGTCAGTAGTATAGTCAATAGCAGTGATTATTCATCAATTTTCATTTGACATTTACAGCAATATATCTATGAGATTCATCTCTCATTATTTGAACAGTTATATTATACACTTCATCTGATGTTATGCTTCTTTGCATTCTAACCCTTTCTTAGATTCTTTCACAACCTGATAATTCAGGCACTTGTGAGTGTATGTCTGAATGTTCTTGACCATGCTTGGCCAGTACACTCTTAATTCAAGTACACTCATGAGTTCAGAGCTTTCTAAGTGACTGAATTCTTTGTGTATGTGAGCTATCAAGTCACATTGAAATGAAGATTCTAGATAGAGAGCTTCTGTGTATTCTAGATTGCAGTAAAGCACAACATTGTTTTTCAATTTTCTCAGTTTGAAGTTTGAAAGCATCTCTTCTACTACTTTTGTAAGATACTTGTCATCTGACACCTTGTCATTCTTCAAGCAAGAGATCATGATGTTCACTCATTCTGATTCCTTGCATTTTCTCAGTGCATTTAACATGAATGTTCCTTGTACCTGGTTCACAGAACCCTCACTTATGAAATTGAGTCTGTGACTGATTGCATCAGGCATCACTGTATTCAATTCTTTTCAGTATTTGATATGAAGATTGTATGCTTGAAACTCCAAGATTCAACATGCTAAGTGTTTGAAAGGTTTTGTTATTAATTGTAGATAGATGAGGCTTTCATGATCTGTGATCACTGTTGTTGTATACCTGTTGTTAATATATCTATCTCACAATGCCAGCACATGCTTGATTGCTAGCAATTCCTTTTCATACACTGAATAATTGAGCTCAGTGCCTGATAGTTTTCTATCATCATACATCATCAGATACAGCTTGCTGTTCTTACTCATCTGTAGAAGAGCATCTCTGATAGCTCATTCAGATGCATCTGTCTCAATGTAGAAAGATTTATTACAATCTAGTTGAATAAGCACTGAGAATGTTGTTACACATTTTCTCAGTGTGAGAAAAGCCTCTTCACACACAGCATTTCAGATGATTGAATAAAACTTCTTCTTTCACAGATTTGCATCTGTTTCTCTTAAGAGATTCAAGAGTGATGCAGATATTCATGCAAAATCCTTGATGAATCTGCAGTAATATGAGATCAATTCAAGGAACTGTTATATATGATATACATTTCTCAGCTGCGGTCAATTCACTATAACATTCAATTTCTTCAGAATGAGGTATATACAGTCATCACTCACTACATGTTTCATGAACTTCAACTCTTTCATTTCAAACACACACTTGATTGATTTGATGTAGAGCTTATACTCTGCCAGAGTTGTAAGCACTTCATCAAGATGCTTCAGATATTCATCATATGAGTTTAAAAAGACTAGAATGTCATTGAGATATACAAGGCATGAGGTTTCATTCTGTTTATGAAGAATTGTATTCATCATCATTTGAAAGATGATAGGTGCATTTGTCAGATTAAATGACATTACTAGAAATTTGAACTTTTCTCATTGTATATTAAATGCAGTTCACAGAACTGACAGTTTGTCTACACAGATCTGTCAGTATTCTGAGAGAAGATCAATCTTTGATAGATATCAGGCATTTCTGACTGTATTCAACTGTTGTTGAATCTATGGCAGTGAATATTCATTCTTGATTATAAGCTTGTTAAGTGCTCAATAATTGATACACATTTGTCACTCTTCACTCATCTTTTTCATGAATAGGACTGGAAAGCCTCACATGCTTGATAAGGGTTGTATGAGATCATATTCTAGAAGATTGATGATCTGATGCTTCTGTTCTTCAAGATGTATTTATGACAGAGGATACACATTCTGATTGACTGGTTTTGCATCCCTCATGTCAATCTCATGTACAAATCCTCATTCCAGCAGCAATTCTGATGAAAGATCTGTTTGAAAGACCTTTCTATGCTTCTTCAGAAGCTTCTTTATACACTTGTTCTCCTGCATATTCTTTATCTTGGTTTCCTCCGCTTCCGGGTCCTGTATGACATACAGAATGCTTTCAGATGAGGTCTTGTAAATCATTCTCTTTGCTTGTTGATGTATAAGCAGATTTAACTCTTCTATACCAGAGATGTGGAATGTTCTTCTCATATCAGTTGATAGAATCATATGAACCATTTTCTTCCTATCAGTCAACTGCATATGACATGTACATCATTGAATCTGCAGATTGAACCTTTGAAATTAATTGAGTCTGAGAATAAGATTGTATTTCACATTCTGCAGCTCTCATGCTCAAATATAGCAAGATCATTCTCTGAAGTGCAAGGGAACTCTTACTCTTGCAGGTGATATCAAATATCAGTTATCAGATAATCTTATGCATCAGAGATTCTTCACTTGGCAGACCTCTTTCAATCTTCAGATCATATAATCATCAATATATTGCATAGAAGCTTCTGTGTCTGCTAACACTTTTGCAGCCATCTCTCAATTCTTATTCAAGTGCCCTCTATACATTAACATTTCAGATCTCAAGATATTGAGATGAGTATTCACTTCATCATCCTCATCTGCATCTCATTCAGAAGCCTGCTTCTTCTTTGCATTCACAGAATTCAGAGGGTCATCTAACACAGGCATCTCTTTCACTTTGAAGGCTTTTCATAGAATATCAGCAAGTGTCTCTGAGCTCACTGATTCTGCTAGTTTTTTGACTCTCTTGCTTCTCTTGACTGCACATGCTGGGTGCAATCTTTTATATCATGATTTTAGCATCTGCAGTTGAAGCAAGCTCAATGCTTATAACATCAAGATTTTCACTCAGAGAATCTCTTTTTCAGAGAATTCAGTGCTTTAGTAATGGCATTCAGATCTAGATTTATCACATTCAGATGTGTGACTTGTGTTGTAGAAGTCTGATTATCTGTTCTCTGCTGAGATATACTTGATTGCAGTATTTTCTGTTGCAATTGACTCACTTATTCTCATATGATGAGAATGTTATATACTTCTTTCACTGTGTCTGATTGTGAGGTTAAGCATTTTCATTCCACTCTCAACTCAGGTGTAAGATCATGAATGAAGATCTGTAAACAGAAAGATGTTGAAAGCTCTTCATTCAATGTGAGATAGTGTAAACTGAAGTGTGTGAAGTACAATGTAAGATTACTCACTTATCTATACTCAGTGAAGTGTTTGTAACACTTGTCTCACATGTTCACTTTCTCAAAGTTGTGCAAGATTCATTTGAAAAACTCATTTCATATTCATGGAAATGAATATCACTTCAGGTCTGCAAGATTCATCTTTTTATCAGTCATTTATAATGACTTCACTTTTTCACATAGGAATATGACAGATCTTAAGACTTGTTAAAATTCTGTTGACTGTCTGTCTGTGAGTTCACATTCAATCTGATAATATGATTGCATCTGACTTAGCCAGCTGATTGCAGCATCATTTTTTCAGTCATCATTAAAGCTTGATGACTTCAGCAGATCTTTCAGCTTGATGTATTTCATGCTCAGATTCTCATCCTGCACAGCAGTCTCTGATGATGTGTACACTTCTGAAGAGGTTGTGAATAATTGTAATGAGATCTCCAGGTTCAGCATAGTTATCTGTCTGTATAAATGTTCAATCTCCTGCTGCAGGCCTAAGATCTGGTTTTCTCTATTCTTATTGATAATGGTGATTGTGTCAGTGAAGCTCTTCATAGTGAACACTTGATTCACAGCAAATGCTAATTATTGTTTAGCTTTCACCTCAGCCTGTCACTGCATACACAAGGCCTCAATTTCATTTAGAATTCTCATACATATACAGAGCTTTGATTCCAGTTCAGCTGTCTCAGCCACTTTTCTTACTGCTTCAAGTAATCCCTCTGAGAGGTTCTGTATACCTTCCAGTTCAGGTAGCAGAGAAGGATGTTGTTCATATCAGCTAGAGAAGGTATTCATTTCAGTGGTTTTCTCATTGATCATACAATGTCTATCATTATATCGCTGTATCATTATATCATTATATGATTTCTGTTATCATCGTACAACTCTGATGATGGCCACCCCCCCCCTTTTTATCCTTCTTCTGGGTAGGGAGTGGACTTCTTTGAATCTGGTTCATCACTTCCATTCTCTTTCTCACATCTCATCTGTTCACATCTCATACGTGGCATTCGTCTGGGCGTGGAGTTTTCCCCCAACAAGCAAAGCAGCATCAATCAGATGCTCTTCCACTCATCACTCTTCATACACTATCTTTTGAGGCATTCTAGGACCACACTGGCATAATAACTATGAATCACTTCATAGGCGGAATTATCACACCCTGGAGGAGCCTGTGCTTCTCACCGGTTTTTAGACATGCTATCAGATGTGATTCAAAGGTTGCTTAAGCCAGTGTATGATTACAGGCGTACGCCGGCTTCTTATATATTGAATCTCATACACTAAATTAATTAGCGGCCGCTAGGGCCCCTTTACATTCGTACGCGTACGCTAGTAGTTCGGAAGCGGCCGCGTTATTATCCGACAGTCGTACGTTCTTCCGAACCACACTTAGCATAAAGTTACTATTTTTAGACATTTTAACATTTTTTTTAGATAATTTTTAATTTTTTAAAAAGTAACACTTTTTGGTAACACTCAAATGAGATTTAAAGTCATTTAAAGCAATAAAAATAATTTAAATTGAGAAGTAGAAATCATGATTTCATTTGAAAAATGTGATAAGAGTAGACAGTAAGTCTCACTGAGACAGTATGAAACTACTATCTAATGTTAAAACCATGTAATGAAATCAGTTGAATTGATAATAAGACTATTAAAAAATCTGATCCTGATCTCAGACACAGTCACATAGTCAGTCTAACTGTAACTAATCAGAATATATTACTTTCAACTATTAATTAATCTATATATCTTCATACTTAAGAGAAAGATCAGTATCTTCTTATTTAAAGAATGAATTAGTATCTGTCTGTATTGATCACATTACATTAGAGAAAGATTTAGAAGATAACTATAAGAATGTCTTAATAAAACAGAGAAAAGATTAGCTTCTATTTAAATTTATAAACAGAAGCTTGAAGAGATTGAATAATAATAATTTAAAGAGAAAATGATAATGAATATAATTCTTATATCTACTATGATTGATAATATATATAATATGAAAGTCATGATAGACAGCAGTCTGTATTCCTATATAATAATAAAATCTTCAGTATATCTCTTTATTAAAACTCTGACTGCTTATATAATTTAATAATCTGAAAGATGTTTGTATCTGTTATATAATAAAACTAAACATAGATATGAGAGAATATTAATATAAAGATATCTATATATATGAAGTTGATAATCTTAATTATAATCTTATATTAGAACTTATCTGACTATCTGAATAAGATATTTTACTGAATACTTAAAACAGAAGCTTGATATTCTCTAATAATGATAGAATTCACAAAGATAATATTCATAAGACTATAAATCTTACACAGATCTCTGTCAACACTTATAAAATACTCTGAAAAAGAAGTTATTATTAAAATTACTGACAGAGTCACTGATAAGTTCACTGACAGTAGAATTATATATCAATCTATTTCATCAGTCTGACTGATATTAAAAAGACTCTAGAAAAGTTATTTCATATTATAATAATAGATTCTTATACAAAACTCTCTTAATAATATTATGAATATCTAGACATCTTCTGATAAGATAATATTACAAACATATCTCTCTTATAAGATTCTGAAGTGAATCACAGTATTAAGTTAGAGAAAAAGAATGATAAGAATTCTGAACTGCTATGAGACTCTCTTTATAATATATTCTGAGATGAACTTCTTCTTCTTCAAAAGACACTTAATAATCTGTTAAATAAAGAATTTATATATATTAGTAACTCTTTCACTGCAGTCTCTATTCTCTTTACAAAGAAATCAGATGAAGAACTTCAGTTGTGTGTAAATTATTAAGAATTGAATAGATTAATAAAGAAAGACTGTTATTCTTTATCTCTTATCAATAACACTCTAACTTGTATTAAATAAGCTTAATAATTTACAAAGTTAGATGTCATTACTGCATTTCATAAGATTCACATCATTGAAGAAGATAAGTGATTTACAGTATTTTAAACATGATATAATCTCTTTAAATGAGTAGTCACACTCTTTGAACTGATCAATGCTCTTAGTATATTTTAGAAATATATTAACTAAGCACTCTGAGACTTTCTTAATAAATTTGTATCTACTTATTTAGATGATATTCTCATCTTCATCAATGAATTCAGAAATAAATATCAAGAGTATGTATAAAGAGTATTACAATGACTATAAGAAGCAGAACTATCAATTAATATTGATAAGTATAATTTTGAAGTCAAGAGTAATAAATACTTAGATTTTATTATAGAAGCTGATAAGAGAATCTGAATGAATTCTGAAAAGATCTCTGCTATTCTTGAATGAGAGACTCTGTACACTGTGAAAGATGTATTATTATTATTATTATTCTTCAATTATAGATGTATGCAGTCAGAGACTATGACATCTACCTGAGAACTTTAGTTGTCAGGGTTTTTTTCTATGTCTGTAAAGTTAACTATTGTACATTCATCAATTTCAGATATGCAAAATCAGAAAATTCCAGCTCAGAATACAAAAACTGTTTACAAATTGCAGTGTTTTAACATCTTTTGATACTTTGAAATCATTTGACAATATCATGACAAAAGAAAAGAGAGACAGAACACAGTCTCAAAGATAGACACATTAAATAGATAGATAGAAAGAAATTGAAAGAAAAAGATACAGAAAAAGATAAAGTAAAGAGAGACTATAACAAAACAAATTATTAAAAGAGAGTGTATAGCTGTTTTAACAGATTATATCTGATTGATTTCCTCCTCTTCATATTCAGATAATTCTGAATTTAGTCATTTTCTTGTAGCTGCTTGAGTTTCTGATAGAAAGTCTATTAAGTATTTAATTCCTGTCTCAGTTGAGAATAAGAATCTCATATTTAATTGATTTAGATCATACTTCTCTTTCAATCTGACTCTGAGACTATTGTATAATGCACAGTGCATTATAATATACTCAGAATTCTCATTTGTATTGCAGAATGAGCATTCTATTGAGTCAAATCTATCATCAAATCTTTGTATATAAGATTTAAAATAGCCATGTTCTAGTTTCAGCTGTATTATAGATGAGAATATTTTCTTTTTACATTTAATTGAACAAGATTTTCACTTGAGTTTTGTTTCAAATCTTGAATAATGTATACTCTTCTTTTGTTTCTACCAGCTTTCATTTCACTTGTCTAAATAAGATTCTTTTATTTTTCTCTTTATAAAAGATCAGAACACAATTTTTTGAATAGATCTGCTTAATTCTGCACTCTTTTTTGCAGCTGAATCAGCCAATTCATTGCCATGAATATTCATATGAGCAGGAACTCAGTGCAGATGAATTCTCAGCTTTGATATTCTTCTCTTTTGAATTTTTAAAATAGAGTTTAAGATCAGTTCAAGATTCATTTAACTATTATGAATCTGACTATTTCTAAGTCTTTTTAAAGCAGCTTGACTATCAGAGAATATTCATATCTCTTTCAAACAATTTCCTCTTTTATGAGATTTTATTTCAATGAGTTTGAAAGCTTTCACTATTATAAATAGTTCAGCATCAAAGACTTCACATTCAGAGCCTAGATTTCAGAAATCTGAGATAAAATTAATATTATCTTCAGTATAAGCAATGCCTGTGTCTAATCTATTCAAGTTCTCATTTTTTGAGTCATCTGAATAAATCAGAATAGAGTCTTTTATATTGATTGTAGAAATTTTCTTCAAATGCTGTTTATATTCTTTCTCTTTTGATAGTTCACTTATTTGTAAGTCTATAAGAGATTCAAGCTTTTTTCTCCAGAGAGATAACTTCTCATGATCAACTTTTTCAACATTTAAAGAAGAAAATTGATTTTTGATCAGAGAGTATAGTCTGTACAGTTGAGAAGGCATTTTCTTTGAAGAATTATGTTCATTTCAATCAAGAAATCTATTCCAATCCAGTTCATTTCCAGAGTTAATTGATGAAAATGAAGAAGAGACTCTTTCTCTGATTATATGATTTGAGCTCATCTTTACAACTCTCAGAGCATAGTTCATACAGGTCTTTTCAAATCTAATAGCAGGAGAAGGAATTGAAGCTTCAATCTTCATTGCTTTAATAGGAGATGATTTGAATGCTCTCAGAATTCTTCTCAAGACTCTGTTTTGCAGACTTTGAAAGAGTTCAGTGAAATTTCCTTGATTATTTTATCAAACTTGAACTTCATAATCAGCTACTGATGTAATACAGGCTATATATAACTGTCTCATAGCCTGGAAGAATAGACCCCTCTCTGTATTTGATAGTCTGATTATGTTATTCAATAGTCTTTCTGCCTTGACAGTTCTTTGTTGAATGTGATATTTAAAATTCAACTTGGAGTTTAACCATACTTCTAATCATTTGACATTTACACTGGGTTTAATCTCTCTATTTAAAACAGTTAGAGATAGTTCTTTCTCATTGAATCTAGAAAAGAAATGAATTAACTCAGTTTTATTCATATCAAATTGAATTTGATTGATATCTGCTTCAACAAAGATTTTCTTTGCAGCTTCTTCAATTACTTTCAAATTCTCTTTGATAGATTTTGAGCTGTAGACTAGATCAATATCATTCATATAACTCAGAGATTGCACTATTCTCATATTTCTATTTTTGAATAGATATGCAGTGTATATTGCAAATAAAATGGGTGAGATTGAAGACCTCTGTGATACTTCTATTTTTATCTCAGTCTTGTCTTGTTTCATTCCATCAAAGAAGAGTTGTATAATTCTTTTAGACATAAAACAGTTAACTCATTTTATTAGAGAAAGTGGCAGTTTTAATATCTTCAATGTCTGAATTAACTTTGACTTTGAAACATGATCAAATGCTTCTTTTATATCAATAAAAACTGCAGTTGAGACCAGACCCTCATGCTTTGCTATTTGAATATCATGAACAACTGAGAGAACAGTGTCAATTGCAGAACACTGTTTTCTACCTCTCATTTGTTCACTGAATAAAAGAGAATCATCTATAGAGCTTATAAAAGATAGTCAAGTAGCTATTATCTTTTCTAAAACCTTTCCTAGGCAGTTCAATAGAGATATTACTCTATATGACTTAGAAATTGAAGTTTTTCTATTAGGTTTTGCAAGAATCACTTCAGTGGCTTCTCTCCAGCATTCAGGATGATATCCATTTTTCAAGAGATTGAAAAAGAGCTCAAAATATTTATTCTTTAAGTAGGAATATGTATTTTGAATAATCAAGTGATTTATTGAATCAGGACCTGCAGCAGTTTTAACAGAACTTGAGAAGATAGCTGACTCTAATTCATCTTGTGTAAGATCAGGCCATTCCCAGTCATTTTCATCAATGTAGTTGAGAGTGAAAGATGTATAAAGCTTTATTGAAATTACTAACTTCTATCAGTGATTTATATAAAACTTCTCAGATATTATAAGATTATTTACAGAACTTACTAAGAAAGACTCAGTATTTTAATAATTAGCAGACATCAAAGCTGCATTTATACAGATAAAGAAGATGTTTATTAATATCTCTCTACTGATAATATTTAATTCTGATTATAAGATAGTTGTTGAAGCTGATTTCTCTGACTATATAACAGAAGAAGTGATATTATAATATGATGATAAGAATATTCTATAATCATGTATCTTCATATCTAAGAAACTAAGTTCTATTGAATACAATTATTAGATCTATGATAAGAAACTTCTTACAATTATACACTATTTAGAAGAATAAGACTCTGAACTCTGAAGTGTCTCTGAATTTGAGATAGTGATAGATTATAAGAATCTCAAATACTTTACAACTATCTGTAAACTTACTGAATAATAGATGCAATGATCTGAGTTATTAAGTCACTTTCATTTTATAATACACTATCATTCTAGCAGTCAGAACTTGATAATAGATACTCTCTTACAATGAGAGTAAGATATGTTATCTAATATAATAGATACTTACTGAATGAATTGAGAGCATCAGCTCTTAAATCTGAAGATACTAGTTAATCAAGATAAAACAGCTCACAGCACTATACATACTTCTTTAATTAGAACTGTCACTGATATCTCAACTTCTCTCAAACCTATATTAGATAAGCTATGATATACAGCAGTTTAAACTGATGAACTTCTTTAAACACTCATTGAAGTAGTATAATAAGAAGTATTCTGATTTCTCTCAGAATTATATATAAGAATCAACATCTCAAAATATTTAATCAATGATAATAACACTCTATAATTCTGTGAATAACACTGAGTCTCTCACTTCAAATTCTTACATACTCAGATAATGTAAGAAATATATAATTTATATATAACTGATTATTCAGTCTGTGAATAACTGTATAGAATGATCTTCTAAGAGTTCTATTAATCTAAGATATTATATAGTATCAGATACTTCATCTGAAACTGTAACTACTATTCTTTCATTATCTTATAAAAGAACTGTAGAAAAGATCTACTGAAATCACTTAATATTTTTAATAGAATTTGATAAGATGTAGTAATTAACTTTACTATTAATTTATCTAAGAGTAAGAGTTATAGAAATATTCTGATCATTGTTAACTGACTAAGTAAAGATATATTATTGAAATCTTATAATAAGATGAATACTGAACAAGTTATTAAAATCTTCTTACAGAGTTCATTCTATCAAATACATGAATTACTGAGATTAATAGTATCAGATTAAAACTATCAATTTATAAGTACTCTCTGCACAAGAATCTGTTAAGTTCTTAAGATTATATATTATCTGTTAACTGTCTATCATTCTGAGACTGATGATATATTAGAATAAATAATTCAGACTGTAAAGAACTATCTTTATAAGTTCTGTAATTACTTATAAGATGATTAGTATGATTTTCTTCTACATACAGAGATTGCTATTAATAATCAAGATACTGTCTTAACAGATATAAGTCTGTTCTTTCTTATACACAGTTACTATATAAAAGTGTTAAATCTTCTAGAGATCATACAGTTCACACTGAACTCTCACAGTCTGATTCAGATCACTGATAATATAGTAACAAAGCTCTGAGATATCTGTGACTGAGCAGAAGTCTTCATGACAGCTGTGAAACAAGATCAAGAGAATTAAATCAATATTCACTGAAATTTCACTAAGCAGTATAAGATAGAAGACTTAGTGTGATTGAATCTTAAGAATATATGAATTATATATTTATCTTATATACTGAACTACTATTATATCAAGTATAAAGTAATAGAAGTTCTAAATAGTCATAACTACTATCTTGATACATTATCAGAGATTTATAATATCTTTTATACAAGCTTACTCTGCTGTACTGTCACTGATCTGTTCTCTTCTTAACTAACTTTCAACTGACAGCTGCCAGAAATCATAGAAGAAGATAATGAACTTGAGTGAGAGATTGAAGATATTCTTGATCAGAGATCACATAGTCATGATTAACAATATCTTATGAAATGAATTGACTATAATCAACTGATCTGAAGTCTGAGTTCTGTGTTATCTGAAACAGCAGCTCTTGATCAATAAGAACTGCTTCTGAAACAAGAGAGCTAATGTAGCAGGCTGCGCCTGATCAATTATATAGACTATTCTGTACACTTCATAGATTTCTACCACCTCATTTCTGATCATCAATTATCAGCTGCTATAAATGTGTATGTTCTGATCGCTGATTCTCGGCTGCTATGAACACGCGTATATTCTTCTGCTCTGAAGCTCCACCGCGTACATCATCACATACATATATAAATATTCACTTTGATCACTGATTCTCATACTTTCTCTTTCTTTCTTTCTCTAATATTTTTCTCTTTGTTATATAAGACCTATATATTATACTGATCTATTCGGCGTAGGCCTCTTACAGTAAAGATATAATGTGAATAATTATATCAATATGTATAATATTCAATAATCTATTTAAATAATAAAAGAAGAAGTAATGTATAATAAAAGACAAAGTCATGTATAATAAAATAAAAAGTGACATATAAAAGTCAATCTCTAGAAAAAAAAGATTAATTAGTGAATAGAAACTCAAATTGTATTTATTCTTATCTTTAAATTATATTTGAATAAAAAATTGATTTTATACTGCTTCAAGAATCAAACTTTGATGCTAAGTAAAAGTATATTATTTCTTATTCAAGCTACAACTGCTTTGTATCGGAAAGATCTGAGATAAAATCAAGACTAGTGATTTATAAAAGAAAAAGATGAAGATATTAATGTAATCTAAGATTTAATATTATATCTGACTCTGATATTCTAGTGAGTAATATTATAGATAAAGAGAATAAGTTTAATACTATATAACTTATAAATATTTATAATGAAAAGTTATTGAAAGAAAACAACAATAAGTAAATAATTAATAGAGAATTTTTAAATATAACTTGATTAAAAAAGTCTATAATTATAGAAGATTTTAATACATATCATTTCTAATGAAATTCAAAATACAGAAGAGTAGTAAGAGCAGATAAACTGATTAAGTAAACTTTTAAGCATTTAATAGATTTAATTAACAAGTCTGATTAATAAACATTCTTTAGAAAAGACATGAAATAGAAATCTATTATAGATTTAACTTTCATATTATAAAGTCTAATTGAAAAAAGACTTATAAACTGATGTATTAATTCAAATGAGACATCAGAATCAGATTATAAGATTATTCAATTTAATATTGAACTGAGTGAAAAATAAATAAGTGAAAACTCTCTTCTCTTCAATTAATATACCTTTGAAAAAGCTGATTGAAAAGCAGTTGAAGAAAGTATAAAACTGCTGAAATCTGAAAAAAAGAGTGAACTCTATTGAAATATGAGTCAAGATATCTTAAATGAAATACTTGAGAATAGAGTCAAGCTGAGTATATCTATTCTTTTAACAAGTATTAAAGAAAATATTTCAAAGAAAAAGTTCTCTGAGGACTTCAAATCTTGATAAAATAAGAATATCACTTCTAAAAGAAAATAATTAGTCACTGCTAAGAGCACTTGAAAGAATAACTTAATATCTAATAAAGAGTTTAAAGCTATCAGAAATGAATATTTTTCAGATAGTAAAAGAGCTAAAACAGACTGCTGAAAGAAATTTCTTGAAGAAGAATAAGAGAAAGAAGTTTTTAAGAACTTCAACTGTAAGAGGCCTACGCCGAATAGATCAGTATAATATATATAGGTCTTATATAACAATGTCAAAAATGTTAAAGAAGAAAAGAAAAGAGAAAGTATGAGAATCAGCAATTAAAGTGAATATTTATATGCATTTATGATAGTGTACACAGTAGAGCTTCGGGGTGAAAGAATAGAAATTTCATAAGTTTTTCAGCTGAGAATCAGCAATTGAGAATCATTGAGAATCAGAGCAGCGGAATCTATAGAGTGTAATGAAATAGTATATATGATTGATCAGGCGCAGCTTGTCATATTAGCCTTCTTCTTCTCTGATCATGTATAGCTCTTATCAGTCAAGAGCTGTGATCTCAGATAACACAGAACTCAGAGTTCAGGTCAGATGATTATAGTCAACTCATTTCACAAGATATTATTAACTGCAGTCATGAGATCTCTTATTGAGAATATTCTCAATCTCTTACTTAAGTTCATTATCTTCTTCTGTGATCTCTGATAACTGTCAGTCAGAAGTGAGTTAAGAAGAGAACAGATCAGTGACAGTGTGATGAAATAAGATTGTATAAAATACATTATAAATCTCTAACAGAGTATTAAGACAGTAGTAATAACTGTCTAGAACTTCTATCACTGTGTATTTCACATAATAATAATTTAATGTACAGAATGAGTATATAATCTATATATTTTTAAGATTCAATTATATAAGATTTTCTTTCTTATACTATTATTATTATTATTATTATTCTTCAATTATAGATATATGCAGTCAGAGACTATGATATCTACCTGAGAACTTTTAGTTCTCAGGGTTTTTCCTATATCTGTAAAGTTAACTATTATACATTCATCAATTTCAGATATGCAAAATCAGAAAATTACAGCTCAGAATACAAAAACTGTTTACAAATTGCAGTGTTTTAACATCTTCTGATACTTTGAAATCATTTGACAATATCATGACAAAGGAAAAGAGAAAGAGAACACAGTCTTAAAGATAGACACATTAAATAGATAGATAGAAAGAAATTGAAAGAAAAAGATAAAGTAAAGAGAGACTGTAACAAAACAAATTATTAAAAGATAGTGTATAGCTGTTTTAACAGACTATATCTCATTGATTTTCTTCTCTTCATATTCAGATAATTCTGAATTTAGCTATTTTCTTATAGCTGCTTGAGTTTCTGATAGAAAGTCTATTAAGTATTTAATTCCTGTCTCAGTTGAGAATAAGAATCTCATATTTAATTGATTTAGATCATACTTCTCTTTCAATCTGGCTCTGAGACTATTGTATAATGCACAGTGCATTATAATATACTCAGAATTCTTATTTACATTGCAGAATGAGCATTCTATTGAGTCAAATCTATCATCAAATCTTTGTATATAAGATTTGAAATAGTCATGTTCTAGTTTCAGCTGTATTATAGATGAGAATATTTTCTTTTTACATTTAATTGAACAAGATTTTCACTTGAGTTTTGTTTCAAATCTTGAATAATGTATACTCTTCTTTTGTTTCTGCCAGCTTTCATTTCACTTGTCTAAACAAGATTCTTTTATTTTACTCTATATAAATAATTAGAACATAATTTTTTGAATAGATCTACTTAATTCTGCACTCTTTTTTACAGCTGAATCAGTCAATTCATTGCTATGAATATTCATATGAGCAGGAACTCAGTGTAGATGAATTATCAGCTTTGATATTCTTCTCTTTTGAATTTTCAAAACAGAGTTTAAGATCAGTTCAAGATTCATTTGACTATTATGAATCTGACTATTTCTAAGTCTTTTTAAAGCAGCTTGACTATCAGAGAATATTCATATCTCTTTCAAACTATTTCCTCTTTTATGAGATTTTATTTCTATGAGTTTGAAAGCTTTCACTATTGCAAATAGTTCAGCATCAAAGACTTCAGATTCACAGCCTAGATTTCAGAAATCTGAGATAAAATTGATATTATCTTCAGTATAAGCAATGTCTATATCTAATCTATTCAGGTTCTCATTTTTTGAGTCATCTGAATAAATCAGAAGATGATTTGAATGCTTCTAGAATTCTTCTCCATACTCTGCTTCGCAGACTTTGAAAGAGTTCAGTGAAATTCTCTTGATTATTTCATCAAACTTGAACTTCATAATCAGCTACTGATGTAATACAGGCTACATATAACTGTCTCATAGCCTGAAAGGATAGATCTCTCTCTGTATTTGATAGTCTGATTATGTTGTTCAATAGCCTTTCTGCCTTGACAGTTCTTTATTGAATGTGATATTTAAAATTCAACTTGAAGTTTAACCATACTCGTAACTATTTGACATTTACACTGGGTTTAATCTCTCTATTTAAAAGAGTTAGAGATAGTTATTTCTCATTGAATCTAGAAAAGAAATGAATTAACTCAGTTTTATTCATATTAAATTGAATTTGATTGATATCTGCTCTAATAAAGATTTTCTTTGCAGCTTCTTCAATCACTTTCAAATTCTCTTTGATAGTTTTTGAGCTGTAGACTAGATCAATATCATCCACATAACTTGAAGATTGCACTATTCTCATATTTCTATTTTTGAATAGATATGCAGTGTATATTGCAAATAAAATAGATGAGATTAAAGATTCTTGTGATACTTCTATTTTTATCTCAGTCTTGTCTTGTTTCATTCCATCAAAGAAAAGTTATATAATTCTTTTAGATATAAAACAGTTAACTCATTTTATTAGAGAAAGTGGCAGTTTTAATATCTTCAATATCTGAATTTACTTTAACTTTGAAACATGATCAAAAGCTTCTTTTATATCAATAAAAACTGCAGTTGAGATCAGATCTTCATACTTTGCTATTTGAATATCATGAACAACTGAGAGAACAGTATCAATTGCAGAACACTGTTTTCTATCTCTCATTTATTCACTGAATAAAAGAGAATTACTGATAGAGCTTATAAATGATAGTTGAGTAGCTATTATCTTTTCTAAAACCTTTTCTAGACAGTTCAATAGAGATATTACTCTATATAACTTGAGAATTGAAGTTTTTCTATTAGATTTTGCAAGAATCACTTCAGTGGCTTCTCTTCAGCATTCAGACTGATATTCATTTTTCAAGAGATTGAAAAAGAGCTCAAAATCTTCATTCTTTAAGTAGAAGTATATATTTTGAATAATTAAGTGATTAATTGAATCAGACCCTGCAGCAGTCTTAACTGAACCTGAGAAAATAGCTGACTCTAATTCATCTTGAGTAAGATCAGGCCATTCTCAGTCATTTTCATCAATATAGTTAAGAAGTGACATATTCTCTTCCTCTGAATCTGAATCTGATGAGTTTTGAAAGAGAGTTCTCATAAAAGCTTAACATTTTTTCTCAAAAGTGTTTACTGTATATAATTCATTCTGAAACTCATATTCTAAGATTGAAAGTTTTGCTACACTTCTTGTTTTAGTATAGTTAAAAGCTTTAAAAACTTCTTATTCTTATGTTTCTTCAAGAAATTTATTCCAGCAGTCTGTTTTAGCATTTTTAATATGTGAAAAATATTCATTTCTGACAGCTTTGAACTCTTTATCAGAAATTATATTATTCTTTCAATCTCTTCTAGCAGTAGTCAATTGTTTCCTTTTAGATGTGATATTCTCATTTCATCAAGATTTTGAATACTCAGAAGACTTTCTCTTTGAAATATTATCTTTAACACTTACTAGAATAATAGATGTAATGAGCTTCACTCTATTCTCAAGCATTTCATTTGAGATATCTTGATCAGGATTTCAATACAGCTCACTCTGTCTTTCAGATTTTAACAGTTTTATACTTTCTTCAACTGCCTTTCAGTTAGCTTTTTCAAAGTTAAACTGATTAGAGAGAAGAGGATTTTTACTCATTTATTTCTCACTCAGTTCAATATTAAATTGAATAATCTTATGATCTGATTCTGATGTCTCATTTGAATTAATAAATCAGTTTACAAGTCTTTTTTCTATTAGATTTTATAATATGAAGATTAGATATATAATAGATTTCTGTTTCATATCTTTTCTAAACAATGTTTGTTAATCAGACTTGTTAACTAAATCTATTGAATGCTTAAAGGTTTATTGAATCAGATTATCAGCTTTTACTGCTCTTTTACATTCTGAATTTCATCAGAGATGATGCGCATTGAAATCTCCTGCAATTATAGAGTGTCTTGATGAAGTTATGTTCAGAAATTCTCTATTAATTGTTCAGATATTATTATTTTTCTTCAATGACTTTTCATTATAGATATTTATAAGCTGTATAGTATCAAACTCATTCTCTTTATCTATAATATCACACACCAGAATATCAGGGTCAGACATGATATCAAATCTTAGATTAAATTAATATCTTGATCTCTTTCTTTCATAGATCACTACTCTTGACTTTATCTCAGCTTTTTGAGGTAAAAAGCAGTAGTAGCTTGAATGAGAAATGACATATTTTTACTCAGCATCAAAATTCGGCTTCTGAAGCAGTACAAAATCAACTTTTTATTCAAATGCAATTTGAAGACAATAATAAATGCAATTTGAGTTTCTATTCACATTATTTTGAATAAATGTGATTTTTGAAGAGTTTTTAAACTTTTTTTGTTATTTTTGTTGTATATTCATACTAAAAGAGAGTAGAGTAGAATCTAATCACTATCATCAGATAGTAAATTATAACTATTCTGAAAAATAGAAATCTCAACTACTTGCATTATATCTAGTTTATTATCAGAGTCATTTCTCAATTCTCTAATCTTAACAGAAGTTTGAGAATTCAAATTCTATTTATATTTAGCTGAAGAATTGAAGTTTAAAGATTTAGATAGTTGAGAGTTCATTCTTTTTAAGCTTACAGTTATGAGTTTACTGGCTTGACTATTCTCTTCAGTTTCAGATTTGCTTTGAGCTTCATCTTTTCTCCAGTTCTTTTGAGTTCTTGGAGTAAACATACATTCTTTTGAGCTAGATGCATGTTTTTCTTTGCAATTAGAGCATTTAAGCAGAGTGTGTTGACATATTTCACCTCTTTTTGAGCATATTTCACATTTATGCTCACTAGTTTTGTGATCTCTGGCACAGAATGCACATTTTGAGTCTCTGAAATAGGAGATTGCAAAGTGTTCATATTCTATCTTATTCCGTTCTGCAGAATCTTATCAGATATTGACTTAATCTTCTTAATCTTGTTTCATAATTATCATAGAGGCCTCTGCTCAGTTGCAGATATCTCAGAGCTTTATTACTATATTATCAGTGATCTGAATTAAACTGTGAGAGTTCAGTGTGAAATGTGTGATCTCTAGAAGATTCAACATCTTCATGTGAAATCTGTGTGTAAGAAAGAACAGACTTATATCTGTTAAAACAGCATCTCAGCTACTAATAGTGATTTCTGTGTGTAGAAGAAGATTATATCAATCATCTTATAAGTAATTGCAGAACTTATAAAGATAATTCTTTACAGTCTGAATTATTTATTCTGATGTATTATTAGTCTTGAGATGATACACAGTTAATAAATGATATATAATCTTGAGAACTTGACAGATTCATGTTCAGAGAGTACTCACAAATTAACAGTTTTAATTCAATACTATAAATCTCAGTAATTTATACATCTGATAGAACAGACTCTGTAGAAAAGCTTCAGTGACTTATTTGATATTTATCTTATCACAAGATTTCAATATTATATATTTGCTCAATCAGTTTATAATAACCAGGATGTTTCTACAACTCTTGCTCTCAGAGAGATTAACAGTAAAGTCAATTATTACATCTTATCAGATTCTATCAAAGATATTAAGTAGTTTCAGCAGGCCTTTTCTACAGTTCTTTTATAAAATAATAGAAGAATAATGATTGCAGTTTCAGATAAAACATCTGATAGTGCTTAATATCTCAGATCAGTAGAATTCTTGAGAGATTATTTAATACAGTTATTCATGATCTGAATGACTGATTATACACAAATCATGCATCTCTTGCATTATTCAGATGTGTAAGAGTTCAGAGTGAGAGACTCAGTGTCATTCATAGAATTGTAGAGTATTATTATTATCAATTGAATATTCTAAGATGTTGATTCTTATACATAGTTCTGAGAGAAATAAGAGTGCTTCTTGACATACTGCTTCAGTGAGTGCTTGAAGAAGTTCATCAGTTTGAGCTACTGTATGTTATAGTTTATCTAGTATAGATTCAGAAGAAGTTGAGATATCAGTGACAGTTCTAATCAGAGAAGTATATATACTGTCATAAGTTGTTTCATCTTGATCAACTAATATCTTCAGATTCAAGAGCTGATGCTCTCAGTTCATTCAGTGAGTATCTGTTACATTGAATGATATATCTTACTCTTATTATGAGAGAGTATCTGTCATCAAGTTCTGACTGTCAGAATGATAATATATTGTAAAATGAAAGCAGCTTAAGAACTCAGAATATTGCATCTGTTATTCAGTGAGTTTACAGATAGTTATAAAGTACTTAAGATTCTTATAATCTGTGATTATCTCAAATTCAAAAACACTTTAAAGTTCAGAGTCTCATTCTTCTAAACAGTGTAAAATTGTGAGAAGTTTCTTGTCATAGATCTCATAATTGCATTCAGTGAGACTCAGTTTCTTAGACATGAAGATATATAATTATAAGATATCTTTATTATCATATTACAATATAGCTTCTTCTGTGACATAGTCAGAGAAATCAGCTGCAATAACTGTCTTATAATCAGAATCAAATAATATCAGCAGAGAGATATGAATAAATATCTTCTTCATCTATATAAATGCAGCTTTAGTGTCTACTTATCATTGAAATACTGAGTTCTTCTTAGTAAGTTCTGTAAGTGATTGTATAATATCTGAGAAGTTTCATATAAATCACTGATAGAAGTTAGTGAATCTGATGAAACTTTGTACACTCTTCACAGTGAGTGAGATCTTTCATTCAAGAATAGTGAAGATCTTCTCAGAATTCATTCAGATTGTCTTACCAGCTTCTATGATAAAGCCTAGATATTTTGTACTTTTAATCTCAAAATCACACTTATCTATGTCTATTAATAGTTCTGCTTCTCATAGTTATTGTAATATCTTTTGTACATGTTCTTGATATTCTTTCCTGAACTTATCAGTGAAGATAAGAATGTCATTGAGATATGCAGATATGAATTTATTAAGAAAATCTCAGAGTGCTTAGTTGATATACTTCTGAAATGTACTGAGAATATTCATCAGTCTGAAGAGTGTGACTACTCATTCAAAGAGATTATAACATGTCTGAAATACTATAAGTTATTCATCTTCTTCACTGATGTGAATCTTATGAAACACAGTAATGATATCTAGTTTTATAAACTATTGAGCTTATCTGATCTGAGCTAGAATTTCATTGATCAGAGATAAAGAATAGCAGTTCTTCTTAATTAATCTGTTCAAATCTTAATAGTTCACACAGAATCAGAGTTCTTTATCTGAATTCTTTACAAAGAGAATAGAAGCTGCAATGAAAGAGTTACTAATACATATGAATCTCTTATTCAACAGATCATTGAGTGTCTTTCAAAGAAGAAGAAGTTCATCTCAGAACATGTTATAAAGAGAGCCTTATAATAATTCAGAGTCTTTATCATTCTTCTTCTCTAACTTAATACTGTGATTCACTTCTGAGTCTTGTAAGAGATATATATTCATAATATTATCTTGTCAGAAGACATCTAGATATTCATGATATTATTAAGAGAGTTTGATATAAGAATCTGTTATTATAGTATCAGATAACTTTTCTAGATCTTTCTTGATATTAGCTAGACTGATGAAATAGATTATTACATGATTCTGCTATTGATAATCTTTTCAGTGACTTCTTTTTCAGAGCAGTTTGTAGGCATTGACAGAGATCTGTATCAGATTCATAGTCTTGTAAATATTATCTTTGTAAACTCTATCATTGTTAGAGAATATTAAGCTTCTGTTTTAAGCATTCAATAAGATGTCTTGTTCAGATAGTCAGACAAGTTCTAATATAAGATTATAATTAAGATTATCAACTTCATACGTATAGATATCTTCATATTAATGTTCTCTGATATCTATGTTTAGTTTCATTATGTAATGAGTGTAAACATCTTTTGAATCATCTAATTCTGTGAGAAGTCAGAGTTTTAATACAAGAATATGCTGAAGATTATAATGTCTTACAACTGAAGATTTAATCATTGCATAGTAACATAGACTGCTATCTATCATGATCTTCATATTATACATGTTATTCATCACAGTAGATACAAGAATTGCATTTATTATTATCTTTTCTTTAAATTGTTGTTATCTGATCTCTTCAAGCTTCTGTTTGTGAATTTGAACAGAAGCTAATCTTTTCTCTGTTTCATTGAAGTGTTCTCATAGTTATCTTCTGAATCTTTCTTCAATGCAATGTGATTAATATGAACAGACACTAATTCATTCTTTAAGTGAGAAGACACTGATATTTCTCTCAAGTAAGAAGACACATAGATCAATCAGTAGTTGAAAGTAATATGTTCTAATCAGTTACAGTTAATGCATATCTCACATTAATGTCAGTCAGTGACTTCTTTGAAAGTGATCTCAGAGACTTGAAAGCTTGTTCAAACAGTGAAGACTCTTACTTATGTGTAGATATTCAAGTCTACTCAGTTCATGATATCTGCATCATTGTTGTTATTCTTTAGTGCAGATGTATAAGTGACTGAGATGTAATATCTTCTGTCACTGTTCTGTATACTCTTGAGCTTGATAAGACAGTCATTCTTTATAAGTTAGGTCTTTATTTATACTTATAAGAGTCTGTAAGAGTTCAAAAGTTAATGTCTTCTTGAGCATGCTAATCTTTCTGCGATTCTCTCAAGATTGATTATCTGCTTCTAGAATCTTAGTGTCAAAAGTCAGAGATAAATGTTGTGAGAGAAGTGTTTCTCTGTCAGACACTCTGTAATCAATTTAATACTTTCTATTGCATAGCAGTGTCTTGAAACAGAATATCAAGATATTTGATGATATTATCAGATGTTTGTAACACTGATTTACATGCTTTCATTTATAAATGAAACTTCTGTTTTATATGATTCTTCAATTATTCATTGATATATCAATCTTGATTAATTAGTAAACTGATGGCATCTTTATCTATACTTAGTTTTACAAGCATTTTCAATCTTCATAATGAGTAGAGAGTGAGATCGGAAGTATTAAAATATGTAGAAGCATCTAAGTATTCTTTCAGCACTTGTATTGTATTTAATTCTATCAGTGTTGAGATTGTGTGTGCAGAAGTTTCTTGTTAAAACAATCATTGAATCTCTTCATACTGACATTATTGAGTTGTATACATGTCAGCTACTTATTGTTCTTATCATTTCAACATTGCTCAGAGTCACTGTGATATTATATCTATACTCATGTTTGAGAGGTCTTTCATATTATTATTAGATATGATTATATTGTTTATCAGATGTGTAGTATCTGTGAAATCTGAAGAAGTGTAATTGTATGAATATCTGATACATTTAGAGTATCAGAACTCTCAGATCTTTTACTGATGTTTTCTTTATAAGATCTTGTTACAGAGTCAGAGTGACTGATGAGCAAGCTTCTATCTGAGAACTTAATATTCACTTAACTGTTTAGTCATTTTTTCTATTTCTTACACATTATTACATATTTAGATGTCTTCTCAATAAGTAATCATTTCTAATAAAGAGATAATAAATGAGAATAATCATTTTTAATAAGAAGATGATGAATGTTTTTCAAGTGTAAGAGGCCTACACTAAATAGATCAGTATAATATATATAGGTCTTATATAACAAAGTGAAAAATGTTAAAGAAGAAAAGGAAAGAGAAAGTGTAAGAATCAGTGATTGAAGTGAATATTTATACATGTTTGTGATGGTGTACGCGGTGCAGCTTCGGGGTGGAAGAATAGGAATTTCATGAGTTTTTCGGCCGAGAATCGGCGATCGACAATCATGGAGAATCGGAGCGGCAGAATCTATGAAGTGTAATGAAATAGTCTATATAGTTGATCGGGCGCAGCCCGCCACATCAACTATATAAAAACAAGAACTGTACTAAAACTTTCAACTTTAGAATATGAGTTTCAGAATGAATTATATACAGCAAATTTCTTTGAAAAAAAAAATAACACACTTTTATGAGAATTCTCATTCAAAACTCATCAGATTCAGAAGAAGAGAATATATTATTTTATAAATATATTAATGAAAGTGACTGTAAATAATCTGCGCTTATATAAGATGAAATAGAGTCAGTTATTTTTTCAAGTTCAATTAAAACTGTTGCAGGTCCTGATTCAATCAATCACTTAGTTATTCAAATTTCATATTTCTACTTAAAGAATTAATATTTTAAGCTCTTTTTCAATCTCTCAAGAAATAAATATTATTCTAAATGCTGAAGAGAAGTCACTGAAGTAATTCTTACAAAATCTAATAGAAAAGCTTCAATTTCTAAGTTATATAGAGTAATATCTCTATTAAACTGTCTGTGAAAGATTTTAGAAAAGATAATAGCTACTAGACTATTTTTATAAGCTCTATTAGTAATTCTCCTCTATTTAATGAATAGATAAGAGATAGAAAACAATGTTCTATAATTAACACTATTCTTTTCATTATTTATAACATTCAAATAGCAAAGTATGAAGATCTGATCTCATCAGAAGTTTTTATTAATATACAAGATGTATTTGATCATGTTTCAAAGTCAAAAAGAATTCAAACTTTAAAGATGTTAAAACTGTCACTTTCTCTAATAAAATGAGTTAACTGTTTCATGTTCAAAAGAATTATACAATTATTCTTTGATGAATTAAAATAAGATAAGACTGAGATAAAATAGAAGTACTATAAGAATCTTCAATGATATCTGTTTTATTTGTAATATACACTGCATATCTATTGAAGAATAGAGAGATTAAAATAGTCAGATTTTCAAGCTATGTGAATAATATTGATCTATTCTACAGTTCAAAAACAATCAAAGATAATTTAAATATGATTGAAAAAGTAGTAAAGATAATCTTCATTAGAGCAGATAACAATCAAATTCAATTCTGAACTATTTGCAATAGTGAAAGCTTTCAAAATTATTGAAATAAAATCTCATAAAAGAGAAAATAGTTTGAAAGAGACATGAATATTTTCTGATAGTTAAGCTGCTTTTAAAAGACTTAGAAATAGTCAGATTCATGATAATCAAATGAATCTTGAACTGATTTTAAATTCTGTTATGAAAATTCAAAAGAGAAGAATATTAAAATTGATAATTCATCTGCACTGAGTTCCTGCTCATATGAATATTCATGACAATGAATTGACTGATTCAGCAGCAAAAAAAGAGTTCAGAATTAAGCAGATCTATTCAAAAAACAGTGTTCTGATCTTTTATAAAGAGAAAGATAAAAGAATCTTGTTTCAACAAGTGAAATGAAAGCTGGCAGAAACACAAGAAGAGCATACATTATTCAAGATTTGAGACAAAACTCAAGTGAAAATCTTGTTCAATTAAATATAAAGAGAAAATATTCTCATCTATAATTCACCTGAAACTAAAACATGGTTATTTCAAATCTTATATACAAAGATTTGATAATAGATTTTATTCAATGTAGTGCTCATTCTGTAATACAAATGAAAATTCTGAGTATATTGTAATGCATTGTGCATTATACAACAGTCTCAGAGTCAGATTGAAAGAGAAGTATTATTTAAATCAATTAAATATAAGGTTCTTATTCTCAACTGAGACAGGAATTAAATACTTAATAGACTTTCTATCAGAAACTCAAGCAGCTATAAGAAAATGACTGAATTCAGAAGTATCTGAATATGAAGAGATGGAAATTGATTAGATATAGTCTGTTAAAACAGCTATACACTATCTTTTAATAATTTTATTTTATTATAGTCTTTCTTTACTCTACTTGTTTGTTTCTGTTCTTTTCTATCTGTCTATTTAATATGTCTATCTTTAAGACTATGTTCTCTTTTCCTTTGTCATGATATTTTCAAATGATTTCAAAGTATCAGAAGGTGTTGAAATACTGCAATTTGTAAACAGTTTTTGTATTCTGAGCTGAAATTTTCTGATTTTGCATATCTGAAATTGATAAATGTATAATAGTTGACTCTATAGATATAGGAAAAACCCTGTGATTTAAAGGTTCTGTATGATAAAACTCATCATAATTTTCTCTAGAAAAATTAGTATTAGAAAGAGAGAATAAAAAAGAGAAAATTTATACTCTTAGTACTGTTAAGAAGAAAGATAATCTTGTAAGATAAATACATAATTATCTTACTATAAATATTTAAAATAAATATAATAATTGATGTCTGTGACTGAACTGCAGATAGTTGTGTTATACACAGTCTTTATATAATAGATTATCATAAGAAGTTATCTCTCTGAAGAGAAAAGCTTGAATCTCTTATAGACTTGCAAATAAGTGAACTATCTAAAGAGAAAGAATATGAACAGCATTTGAAGAGAATTTCTATAATAAATATAAAAGACTCTATTCTGATTTATTCAGATGGCTTAAACAACGAGAATTTGAATAGATTAGACACAGACATTGCTTATACTGAAGATAATATCAATTTTATCTCAGATTTCTGGAATTTAGACTGTGAATCTGAAGTCTTTGATGCTGAACTATTTGCAATAGTGAAAGCTTTCAAACTCATTGAAATAAAATCTCATAAAAGAGGAAATAGTTTGAAAGAGATATGAATATTTTCTAATAGTCAAGCTGCTTTAAAAAGACTTAAAAATAGTCAGATTTATAATAATCAAATGAATCTTGAACTAATCTTAAACTCTGTTTTGAAAATTTAAAAGAGAAGAATATCAACACTGATAATTCATCTACACTAAGTTCCTGCTCATATGAATATTCATGATAATGAATTGGCTGATTCAGCTGTAAAAAAGAGTGCAGAATTAAGCAGATCTATTCAAAAAATTATATTCTGATCTTTTATAAAGAGAAAAATAAAAGAATCTTGTTTAGACAAGTGAAATGAAAGCTGGTATAAATAAAAGAAGAGTATACATTATTCAAGATTTGAAATAAAGCCCAAGTGAAAATCTTGTTTAATTAAATGTAAAAAGAAAATATTCTCATCTATAATACAGCTGAAACTAGAATATGACTATTTCAAATCTTATATACAAAGATTTGATGATAGATTTGACTCAATAGAATGCTCATTCTGCAATGTAAATGAGAATTCTGAGCATATTGTAATGCACTGTGCATTATACAATAGTCTCAGAGTCAGATTGAAATAGAAGTATGATCTAAATCAATTAAATATGAGATTCTTATTCTTATCTGAGACAGGAATTAAATACTTAATAGACTTTCTATCAGAAACTCAAGCAGCTATAAGAAAATAGCTAAATTCAGAAATATCTGAATATGACAAGGAGGAAATCAATCAGATATAGTCTGTTAAAACAGCTATATACTATCTTTTAATAATTTGTTTTGTTACAGTCTCTCTTTACTTTATCTTTTCCTTTCAATTCCTTTCTAACTATATATTTAATGTGACTATCTTTCAGACTGTGTTCTCTTTTTCTTTGTCATGATATTGTCAAATGATTTCAAAGTATCAGAAGATGTTAAAATACTGCAATTTGTAAACAGTTTTGTATTCTGAGCTGAAATTTTCTGATTTTGTATATCTGAAATTGATGAATGTATAATAGTTAACTTTACAGATATAGGAAGAACTCTGAGAACTAAAAGTTCTCAGATAGATGTCATAGTCTCTGACTGCATACATCTATAATTGAAGAATAATAATAATAATAATAGTATATAATAGATTATTCTAGAGATTGGGAAAAAGAGTAAGAGTGTATATACTGTGAAATGAGATTTACTGAGTCTATGTAATATCTTCTTGAAATGAGAAGAGCTGAGAGCAGTAGCTGAAGTAGCAGAGATATTAGAGATAAGAGTAGTAATAGCAGAGATAGAAGTGATAATAGCAGAAGTAGTAGAAGTAGAGATAGAAGTGATAAGAGTAGAAGAACAGAATACTGAGATAAGTATAGACGATTAAGAGAAAGTGACAGAGAAAGAAATAGTAATAAAAGAGATAAAAAGAAATGTGAGAGACTTAACTCTATATAATATAAGTAATTTCTTTATTATCACATTCTTTAAGTTCTTGATTAATAACTCAATATTAAGATATTTACTATTATCAGTCGATATGAATCTGATAATATATGAAAATTCTATATAAATAAAAATAAATAAATCAGCATCTGTGTTCATGTAAAAATTATACTAGAAAAACATAATTAAAAGCTCACTGAGAAAAAGAATCAAGAGTGTATAAGAAGATGAAAAAGATATATTATTTATAATAATATATTCTGATAATTGTTAGAAAAACAAGTTCTACTTATATTTTATAATATATTTCACTTACAGCTAATAAACTGCTCAGTATAAGTACTATAATAATACTTGTTTTAAGAATAAGAAGTCATGATCAGAAACATATATAATATACTAAATAAATAGATAAAATATGTTAAATAAGAGAGAGAGTATAAATCTTGTAAATAATAATAGTAGTTAATAATAATAATAATAGAGATAATGATTAAAGAATGAAAAAGTTAGTAAATAAATAATATAATATAGTGAAAGCTTTTTTATAAGAGTTGAAGTAGAATACTAGACAAATCAGAGATAGACTGTATAATTATAAGTAATAGCAGTATGCTAATCTGCATGAAGCTAGAGCTTATATTATGATTATATAAGTGTAACTGAATCTAGTAAGAGAGAATGTAATTTAAAAGAATGTATAGCTGCTAAACAATAACACAGCTGCTTCTGAACATGCTTATGAATGTAAGAGACTCTAGCAGCCACTAATTAATTTACATATAAGAAGCCGGTGTATGTTTATAATCTTACACTGACTTAAGCAACCTTTAATCACATAGCAAAGCAGTAAAAAAATATAAATAAGACTGTAAGAGCTGCTCAACAGCAGATTAAAAAGAAGCTTAGAGATGTAAGAAAAACTCAAGAGTAAAAAGATAAAGAAGAATGAGCTGCTGTACAGCAGTAATTACAGTTGAATAAGAAAAAGATTAAAGAGTTCAAAAATCATCTTTCTAATTAGAAAAGTAGATTTTTAATTTTATAAAGAGTGATTAATTTACATTTTCAGAGCTCTGTCAGAGTGCTTATGAATTCACTGTTAAAGAAATCTGATAATATTGTAATCTCTAATAATTTAATAACTGCTTACTTACTGAATCTGTCTTTATTCAAGATTTTGTATTTCAAATGAGTTATTAAGTCAAATAAACATCTATAGAATTAGCTGTATATTTTTATGTGTAATTTTCTATATATATTTTTATCATATAATATATCACCTTAAAATCTAATTTTGTTGTTGAGATATCATTGAAAATATTTCATCATAGTCATGGCGAAATGACGGGTGTTGGGTGTAAGCGGGCGTTGAATGGTTGATCACGTTACATCGGTTCCCAAGTTATGACTCTTCATCTCTAGAATTGAAAATAGTTACTTCTCCCTTTTGTGATCGCGCAGCTCATGGGTGTTTTAAACGGTCGTGAAAACTCGGTGGTCAGGCACCATTTCTTTTCGCGATCTCTTACACCAAGGCAACTCAAAAACCGAGATTCTAATATGATTGCAGTTATAATAACATATGAGCCTGGTTATTCCTGAATCCATTCTTGATCTATGGGTGTCTACAGTTGTGATGAGCCTCAATGAGCCTCTTGACTGGCACTGCCTGCCAAACCTTATCTCGACTACACCCGTTTCCCCTTTTCTCGCTCTTTTCGATATACTCTGTGCACAGTTTCCAGTCTTCATTTTGATACCCGTCGGAAGTAAAACGATATTGCCTTTTAGACTAGAGTCTGAGTTTTATCCTCTCTTGCCTTGGCCTTACACTTCTCCTCCCTCTTTTGTTTGCCCGGCTCCAGCGGTGGATTGAAATGTTACGCAGCCGCTTTGAACTGGGATCGACGATACATATATATAAAAATGAGGAAATCCGGCTTAGAACGGCCACATCAGTAGAAGTTTCTTGTCCAGATTCGATGGCAGATTTAGACCGCTCAACCCTACTCGAGGCTTTGCAATCGAGGGACGTTTGGGTCTTCTCGAAACCCCACTTGGAGTTGAAGATCTCCATTGGAATGGAAAGCTCCTTGCATAGATATGACAGATCTGTCGACGGGATACTGAAGGAGATGAGGTCCACTTTGATTAAATCACAGGTCAAAGCCAAACAAAAACCTTATCATTGAATATCCCCTTTCTAACATATCAGTATAGCTTTGGCATAACCTTCAAGCTTCTATGGTATCTGCGAATGACGAGATTCTAACGAGCGAAGAAGGGATTGATTCCTTAAACTGTGTCTTTGAATTCCAACAAAAGTCAGGGCAGTTTCCACTGCATAAACCACCGCGGATGCCCCACACCTTACGTACCCGTTCATCAGCCATCGATCCTCCACCTAGTGTTCTCCGAATTCACCTTTGCGATATCTGTATCCACTTCAGCTTTTTGTCAAAATCCTCAAATACTACTTCGAAAGCTAGCTTCGACAGCATGCCTAGATGTACTAGCTTTGAAGATCTATCATCCATTCTCTCCCCACCAGGAGGTTGTCTTGCAGAGATGGATCCTACACTAGAGCTAGGCGATACCTGCCACTCCTCTCTTGGCGGATCTCAAACGAGAGTCCAAAGTGACGATGATTGGATGTCTCTAGATTACGACTCCCCTTTTTGTAGCCAGCAGACCTCTTCCATTTACTCTTACAGAACTATGTCCCCCCTTCAAACAGAACTCCCGCGAGTGCCCCCCAAAGCCACATATCAGCCATTCATGACACTGCTCAACAGTGGATTCTGCGCGTTGTTAGGCCAAACCACTCCTCAAACCACATCTAGTATCACAACGATTATTGAGACTCCTGGCCCCAGTTTACAGGAATTTGCTCCGAGTTTGTTCATCCCCGGGTATGATACGGTAAGTCTTATTGCGTCCCGGGCAACTGCCGGATGTGTCTACTTGTCTGACGTTGCCCATTTCAGAATATACGACAGCGCGCACATTTTATTCCCATGTTATCTAAAGGGATCGCCGCTATGCTGGACAACGTCCCTCAACCGGATGCCAGTATTCAATTAGAGAGCGCTGCGAGCGTTTCGGTTTTTCCTGAAGCGAATTATGAACGCGACGGAAGAACCAGTGATTTCACGAACACTACAAATACAAAATCAGGGCTGAAATCTCTTCTTTGGAGATCAATGCATCGCCGGCTTTTTACGCTCGTGGCACGGCAATTACCAAGCCTTACAACACCCTTGAAACCTACAAAGAACGGGACATCACAAACTACCATACCCTCAAAATCGCCACCTGATAGTTCCATAGTTATATCAGACCCAGTTAATGATCAGAGCCTCCACCCAGCCAGTATATCAGATACAGAATGGTGCTTCTCAGAGGAGAGCGATGATGACGATACCCTCCCCACACTCAAATTAAATTCCGAACCGAGTGATCGCGATACCTATCTCACCAACTCCTTCCAAATCCAACACTCAGATCCTGTCCGCATCATCAGCCCCTACCATGACGACGAACATGACCTCCTCGACAATATCCCCAACACAATCGAGAAACCGACCCCATTCTCATCCCCCACAATCGCCATCCTAGACGACGACCTAGATATTTTAGAACACACAGAACATGAAGAAATCCTAATCTTAGACACCCCCTATCTTCACCCTCTACAAACTGAATCACCCGGCCAATCATCAACGTCCCTCACAAGCACGACCAGAAGTACAATCACAGCCACGGCCACAGTAAAAGGACACATCCCACCCTCAGCCTCTCCACCCAGTAGCGAAATGGAAAACCTCGATCCATCTTCACCCGCCATGATCCCGGAGGAACTCCTTCTCTCCCCCACACTCCACCCCTTCAATGCTACAATCACAGATCCCCACAATGCCACCGACCTCTTTGATGCAAAATTACCTAGGTCTCCCCACTCAGATGGAAGCGGTAGCGGTTTTGGAGGTGAGATCTGGGATGCGGAGATGTTACTGCTATAAGCATCTAATAACAGGTAAATCCCATATCTAACGCGGGATATATGCTCTATTGCTCTGGATGCACCTCTCTTATCTTTCCATCTGTCTATTTAACTCTTACTTTGGAAGGGAGGATATGTATGTATTCGTATACTTTGACAAGATATTCCTGTATTATTACCATCTTTCCGGTTACTATTATTATCCTTAACTCAGTTTTGTTTCCTCTCTCATTTTCATACAGATAATAGAAAAGCCCCTGGCTGTATAGCATTCTCTCTCACTAAATACTTGTTTAATTTGTATTTTTTAATATTTGTCCATGTTGAGATTTAAATCAGAACAGTAGGTTATGAATGAAATTAAATATAAAATTAATTTCTCGAATCGTTCTCTAGGTTATAGCTAGCTAAGTGAAAACTTGTCTAAACGGTGTATCCAACCGAAGGCTCGTTGGTGCTTTGCATTTAATATGAGATCAAGGGATTGAAATTTAAACTCGTATCGGAAAAATAAAAGCGAAAAGTGGGGGGGAAGGGATGAGAGAGAAGCGCATAATGAACATCATTGCGCAGGTTGAGAGAAATAGATTTGGGTTAAAGAAAATCAAAACCAAAAACCTAGAGACAGTCTCCCGTCGAACAGAGCTTCCTCAATCTAAAAAATCTTACATGCTAACATAGCGATCACGAAATGAAGATAGATAGATATTGCTCCTGCTTTCTTTTATTCCGTCCTTTTAGCCTCCTCCGACAAAACTCAGAGTAATCATAGATATCAAAGCTAACGAGGAGGCAAAGAAAATATATTAAATGTTCCGTGTAAAACAGGCATTTGTTATGGTTAATTAGGGTATATATACGCAATGAACGGGATAATATATACAAACATATGCAAATGGAGGCAGAGAGGATAGTGTATGGGAATAAAGGAGGTGGCACGGAAGGTAGAGAATAAGCGAGGAGACGAGAACATTAAGGGGCGAGCCAAAAATATAGAACAAGCGGAAACAGTTAAGCTTTCCCCCCTTCGGAAGGTAAATAAACCGGGCGGGAAAAAAAAGGAGTAAGGGTGAGGGGATGTATGATCTAATCAGGCCATTTATGGATATATGTGTAGGTATATGGCGATAGGAGGACGAGGATATGGTGGGAAAAAGAATTATCAAGGGCTGGTGTATACATACCGTATAATGAAATGCACCGGTGCAAAAGTATTTTTTTGGGGGGGGGGGGGGAAACGCTAGCAGAAAAGGGCTAAATGAGGCGGAGGGAACATGATGATGGGCAGATGAATTAGGATAATCAGTGAAAATATGGATAGGTGGTACGGTAAGTGTAGGTAGGAAAACATAAATAACAATGGCAAAGAGACTATACCGTAGACAGATAGGAAAGACGACCAAAGCCAGCCGTATATGAATAAAAATGAAAACAAACCCCAATCCCAACCTGAGGAAACTAGCATTAAAACAAGAAAGAGCAAAGGGAAAGGGAATTGAAAGATGAAGACACGGACCAAGAGAGCAGTCAAACAGGAAAGAGAAAACTGAACCGCTGCATCATCGAGGAGGGAATTTCTAGAAAGATGGAAGACGGCCGTAGGGAAAACAGGCAACATGCTAGAATCGGATAGAACAGAGATTTCATCATTGGTGAGAGAACCAGTCAATATGAAACCAAACTTCCAAGCAAAACTCAAAACGTATAACATAAGCAACACATACACCTCCTTTTTGTATTTGCAAATGCCAGGAGATAGTCAGATAAATAACCCTGAAGACTATCATGGCTCTTCCATTACCTCATCAATCGTATGCGATATGCGTGTCCCGTTGGTTGGTCCACTTTCAATATCCATGTTTCCATTCTCCCCAATCTGGTTTTCAGGACTCCGCCCGCTGTGCTCTCCAATGCTAGCAAGTCCACCCTCCGTTGATGACTCTTCTTTCATGCATGCATTTTCCAATATATTTGTCCACTTCCCACTTGCGCCCGCGTGGCTGTGCTTTAGATGCTGTCTAAAATGGTCTGCCCGATAAAATTTCTTCGCCTGGTTGCATTCTCCAAATTTGTGCACGCTAGTCAAATGATCGATTCGCCGATCCCAGTCGGGTTGTGGAAAGTTGGCGAACTCGTCACCGCAATATCCACAGGTGTCATGGGAAGGTCCCGTAGGGGATTGACAGTTTGCGGAAACAGATGGGTGGAAAGCAGCTTCAACGCCGGATAATGCAGCACATGACCAGGAATGTCGCCGCAGGTGAAGGGAGTTTTGATGTCGCTCAGCCTCATTCTTATTTTTGAAGCGCTTGTTGCAAAACTGGCAAGTATATTGTTTCTCCATTTCATGAGCGCTAAAGTACGATCAATATTAGCTCATTTAGACAGAAAAAGAAATTTCTGTATACAATAATGGGGGGCTCACAGTAATTCCTCAGCGGTCTCGAACTTCTTCGGTTTCTTTGGACAACATTCGCAGATGTGAAGGCGATTTATCCGTGGTGGCGCAGCTTTGGATACACTCAGGTTATTCGGAAGCGACATATTACGGACGGGAGGCGCACTTTTCACGTCTCCCTGATGAGGGGTTCGCGACGATGCAAGACCGGAGAGCGATTTACGTGCACCGGGGCTCATAAAGCCTTTTTCATAAGAGGAGGCGAGATCTGTCGTTGGAGAGATTCCTCCAGGAGAAGGGCGATCGAAAGAGGACAAGCTGGTCATGCTGCTAGCTGCAGCAGAGAGTCCTGTGGACGATGCATAGGAACCAGTTCGCAAGCTTGCCGAAGACACTGAGGAGATAGAGCCATGACTTGGCTGGTACCGGGCACCAGGTGATGTGCAGCCATTGAATGGAAATCCAGATGTTCTACGTTGGTCTAGATCACCGTTGCTGGCGCTTGTGTGAAGAGCATGCAGTTCGTCCGAAACGGCTCCTCGTGGTGGAGATGAAGCTCTTCGTTTCATACCCTGTCTAGACAATGGAGACATGCCACCCAACTGAGATGGCCCGTGTTCATCAACGCTTAACTGCCTAGACTGCGCTGCTTCGTCTATTGGGAACTCTATATCTGAATCAGGAAAAAGATTCTGGTCATAACTACCCCTATTGGATCGACTATATAGGCTGGTTGCGTCGTCATTCGCATGATGTGTCCCGGGGGAGAGGTTCCTATCCCGGAAGTGATCGAAATCAATGTGATGAGGTGTGGTGCTATCAACACTCGGGCTACGACAGCTGACATAATCTGTCCACCCTGGCCGGGTCCCTGGCGATATTCCGGCAGATTGAGGTCCGCTTTGCCAGCGAGATGCTGCATCACGAGGACTCAGAGATCCATCTCCAATTGACAGGCTTGAAAGTCCATTTCGATTTTTTGAGTGAAACGGGAGTGTCGTAAACTCCTTTTGACTGAAACTCCCTAGACTGGCAGATAGGCGAGGAGGGGAGCTCGGTTTGCCTATTTTAGAGAGCAGGTGCTGATCATAAGCATTGGAGGATCGTTCTACACTCTTCTCGGATAGCGGTTTTTCTCCTTGTAAACTATTAGAACAAAATTGTATGTGCACATTAGCATAGAGTACTGTATGCGGCTTGTTTTGCTAGAATTGTGCATATCATGCGACTAGAGAAAGCCAGAGAGCAATGAGAAAAGAGAACGGGGAACATGAATCAGAACGTGGCCGAGGATTTTGTGAACGGGTTTTTTTTTTTTTTTTTTTTTTTTTTTTTTTTTTTTTTTTTTTTTTTCCCCTTTTTTTTAAAACAAAAGTGCTGGGATATACTGACCGTGGACTCGGTAGACTAGAAGCAGCTGGACTAGGGAAGGAAGTGCCTCTCAATGTCGAATATGAAGATCTGTTCCTCAATGATGACGGGACTTCGGCAGGCGACATCGCGCTGCTCCTTTTGATATCTCTGTCCAAGGTAACTCTCTCAGTTCGGCGGACCAGCTCTGGGCGACTGTGACCACCACCTACAAGGCTCGATGACGGTTTTATGGGAGGCAGAGTAGGTTTCCCAAACCCTCCTTCCTCGAAACTATTCCCCCATTTCCATCCAGAGTCGTGCCCAATTGCAAGATCTTCAATGTACCGAGGTGGGGGTAGTGGCGGCGGTGCCACAGGCTCTTTCGCATTTGGAATGGCCATTGGACTGGGTGAAGTCGAAAGAGACCGGAAGGGAAGATTGAGCGCTGTAGACTTGGAAGCAGGCGATCGACGGCGATCGTTGATTGAATGGTTGAAGTCACAGACGAGAATTGAAGGCGGCGAGCTCATGGGTGGATTACTATCCATACTCATCACATGAACCGCCACGAGCTGAGCATCGAGATCAGAGGGCCTGGAACAGCGAAACGGAAACGGGAGGAGGCTCGTTTAAGCCCGTAAAGGTGGGATAAATAGTGGCGACGGTGGCGACGGTGGCGATGAGAGACGGGCCCGACCTTGATGGGCTCAGCTAGAGCAGCAAAGTACTGGCTAAATAGCAGTGGTAGCCAAGCACGTAGCGAGATGCATAGGGCTTAGAAAACGAATGACCATGGAAGTGACCATGGAAGTGGAGAAAGGGAAGGGCAAGGGGGAGAGAATAGAGGTGAGAATGAAGAGGACATGAGGCAGCAGAGGATCGAACGAGAGAGGGAAGAGGGGGGTTTGGAGAGATTTGGGGAGATTTGGGGAGATTTGGGGACGAGAGGAGTGGAAGTGGAAGTGGTTGAAGTGGTGAAGTGGGCGGTGATGCTGAGATGTAGCGCTTGTGGTGGTGGGTTTAGCGGTGGTTTAGCGGTTCACGGTGGTTGAGGAGGAATTGGCCTGGGCTAGCTGGGGCTGGTATGGTACTGGTACTGGCACTGGTACTGTATGTATGTATTTATGTATGTATGTATGTATGTAGATGTTACATGTACATTATGGTTATATTGGTATTACTGGTTATATTGGTATTACTGTAATATGTTTACTCGAGGTATTTATATAAATACAGTACAGCCAGTACAGTACAGTACAGAGCACTGTCGGTTATATATCAGGGCTAACAGATACCTAGGTGAAATGGGAAATGCCGGCCACCAGCCTAGTTCAATAACCTACCGTAGGCATAACCACCCAGCCACCAAATGTGTATTTGGTAGGGCTGAGTCAAGGATACACAAGGCTTGTAAACCAACACCAAATTCTGACACCGTATTATATACAAGCGAAACATACAGTGCGCTGTTATGCTGGGGAGATTTTATTACCGGCGTTCTTGCTGAGGTGCATCACATCTTTCCTATCTAACTAACCCCCTCCCGCTCCTACAGGAACCAAAGGAGTTCAACAACTCAACCACTCATATGGCTTCGATTCCAGACTCCGATTTGTCGCAATGAGACTGCTTGGTTTTGAGGAAACTTTCCTATATCTGTAGATTTGGCCTGTCGCTGCTCCTGCAACTTTGACAATACTCAAGGATCTTGTTTCATCCGCCAAGTCGCTAATAGTTCATTTGCATCCCCCCCTAGGTTCCTTATTGGGTCTATAGGATTACGGAGGCGGCGAGAATAAACGGAGGAACCGATGAACAAGGCGCTATGTGACAGACAGCTGTCTATCTATATTCACTGCTGACTTAGAGGTGAGGCTCTCTATTGCCATGGGCACTTTCGCTGTTGCCTCTTATTTCAATCTCAATGATGATGATATTAGCCTTCCACCGGACATATCGGAAGCCCAATGGAAAGAAAGTACAATACATAATCTGGCAAGCAAGCCCGTAGGGGTGAAAAAGCGCACCACCAAAGCCGACCAGCCACCAAGGCGGGACGTTTGGATGGAGGCTGTGATGAATACCCTGTATAAATTACTGATCAACGAGTGAGAACGGACGCCGTTGTTTGTCAAAAACTCGGCTCCGCATTTTTGAGAAGCCAATTGTTCAGTTCATCGCTACCATATGGATAGCGGAACAAAATAGCTTTTGGAATGTGGGCAGAACAGCTGACACAGCAGCTGACAGAATAGCTGACGCAATAACTACATTGAGAGGTGTTGATTGACAAGAGTTATTCAAATGGCTTCTCTCTGTCCCACTGACATAGAAAGTGAGAACAGCAGCGGGCTTCGCGGAAGTGACCACTTTTTGGAGGCTGGCTAAGGATCGAATTTCTCGTATGAAATGGGTTCCACTCCGAGTCCTTGCTAACAACCCATGCCCCGGTTGCAACGGAATTTCGAGCTTGGAACCTTTCTCCTGATGACAGTCTTCCAGCCATCGATTCTTCCTTCAACCATTATGGCACACCAACTTTGAGGAATGCATGTGCTACGTGTGTGAGAAAGAAGAACCTTCGACTGAAGTCTCCATTGCCCTGGATTTCTGACCCATGGATCAAGGAACAATAATATTGTGCTAGTAGTGGAGAGCGGGTGATGACACCCTCCCGCACAAGACATGGAGAGCGTTCATACCATGCCTTACAGAGCAGTAGGGTTGGCCTTTCAAGCATTAGCGACTAGAACTACGACACGGGAACTAACCAACATTCAACAGAAACGACTATCTTCACCGCGAAGCGCGTTTCTCTAACCTACTTTGGGGATCCATCTAATACCTTGGGACCTGCTCGGCCCTTCTCTATTATTACCCTGGAAATATTATATTTTCCGTTTCTGGTATTAATAGGGAAAATTATATTGCCGTAAATGGTCCATGTAACTAATGCGCAGTTAAAAGGGGGGCCCCTATCAATCCCGCAAACTGCTATCATTTTGAAAAACATCAGTAATTCGTGGTTGAGAAGTTTTATTACATACAATCTTGCTTGCTTGTTTGATGGGAGGACTCATCGCAACAGGGCTGATATCCAGATACAGGTACGATTTTTTGACTGGCCAGCACATAGTTACAAGCGCAAGTGTGGTGTTACAGCCTTATCAAGTTTCGATAAGGTAATCAATAAACCAAGCCCTGTGGGCGTCCTACGACCCGTCGCCCTTGGAATGCCGGCAGCCAGCTCAATCACCAACGGATCAGACGAGCAAACGCGGATGAGAGGCAGGAGATAAAGTGTCGATACAAAAGAAATATGTTTCAAGGAAATTCCCAGTCTTGACCTACGCGGAGCTTCGACAACCCAGGAGAAACCAACCACCAAACATGGAAGAAAAAAGAGAAAACAGAAAAAGAAGAAACACCCCAATTACATCCCGCATTAGTTTCACTATTTTCCTTCGCCTTGTAAGGATTTTAAAACAGATATCAATCACCGTAACATCCAACACACCAACCACTCCTTATCAAGCCAAACAATCGACTGATCATCGCAGAGTTTTTTTTTTTTTTTTTTTTTGACTTATCCTGTCTCTTTGATCCCAGCCTTCATCAACCATTCCCGGCTGCTCCCAACTTAAAAACGCCGCGCTCTCCCTCGTAATAACACAGTCCAGCTATTTACCATGCCGCCACATACACAAAACTTACTCACTGCATACTACTCCGTAGCTATCATTGTCCGCAGCTCTACGGGCTTTCATGTACTTTTCCCTGTTTCCGTTGGCGAGGATGCCTATCACCCAAAATGCCGCGATTTGGGAATGATATGGAATGAGCCGTGACCCCAAGAAACTAGCAACTTAGGACTCGGAATGGAGCGTATTTGTCTTTGGTCCATATTTCATTCCAGTTGACTTGTCTGTCAGCTCTGTCTACCGAGTTACTCCACGCCTTGTCTACAGAGAGCAGAATTAGCTACTTGGTTTCCGGCGCATATAAAAAAGGAATGAGGCGGAGTGGTACTTCAGTACGTATTTGTATAGTACAACGCCCGTGGTACGGAGGACATATACTTATTATATGTACGGAACTATTATCATTGGCTCCTCATCTTATTGTGGTCAGCATGATATCAGCTTACCAAGTACCCCAGCTTCACGGATTTATCGCCCCCCATGGAAATTGAGAAACGCTTCAGCTCAGCAGGCTAAAATAATAGCGTCGTTTCTCACGTCGCTGCTTCGATATGGCCTGTAATTTATTCCAAGAATTCTTAGGATCCTGAGCTGCATGCCTAACAGGTATTGTAAGTCTGGGCGAAAGGTGGAGTTTAAATAAAGTAGAGTAGTTAGAGGTCCCTAAGAACAAGAAATAGTCGTCGCTCTTCCCCCTCCGCTCCGAGAAATTATTTCGAGAAACTCAACCACTCCAAACTGAACTCCTTCTCGCAAGCCTATTACGCAGTATACAGAAGATTCTCAGAGCACGGTTCCAAGCAAGGTTCGCACTGTTCGCAGCCACATGTCTGGAGTAAGCCATTAACCGTGCCATACTTACTCACTCTCTGTAGTGAGTGCGCCACAGCGTACGGAAAACCACACTGTAAAGAAAATATTTTGAATATAGTGATCTTCAAAAATTAATTAATAATCACCACCACATCTATCTATAATATAAAGATTATCTATATACTCATTAGAAGGTGTAGAATCCACTGTAGGTTGAGATTCTATAGAATTATCTTGTGGTTGAGTGGCTGTAGATTTTGTAGATTTGATTCCAATCAATTGAAGAGTCTTATTGAACATCTTTTTCATCTCATCTGCTCTATGGGTTGTGATCTTGCAATTGACATCCTTAATAGTGAGGACTCCACCTACTTGCACCTGTCTGTGGGAGGATTTGACAATTCAACATCTATTTGCTTGATAATGATCTGCAAGTTCATTCTCATGATGCATGTTCAATTCCACCTGAACCATGCTACCCTTGAAGATCTTGTTCAACCACCTTGTCAAACCAGGTGTAAGGGTATTCTTCACATCTTCTAAGGTCTTGACTGCTGCATTGATTTGATGACATAGTTTTGCAATCATCTCTGAGAAGGTTAATTGCAAGGAGGCAGTGGCAGGGTAAAGTGATTGCATACATCATCATCATCATCATATATGTTGAGATTCAGGGCATCATCAATGGTAAGAGGTCTCAATCAATTGAGAATTATATTGTGATTAACTGGATACATTTCACAGTCAGCAAAGCCAGCTCTCACAGTATCAGGTTTGAATACTTACAGTCAGACACTCTTCAGATTAGCAAGGAATTGTCTGTCATTATACTGCTCATATCTGTAGCAGACAGTCTCATTAATAATATTCAACTGATGAATTCATATCTTAATTGTCTCTTTCTGGCTGTCATTCAATGCTCAATTCAGTGAAATCCTTATAGTTCTTGATTTCTTCCTGTTGATCCTCTCATACAAGATGATATATAGAACTTTGAATTCTTGCGACAGAGACATGATTTTTAATTTTAAATTACTTTTATACACATCAACAGCTCTTTACAACTGCTCCTCAGTGTAATTAGAAGATTTAGACATGATTATAATTAATGATGATTATTTGAAGATGAAGAATGAAGATATTGAAAATATTTTCTGTACAGTGTGGTTTTCTGTATGCTGTGGCGCACTCACTACAGAGAGTGAGTAAGCATGGCACGGTTAGGCTCAAACCCTTACCTACCCAAAAACTCCACACCGGACCCCGCGTACATTTCTCCTCTCCCGCGCACTTGTCGCGTCATTCCCTGCCCCAGTGTGCTGTAGCCAGTTGGAATTCGCAAAATCGCAGCCACATCCTGATTTCTTGAAGAATCATTGCGACTTTGAAAGGTTAATTACAGCAGATCACGTTTACAGTGAGAACCTGGGTCGGGATTCGGCAGGATGGCAGACTAAAACAGGACTGCTGAAGGAGCGGCGGAGGGCTCACACTCACATCAGAAGTCGTCTAGACCGCCAATTGCTCTGCCTTAGCCTTTGGCGCGGAGGCATCAGCGTCGGTTCCTTGGGGCTCACGGGCGGCTGTAATGCTTATCTGGGTCGGGAGAGACAGTGGCCCACTTCGTTTTGTTGAGTGGGTTGACTGGTTCTCCGCTGACAGTCTGGGCTTGTGGCAGGTTAAGAAGAAAAAAAAAAAAAAAAAGAAAAAAAAAAAGAAAAGAAAAGAAAAAAAGCAAAGAGAACAGGAAGCTGACGGAATCCAATTGTCCCGGCATGTCGGACACCCTCCGTTCCGCTGAACGGCAAAACATAACAACAATGCTATTCGGCCGCGACTCAAATGTTTTTGAAGTTGGGGCATGTAGCCCTGGGCCTAGTGTCTGGCAGAGTTCTGTTCCTTTCTGAAAGTTCTCCACACGCCTCGCAGGGCGTCACCGAGCAGATCTCCACCTTAATTCTTGTTTTCCCTTTGGGTGGAGAGGTTACCCTCAATGGGGAGAGGTAACCAATTTCAAGACGAATGCCCTATCTCGAGGCATTCGTGAAGTCCGCAAAGCCCAACTGTCAACTCCCTCGGCCCTGGCAACACGCCAATCCATTACGATAATCACCCCGGTCGGGTCCGAACCCGTTATCTCGGACAGTTCCTGAGAAATCACTCAATCGCGAATGAAGCATGTTTGAAAAACGGATAATTACTCGCGGTCCCACTGAACTATCTCCTATTGTGGCAGATGTATTGCTTGCAAAAACAGAATTTTCCTAGCCCCCTCTGAAAATTAGTAGCGGAACACTGCAAAAATCAAAATATTCACATTTCTCTAGAATCATCAATACATGTCTTTTTCATGTGGTTCGGAAGAACGTACGGCCGCCGGATAATAACGCGGCCGCTTCCGAATACGCTTACGAATGTAAGGGCCCTAGCGGCCACTAGACTGGCCGGCGGGACCATGAATTTCACATTTGGTCCCATTTGGTCTTGGTCCCATACATTTCTTGGCATGAATCCCGCTGGGACTAGTTATTAAAAAAACATGCAAAGTGACTATTAATCAGATCTCAAAATGAGACTATAACTTAGAAAAATTAAGAAAGTGATTTTATTTAATCTTATTTAGTTTTATTCTTAGTATAAAGTTACTATTTTTAGAGATTTTAAAGTTCTTTTTAAACTATTTTTAATTTTTTAAAAAGTAATGATATTTGATAATACTTAAATAAGATTTAAAGTTATTTAAAGTAATAAAATGAATTTAAATTAAGAAGTGAAAATTATAATTTTATTTTAAAAATGTAATAAAAGTAAATAGTAAGTCTTATTAAGATAATATAAAAGATGTAAAGCTTGTATATAGACTGACTATATAACTGTGTCTGAGACTAGAATCAGATTTTTTAATAGTTTTATTATTAATTCAACTGATCTCATTACACAGTTTTAATATTAAATAGTAGTTTTATACTGTTTCAGTGAGACTTACTGTCTACTCTTATCACATTTTTCAAATAAGATCATGATTTTCACTTCTCAATTTAAATTATTTTTATTACTTTAAATGACTTCAAATCTCATTTGAGTGTTATCAAAAAGTGTTACTTTTTAAAAAATTAAAAATAGTCTAAAAAAAACCTTAAAATGTCTAAAAATAGTAACTTTATACTAAGAATGAAACTAAATAAGATCAAATAAAATCACTTTCTTATTTTTTTCAAGTCATGATTTCATTTTAAGATCTGATATATAGTCACTTTGCATGTTTTTTTAATAGTCAATCTCAGTGAGATTCATGTCAAGAAATGTATGAGATCAGATTAAATGAGATTAAATGTGAAATTCATAGTTTCAGCAGTCAGTCTACTTGAATAATTAAAAAATTACTATCTTATAAAAAGTTATATAATAGAAGAATTAGTAATTCAGATTATATAATCTAATATCTCTACTTATCAGAGTAACTATATATAATTAGACTAACTACTGAGATTATAAATTTCATATTTAATCTTATTTAATCTGATCTTATACATTTCTTAATATGAATCTCACTAAGACTAGCTATTAAAAAAACATGTAAAGTGACTATATATTAAATCTTAAAATGAAATCATGACTAGACTGACCGCTGAAATTATGAATTTCATGTTTAATCTCATTTGATCTGATCTCATACATTTCTTAGCATGAATTTCACTGAAACTAGTTATTAAAAAAACATGCAAAGTGATCATATATAAGATCTTAAAATGAAATCATGACTTGAAAAAAATGAGAAAGTAATCTTTGTAAGAGATCTCCGCCGAATAGATCGGTATAATATTGATAAGTCTTATATAATAAAGAGAAAAATGTTAGAGAAGAAAAGAAAGAGAAAGTGTAGAAATCAGTAATCAGAGTGAATATTTATACATATATATAATAATGTATACAGTGAAGCTTCAGAGTGAAAAAATCTATACACATTTATAACAGCTGAGAATCAGTGATTGAGAATGACTGAGAATCAGAGTGTATGTGTTCAAGAGTGAAGTAGAAGAATTTATGAAGTGTAATGAAATAGTCTATATAATTCATCAGATACAGCCTGTCACATTAGTCTTCTTCTTTCAGAAGCATTTCTCATCAGTCAAGAACTGCTGTTTCAGATAACACAGAACTCAGAGTTCAGATCAGTTGATTATAACTGACTTATTTTATAAGATATTATCAGCTGCAGCTGCAGAGTCTCTTATTAAGAATATTCTCAATCTCTCACTCAAGCTTATTATCTTCTTCTATGATGTCTGATAACTGTCAGTCAGAAGTCAGTTGAGAAGAGAATAAATTGATAATAGTGCAGTGAAGTAAGCTTGTATAAAATATATTATAAATCTCTGATAATGTGTTAAGATAGTAGTTATAACTATCTAGAATCTCTATCACTTTATATCTGATATAACAGTAATTCAGTGTATAAGATGAATATGTGATTTATATATTCTTAAGATTCAATTATATCAGATCTTCTATCTTATATTATTCAGCAGAGTCTTGATAGATATTGATTTAATTCTCTTAATCTTATTTTACAGTTGTTATGAAGACCTCTGCTCAATCACAGACATCTCAGAGCTTTATTACTATGTTATCAGTGATCTGAATTGAACTGCAGAGATTCAGTGTGAACTGTATAATCTTTAAAAGATTTAACATCTTCATGTGATAACTATGTATAAGAAAGAATGAGCTTATATCTATTGAAACAGTATCTTGATTATTGATAGTAATCTCTGTGTATAGAAGAAGATCATATCAATTATCTTATAAATGATTACAGAACTTACAGAGATAATTCTTCACAGTCTGAATTATTCATTCTGATATATCATCAGTCTCAGAATAATAGACAGTTGACAGATAATATATAATCTGAAGAACTTAATCACTTCTTGTTCAGAGAGTACTTATGAATTAATAACTCTGATCTGATACTATAGATCTCAGTAATTCATATACTTAATAGAATAAGCTCTGTAGAAAAGCTTTAGTAACTTGTTCAGTATTCATTTTATTATAAGATTTCAATATTATATCTTTACTTAATTAATTCACAATAATCAGAATGTTTCTACAACTCTTACTCTCAGATAGATTAATAGTAAAGTTAATTACTATATCTTATCAGATTCTATTAGAAATATTGAGTGATTTTAATAGATTTTTTCTACAGTTCTTTCATAAAATAATAGAAGAATAGTAATTACAGTTTCAGATAAAGTATCTGATACTGTTTAATATCTCAGATCAGTAGAACTCTCAGAAGATCATTCTATACAGTTATTCACAGTCTGAATAATCTGTTATATACAAATTATACATCTCTTGTATTATCTGAGTATATAAGAGTTCACAGTGAGAGACTCAGCATTATTTATGAAATTGTAGAGTGTTATTATTATTGATTGAATATTTTAAGATATCAGTTCTTATATATAGTTCTGAGAAAAATCAGAATACTTCTTGATATACTGCTTCAGTAAGTGTTTAAAGAAGTTCATCAGTTTAAGTTACTGTATATCATAGCTCATCTAATATAGGTTTAAAAGAAGTTAAGATATCAGTGATAGTTCAAATGAGAGAAGTATATATAATACTGTGAGCTGTTTCATCATAATTAACTAGTATCTTCAGATTTAAGAGTCAGTGCTCTCAGTTCATTCAGTAAGTATCTGTTATATCAGATAATATATCTTACTCTCATTGTGAGAGAGTATCTATCATCAAGTTCTGACTGTCAGAACAGTAGTGTATTATAAAATGAAAATGACTTAAGAACTCAGATTATCATATCTGTTGTTCAGTGAGTTTACAGATAATTATAAAGTATTTAAGATTCTTATAATCTATGATTATCTCAAATTCAGAGATATTTCAGAGTTCAGAGTCTTATTCTTCTTAACAGTGTATAATCATGAGAAGTTTCTTGTCATAGATCTCAGAATTGCATTCAGCAGAACTCAATTTCTTAGACATGAAGACACATGATTATAGAATATCTTTATCATCATATTATAATATCACTTCTTCTATTATATAGTCAGAGAAATCAGCTTTAACAACTATTTCATAATCAGAGTTAAATATTATTAGCAGAGAGATATTGATGAACATCTTCTTCATCTATATAAATATAGCTTCACTGTCTGCTGATCACTGAAATACTGAGTTCTTCTTGATAAGTTCTGTAAGTAATCTCATGATATCTGAGAAGGTTCATATAAATTGCTGATAAAAGTTAGTAAATTCAATGAAGCTTTGTACATCTTTCACAGTATATGAAGCTTCTCATTCAAGAATAGTAGAGACTTTCTCAGAATTCATTTGATTTCTCTTGCCAGCTTCTATCATAAAACCTAGATATTTAGTACTCTTGACTTCAAAGTCATACTTATCAATAACTATTAATAGTTCTGCTTTTTATAATCATTGTAATACTCTTTGTATATATTCTTGATATTCTTTTCTGAATTTATCAGTGAAGATGAGAATGTTATCAAGATATACAGATACAAATTCATCAAGGAAATTTCAGAGTGCTTAGTTGATATACTTCTGAAATATACTGAGAATATTAATCAGTTCAAAGAGTGTAACTATTCATTCAAGGAGATTATAACATATTTAGAATGCTGTAAGTTATTCATCTTCTTCAGTGATACAGATTTTATGAAATGCAGTGATAACATCTAGTTTTGTAAATCATTAAGCTTATTCAATATGAGCTAGAGTTTCATTGATAAGAGATAAAGAATAGTGATTCTTCTTGATTAATCTATTCAATTCTCAATAGTTCACACAGAATCAGAGTTCTTTATCTGATTTCTTTGCAAAGAGAATAGAAGCTGTAGTAGAAGAGTTACTAATATGTATAAATTTCTTATTTAACAGATTATTGAGTGTCTTCTGAAGAAGAAGGAGTTCATCTTGAGACATGTTATAAAGAGAGTCTTATGATGACTCAGAGTTCTTATGATTCTTCTTTTCTAACTTGATACTGTGATCTACTTCTGAGTCATGTAAGAGAGGTATATTTATAGTGCTATCTTGTTAAAAGACATCTAGATATTCATAATATTATTAAGAGAGTTTCATATAAGAATCTGTTATTATAACACAGAATAACTTTTCTAAAGCCTTTTTAATATCAGTCAGACTGATGAAATAGATTAATACATAGTTCTGCTATCAGGAATTCTTTCAGTGACTTCTTTTTCTAAGCATTTCATACATGTTAACAGAGATCTGTGTCAGATTCATGATCTTGTGAATGTCATCTTTGTGAATTCTATCATTGTTAGAGAATATCAAGCTTCTGTTTCAAGTATTCAATAAGATGTCTTGTTCAGATAGTCAGACAAGTTCTAATATAAGATTATAATTAAGATTATCAACTTTATATGCATAGATATCTTTATGTTGATGTTCTTTCACATCTATGATCAGCTTTATCATGTAACAGATATAAATGTCTTTTGAATCATCAAATTCTGCAAGAAGTTGAGATTTTAATAAGAGAATATACTGAAGATTATAATGTCTTATGACTAAAGATTTTATCATTGCATAGTAACATAGACCACTGTCTATCGTGACTTTCATATTATACATGCTATCAATCACAGTCGATATAAGAATTGTATTTATTATTATTTTCTCTTTAAATTATTATCATCTGATCTCTTCAAGCTTCTGTTTGCAAATTTGAATAGAAGCTAATCTTTTTCCTGTTTCATCAGAATATTCTTGTAGTTATCTTTTGAATCTTTCTTCACTGTAATATGATTGACATGAACAGACACTGATTCATCTTTTAAATAAGAAGATACTAATCTTTCTCTCAATTGAGAAGATGCTGATCTTTCTCTTGAGTGTGAAGATATATAGATTAATTAGTAGTTGAAAGTAATGTATTCTAATCAGTTACAGTTGATATATACTTCACATTGATGTCAATCAGTGACTTTCTTGAGAGTGATTCTAGAGACATAAAAGCCTGTTCAAACAGTGAAAACTCTTACTTATGTGAAGATATTTGAATCTATTCAGTTCATGACATCTGCATCATTGCTGTTCTTCAGCATAAGTATATAAATCACTGAGATGTAATATCTTCTATCACTGTTCTGTATACTCTTAAGCTTGATAAGATGATCATTCAATGTTCAGAGCTGTGTGCAGAAGTCTTCATAAGTTTGATCTTTGTCTATACTTATAAAAGTCTGTAAGAGTGTGAAAGTTAATATCTTCTTAAGTATACTAATCTTCATTCAATTCTTTCAAGATTGATCACCTGCTTCTAGAATCTTGATGTTGAAGTCAGAGATGAATATTGTAAGAGAAGTGTTTCTCTGTCAGATACTCTATAATCAATCTAATACTTTCTGTTACATGGCAGTGTCTCAGAAGAGAACATCAAGATATTTGATAATATTATCAGATATTCACAACATCAGTTCACATACTTTCATTCATGAATGCAACTTCTGTTTTACATGATTCTTCAATCATTCTTTGATATATCAATCTTGATTGATTAACAAACTGATGATGTGACGGGCTGCGCCCGATCAATTATATAGACTATTCTGTTACACTTCACAGATTTCAATCACTTTATTCTTGAACATGTTCACTTCGATTCTCAGCCATTCTTGATCACCGATCCTCGGCCGCCACGAACACGTATGCTCTGATTCTCAGCCATTCTCAATCACCGATTCTTAGCTGCTATGAACATGCGTATATTCTTCCGCTCTGAAGCTCCATCACATACATATATAAATATTCACCTCAATCACTGATTCTCGCACTTTCTCTTTCTTTCCTTCTTTAATGTTTTTATCTTTGTTAAATAAGATCTATCAATATAATATCAATCTATTCAGTGTAGATCTCTTACACTATAAAAATGTTCATTGTCTTCTTATTAGAAACCAATTATTCATGCATTGTCTTCTCATTAGAAATGATTATTCATTGAGAGATATCTGAACATGTAATAATATGTAAGAAAGAGAAAACACAGTTAAGTAGATACTGAGTTTTCAGATAGAAGCTTGCTTATCAGTCACTCTGACTCTGTAATAAGATTTTACAAGACAATGTCAGTAAAAGACTTGAGAGTTCTGATACTCAGATATATGAGAATATGATTACACTTCTTCAAATTTCACAGATATCATACATTCAATGATTGATATAATCATGTCTAACAATAATATAAAACTCTCAAACATGAGCATAGATACAATATCACAGTGACTTTAAGCAATGTTGAAATTACAACAATAATAAATAGCTGATATGCATGCAACTCAACAACTTCAATATGAAGAGATTCAATAATTAATTCATGTGATTTCAACATCTGCAGAATTGAATACAAAAGTGCTGAAAGAATGCTTAGATACTTCTGTATATTTTAAGACTTTCAATCTCACTCTCTACTCATCATGAAGAATGGAAATGCTTGTGAAACTGAGTGTAGATGAAGATTTCATCAGTTTATTAATCAATCAAGATTGATATATCAATGAATAATTGAAGAATTGTATGAAACAGAAGTTTCATTCATGAATGAAAGCATGTAAATCAGCATTGCAAATGCCTGACAATATTATTAAATATCTTAATGTTCTGTTCTGAGACACTGCTATGCAATAGAAAGTATTAGATTGATTACAGAGTTTCTGACAGAGGTAGACTGACCGTGTGACCGTGTCTGAGATCAGGACCAGATTTTTTGATAGTCTCATTACCAATTCGACTGATCTCATTACACAGTTTTAACATTAGATAGTAGTCCCATACTGTTTCAGTGAGACTTACTGTCTACTCTTGTCACATTTTCCAAATGAGACCATGATTTCCACTTCTCAATTTAAATTATTTTTATTGCTTTAAATGACTTTAAATCTCATTTGAGCATTACCAAAAAGTGTTACTTTTTAAAAAATTAAAAATAGTCTAAAAAAAACCTTAAAATGTCTAAAAATAGTAACTTTATGCCAAGAATGGGACTAAATGGAACTAAATAGGACCACTTTCTCATTTTTTTCAAGTCATGGTCCCATTTTAAAATCTGATATATAGTCACTTTGCATGTTTTTTTGATAGCCAGTCCCAGCGGGATTCACGCCAAGAAATGTATGAGACCAGACCAAATGAGACCAAACATGAAATTCATGGTCCCGGCGGCCAGTCTAGACAGAGGAACATTTCTCTTATAACATTCATTCCTGACTTCAACACTAAGATTTTAAAAGCAGGTGATCAATCTTGAGAGAATTGAATAAAGATTAACATGCTCAAGAAGACAATAACTTTTGAACTCTTACAGACTCTCATAAGTGTAAATGAAGACCTAACTTATGAAGACTTCTGCACACAGCTCTGAACATTGAATAACTGTCTTATCAAGCTCAAGAGTATACAGAACAGTGACAGAAGATGTTACATCTCAGTAACTCATATATTCACACTGAAGAATAGCAATGATACAGATATTATAAATTGAATAGATTCAAATGTCTATGTATAAGCAAGAATCTTCACTGTCTGAACAGGCTTCTGAGTTTCTGAGATCACTTCTGAAGAAGTTGCTGATTGATGTTAATATGAAGTGTGTATCAACTGTAACTGATCAGAACACATTGCTTTCAACTACTAATCAATCTATGTATCTTCATACTTGAGAGAAAGATCAGCATCTTCTTATTTAAAGAATGAATCAGTGCCTGTCCGCATTAATCACATTACATTAGAGAAAGAATCAGAAGATAACTATGAGAATATCTCAGTGAAACAGAGAAAAGATTAGCTTCTGTTCAAATTTGTAAACAGAAGCTTGAAGAGATCAGATGACAATAATTTGAAGAGAAGATGATAATAAATATGATTCTTGTATCTACTGTGATTAATAATATATATAATATGAAAGCCATGATAGACAGTGGTCTATATACTATATAATGATAAAATCTTCAGTTATAAGATGTTATAACCTTCAGTGTATTCTCTTATCAAAACTCTGACTTCTTGTAGAATTTGATAATTCAAAAGACATTTGTACCTGTTATATGATGAAGCTGACTATAGATGTGAGAGAACATTAATATGAAGATGTCTATGTATATAAAGTTAATAATCTTGATTACAATCTTATATTAGAACTTGCCTGACTATCTGAATAAGATATCTTGTTAATCACTTAAAATAGAAGCTTGATATTCTCTAACAATGATAGAATTCACAAAGATGACATTCACAAGACTATGAATCTGACACAGATCTCTATCAATGTCTATGAAATGCTTAGAAAAAGAAGTCACTGAAAGAATCACTGATAGCAGAATTATATATCAATCTATTTCATCAGTCTGACTGATATTAAAAAGGCTCTAGAAAAGTTATTCTGTGTTATAATAACAGATTCTTGTACAAAACTTCTTCAATAATATCATGAATATCTAGATATCTTTTAACAAGATAACACTATGAATATATTCCTCTTACAAGACTCAGAAGTAGATCACAGTATTAAGTTAGAAAAGAAGAATGATAAGAACTCTAAGTTATCATGAAACTCTCTTTATAATATATCTTAAGATGAACTTCTTCTTCATCAGAAGACACTCAATGATCTGTTAAATAAGGAATTTATATATATTAGTAACTCTTCTACTGCAGCTTCTATTCTCTTTACAAAGAAACTAGGTAAAGAACTCTGATTCTGTGTGAACTATCAAGAATTGAACAGATTAATCAAGAAGAACTACTATTCTTTATCTCTTATCAATGAAACTCTAGCTCACATTGAATAAGCTTAATAAAATGAGATCAGATCAAATGAGACTATATCTGCAACTGCTTCACTACGAACTCGCTCGATTTTTTGAATAAGAACCCGCTGATAGACTCATCGAAAAGCCCTCGATCATATGAGCATTTTGACCCCATCGCCGACTGCATACCCCGTGTAGTAGTGGAGTTATCCAGCCAAACATGAACCAGACATTGTTCAAAACTTCTGTGTGGGATTATCCCTCATTCTCCCCTATCACACCACAACCCCGGGCCAAATTGCCATACAAATTGTAAGATGAGGAGACCTAGCCATATGTATCAATCTTCTCAATTTTGAAAGATTCCTGATCTATAGTTGTGGAGATATCTGAGAAGTGATCTCTGTGAAAACTCTGTCCATCTTTGATGTTTCAAAACATCAACATCAAGTCTCACCCTCATATCACTCTTTCTAATCTGGCTCATCCCCAGCAGAAAAACACAAAAAGATATCTCAGCAATAATATCAAGTATATAATCAACAGTCATGTCTGAAGTGCAATCTTCATAGTCTGTCTTCAGTGTATTTAGACATTAATATCAAGTCTCACTCTCATACCACCTCTCTCAATCTGATTCATCCCTGGTAGAAAAGTACAAAAAGATACCTCAGCAACTGTATTTGATACATAATCAGCAGATACAACAACTATAAAATCAGTATATTTTAAGATCTGACTGAGCCTTTGATCTCTGTACAGTGAGATATATTAAATCTAGTTTTAATATCTCAATATTTAATAGATTCTGCAAGAGATTGAGAACAGCAATACTAGATTTCTATTAAATTTGAGAATTAACTCTATATTAATATAATCATTGATAAAGTCTTCTATTTTAAGATATAAATAATCAGTTCCTCTACATTCTGCTGATAATATTTATATTATTATATAGAAACAGACTTATATTCTCTATAATATCAAGACTCTGAAGAGAGAAAGTCTTGATAGAAGATATACAGTAGTATATATCTTAGCAGTTTCTATCTTATTCTTTTACAGCAGTTAATACAAAAAAAAAAGATCTTAGAAACAGTTTTTTACTTCTCTTGAAAAAGTAAGATGTTTTTCTCTGAGCTTTATACAATATTCTTATAAAGAATTAAAAACAGAGCTGTTTTCTATCATAATTTCATATTCTTTTAAGTAAGAATTACTTTTTCAGTGACTGAAGAGCTTTTATTAATACTTAATTCTTTTTTACACTCTTTATTAACTGATTTGAGTTATTATTATTATTATTCTTTAATTATAGATGTATGCAGTCAGAGACTATGACATCTACCTGAGAATCTTTAGTTCTCAGGGTTTTTCCTATATCTATAGAGTCAACTATTATACATTTATCAGTTTCAAATATCCAAAATCAGAAAATTCCAGCTCAGAATACAAAAACTGTTTACAAATCACAGTATTTCAACACCTTCTGATAGTTTGAAACCATTTGGAAATATTATGACAAAAGAAAAGAGAACATAGTCTTAAAGATAGACACATTAAATAGATAGAGAAAAGAACAGAAGGAAACAAGTACAGTAAAGAGAGACTATAACAAAACAAAATTATTAAAAGATGATATATAGCTGTTTTAACAGACTATATCTAGTCAATTTCCACCTCTTCATATTCAGATACTTCTGAATTCAGTCATTTTCTTATAGCTGCTCTAGTTTCTGATAGAAAGTCTATTAAGTATTTAGTTCCTGTCTCAGTTGAGAATAAGAACCTCATATTTAATTGATTTAAATCATACTTCTTCTTTAATCTGACTCTGAGACTATTGTATAATGCACAATGCATTACAATATACTCAGAATTTTCATTCACATTGCAGAATGAGCACTCTGTTGAATCAAATCTATCATCAAATCTTTGTATATAAGATTTGAAATAACCATGTCCTAGTTTCAGTTGAATTATAGATGAGAATATTTTCTTTTTACATTTAATTAAACAAGATTTCCACTTTGGTTTTGTCTCAAATCTTGAATAATGTATACTCTTCTTTTGTTTCTGCCAGCTTTCATTTCACTTGTTTAAATAAGATTCTTTTATCTTTCTCTTTATGAAAGATCAGGACACTGTTTTTTGAATAGATCTGCTTAATTCTGAACCCTTTTTTGCAGCTGAATCAGCCAATTCATTGCCATGAATATTCATATGTGCAGGAACTCAATGCAGATGAATTATCAGTTTTGATGTTCTTCTCTTTTGAATTTTCAAAACAGAGTTTAAAATCAGTTCAAGATTCATTTGACTATTATGAATCTGACTATTTCTAAGTCTTTTTAAAGCAGCTTGACTATCAGAGAATATCCATGCCTCTTTCAAATCATTTCCTCTTTTATGAGATTTTATTTCAATGAGTTTGAAAGCTTTCATCATTGCAAATAGTTCAGCATCAAAGACTTCAGATTCACAGCCTAAATTCCAAAAATCTGAGATAAAATTAATATTATCTTCAGTATAAGCAATGCCTGCGCCTAATCTATTCAAATTCTCATTTTTTGAGCCATCTGAGTAGATCAGAATAGAGTCTTTTATATTAATTGTAGAGATCTTCTTCAAATGCTGTTCATATTCTCTCTTTTTAGATAGTTCACTTATTTGTAAGTCTATGAGAGATTTCAGCTTTTCTCTCCAGAGAGATATCTTCTCATGATCAATTTTCTCAACATTTAATGAAGAAAATTGATTCTTAATAAGTGAACATAGTCTATACAGTTGAGAGGGCATTTTCTTTAAAGTATTATTCTCATTCCAATCAAGAAATCTATTCCAATCCAGTTCATTTCCTGAGTTAACTGATGGAAATGAAGAAGAGACTCTTTCTCTGATTATATGATTTGAGCTCATCTTCATGACTCTCAGAGCATAGTTCATACAGGCCTTTTCAAATCGAATAGCAGGAGGTGGAATTGAAGCTTCAATTTCCATTGCTTTAATAGGAGATGACTTGAATGCACCTAGAATTCTTCTCAAAGCTCTGTTTTGTAGACTTTGAAAGAGTTCAGTGAAGTTTCGTTGATTGTTCCATCAAACTTGAACTCCATAATCAGCTACTGAGGTAATACAGGCTATGTATAACTGTCTTATTATTATTATTATTATTCTTCAATTATAGATGTATGCAGTCAGAGACTATGACATCTACCTGAGAACTTTAGTTCTCAGGGTTTTTTCTATGTCTGTAAAGTTAACTATTGTACATTCATCAATTTCAGATATGCAAAATCAGAAAATTCCAGCCCAGAATACAAAAACTGTTTACAAATTGCAGTGTTTTAACATCTTTTGATACTTTGAAACCATTTGACAATATCATGATAAAAGAAAAGAGAGAAAGAACACAGTCTTAAAGATAGACACATTAAATAGATAGACAGAAAGAAATTGAAAGGAAAAGATACAGAAAAAGATAAAGTAAAAAGAGACTATAATAAAACAAATTATTAAAAGAGAGTATATAGCTGTTTGAACAGACTATATCTGATTGATTTCCTCCTCTTCATATTCAGATAATTCTGAATTTAGCCATTTTCTTGTAGCTGCTTGAGTTTCTGATAGAAAGTCTATTAAGTATTTAATTCCTGTCTCAGTTGAGAATAAGAATCTCATATTTAATTGATTTAGATCATACTTCTCTTTCAATCTGACTCTGAGACTATTGTATAATGCACAGTGCATTACAATATACTCAGAATTCTCATTTGTATTACAGAATAAGCATTCTATTGAGTCAAATCTATCATCAAATCTTTGTATATAAGATTTGAAATAGCCATGTCCTAGTTTCAGCTGTATTATAGATGAGAATATTTTCTTTTTACATTTAATTGAACAAGATTTTCACTTGAGTTTTGTTTCAAATCTTGAATAATGTATACTCTTCTTTTGTTTCTATCAGCTCTCATTTCACTTATCTAAACAAGATTCTTTTATTTTTCTCTTTATAAAAGATCAGAACATATTTTTTTGAATAGATCTGCTTAATTCTACACTCTTTTTTACAGCTGAATCAGCCAGTTCATTGTCATGAATATTCATATGAGCAGGAACTCAGTACAGATATATTATCAGCTTTAATATTCTTCTCTTTTGAATTTTTAAAACAGAGTTTAAGATCAGTTCAAGATTCATTTGATCATTATAAATCTGACTATTTCTAAGTCTTTTCAAAACAGCTTGACTATCAGAGAATATTCATATCTCTTTCAAACTATTTCCTCTTTTATAAGATTTTATTTCTATGAGTTTAAAAGCTTTCACTATTGCAAATAGTTTAGTATCAAGAACTTCAGATTCACAGCCTAGATTTCAGAAATCTGAGATAAAATTAATATTATCATCAGTATAAGCAATGTCTGTACTTAATCTATTCAGATTCTTATTTTTTGAGTCATCTGAATAAATCAGAATAGAGTCTTGTATATTGATTGTAAAAATTCTCTTCAAATGCTGTTCATATTCTTTCTCTTTTAATAGTTCACTTATTTGTAAGTCTATAAGAGATTCAAGCTTTTATCTTCAGAGAGATAACTTCTCATGATTCACTTTTTCAACATTTAAAGAAGAGAATTGATTTTTAATCAGAGAGTGTAGTCTGTAAAGTTGAGAAGACATTTTCTTTAAAAATCATTTTCATTTCAATCAAGAAATCTATTTCAATTCAGTTCATTTTCAGAGTAAATTGATGAAAATGAAGAAGAGACTCTTTCTCTGATTATATAATTTAAGCTCATCTTTACAACTCTCAGAGTATAGTTCATACAGGCCTTTTCAAATCTAATAGTAGAAGAGAGAATTGAAGCTTTAATTTTCATTACTTTAATAGAAGATAATTTGAATGCTTCTAGAATTCTTCTCAAGACTCTGTTTTACAGACTTTGAAAGAGTTCAGTGAAGTTCTCTTGATTATTTCATTAAACTTGAACTTCATAATCAGCTACTGATGTAATACAGACTATATATAATTGTCTCATAGTCTGAAAGAATAGATCTCTCTCTGTATTTGATAGTCTGATTATATTATTTAATAGTCTTTCTGCCTTGACAGTTCTTTGTTAAATATGATATTTAAAATTCAACTTGAAGTTTAATCATACTTCTAATCATTTGATATTTACACTGAATTTAATCTCTCTATTTAAAAGAGTTAGAGATAGCTCTTTCTCATTGAATCTAGAAAAGAAATGAATTAACTCAGTTTTATTCATATTAAATTGAATTTGATTAATATCTGCTCTAATAAAGATTTTCTTTACAGCTTCTTTAATCAGTTTCAAATTCTCTTTGATAGTTTTTGAGCTGTAAACTAGATTAATATCATTTACATAACTTAGAGATCACACTATTCTCATATTTCTATTTTTGAATAGATATGTAGTGTATATTGCAAATAAAATAGATGAGATTGAAGATTCTTGTGATACTTCTATTTTTATCTCAGTCTTGTCTTATTTCATTCTATCAAAGAAAAGTTATATGATTCTTTTAGATATAAAACAGTTAATTCATTTTATTAGAGAAAGTGACAGTTTTAACATCTTCAAAGTCTGAATTAACTTTGACTTTGAAACATGATCAAATGCTTCTTTTATATCAATAAAAACTGTAGTTGAGACCAGATCTTCATGCTTTACTATTTGAATATCATGAACAACTAAGAGAACAGTGTCAATTGTATAACATTGTTTTCTATCTCTCATTTGTTCACTGAATAAAAGAGAGTTATTAATAGAGCTTATAAAAGATAGTTAAGTAGATATTATCTTTTTCAAAATCTTTTCTAGACAGTTTAACAGAGATATTACTCTATATAACTTAGAAATTAAAGTTTTTCTATTAGGTTTTGTAAGAATCACTTCAGTGGCTTCTCTCCAGCATTCAGAATGATATTCATTTTTCAAGAGATTGAAAAAAAGCTCAAAATACTCATTCTTTAAGTATGAATATATATTGTGAATTTGTGAATAATTAAGTGATTAATTGAATCAGGCTCTGCAGCAGTTTTAACAGAACTTGAGAAGATAGCTGACTCTAATTCATCTTATGTAAGATCAGGTCATTCTCAGTCATTTTCATTAATATAGTTGAGAAGTGATATATTCTCTTTCTCTGAATCTGAATCTGAATCTAGTGAGTTCTGAAAGAGAATTCTCATGAAAGCTTAACATTTTTTCTCAAAAGAGTTTGCTGTATATAATTTATTCTGAAACTCATATTCTAAGACTGAAAGTTTTGCTACACTTCTTATTTTAATATAGTTAAAAGCTTTAAAAACTTTCTTCTCTTATACTTCTTCAAGAAATTTATTTCAGCAGTCTGTTTTAGCTTTTTTAATATCTGAAAAATATTCATTTCTGACAGCTTTGAACTCTTCATCAGATATTACATCATTCTTTTAATCTCTTCTAGCAGTAGCTAATTCTTTTCTTTTTAGATGAGATATTCTCATTTTATCAAGATTTTGAATACTCAGAAGATTTTCTCTTTAAAATATTATCTCTAACACTTATTAGAATAATAAATGTAATAAGCTTCACTCTATTCTTAAGCATTTCATTTGAGATATCTTGATCAGAATTTCAATATAGCTCATTCTGTCTTTCAGATTTTAACAGTTTTATACTTTCTTCAACTGCTTTTCAATCAGCTTTTTCAAAGTTAAACTGATTAGAGAGAAGAGGATTTTCACTCATTTGTTTTTCACTCAGTTCAATCTTCAATTGAATAATCTCATGACCTGATTCTGATGTCTCATTTGAATTAATAAATCAGTTTACAAGTCTTCTTTTCATTAGATTTTATAATATGAAGATTAGATCTATAATAGATTTCTGTTTCATATCTTTTCTAAAGAATGTTTGTTAATCAGACTTATTAATCAAATCTATTGAATGCTCAAAGATTCATTCAACTAGATTATCAGCTCTCACTGCTCTCTTGCATTCTGAATTTCATCAGAGATGATATGCATTGAAATCTTCTGTAATTATAGAGTTTCTTGATAAAGTTATGTTCAGAAATTCTCTATCAATTGTCTAGATATTGTTATTTTTCTTCAATGACTTTTCATTATAGATATTTATAAGCTGAATAGTATCAAACTCATTTTCTTTATCTATAATATCACCTATCAGAATATCAGAGTCAGACATGATATTAAATCTTAGATGAAAATTGATATCTTGATCTCTTTCTTTCATAGATTACTACTCTTGACTTTATCTCAGACTTTTGAGATAGAGAGTAGTAGTAGCTTAAATGAGAAATAATATAATTTTACTCAGTATCAAAATTCAGTTTCTGAAGTAGTATAAAATCAACTTTCTATTCAAATGTAATTTGAAGACAAGAATAAATACAATTTGAGTTTCTATTCACATTATTTTGAATAAATATGACTTTTGAAGAGTTTTTAAACTTTTTTTGTTATTTTTATTGTATATTCATACTAAAAGAGAGTAGAGATAGAGTAGAATCTAGTCACTATCATTAGATAGTAGATTATAACTATTTTGAAAAGTAGAAATCTCAACTGCTTACTGTAAGAATAAGTGCTCGCAGGCGATTATTCGGGTGTTCGCAGCTTGGCGTGATATGTACTGTTAACTACTAGAAGTGTTCATGGTAGAAAGATAAAATGTAGGGATTAAATGTATAATAGTATTCAAGCTGAGTTGTAAATAGTATTCATGAACTTCAGTCTATATAGTTGTGTGTAGCCAAGAGCCGCTAGCTCTATTGATTATGTGAGAGATAGGAATAGAGATAAAGAATCTGCAAGAAGTGAGATTTCTTACATACTTTCTCCTCTCTAAGGCTTCATCTGTGAAGCCTTTCACTGAGTGACTTCATAGTCAGCTCAGCACTGCAGTAATACTCACTAAAAATCCTTTATATCTATAAAAAATCTCAGTGAGGAAAAATCCCTTGTTACTGTGAAGAGAAAAGAGTCTGTCACTCAGTTTCTTATTCTGTGAGGTTCTTTGTAGTCTACAGATTCTTCTCTGACTATCATACAGATTCATCTCACATCTTTTATATAGAAGAGTTCTGATTGACTCTTAATCATTTTCATGAGATTCTTGTGTGATTATTATACAGATTCATCTTACAGGTGAATCACTCTCTGTGAGATCATTCTCATCAAAGAGAAATATTTACAAGTTAATCTTTCACTCATTCTCACAAATCATTACTCTTTGACACTGTAGAATTGTGAGAAATTTTCCATTCTTTCACTAACTCTGTAGAATTGTAGAATTAAGATGTCTGCAGTCTGCAATCACTCTTTATAGTTATATAGAAAGATTCAGATCTGTAATTCACAATCACTCTTATTTACTAGAGTGATCTAGCTATTTCATGAGATTACTCACAGTGTAAGCAAACCTCTTTAAAGTAGTATAAATATCTCAGATCTGTTTATAAAACCTTATCTTCTTTTCTCTTTTTCTGTAACAGCTTTTATTCTCACAAACTGTAAGTATTCTCATTCATTCATAAAGTGTTTTCACTTAGATAATAGAGAGAGTGTGTTTCTGACAATGTCTGCATATTGATTCAAGAATTTCTCAAGAATAAAAATTTTTCAATTTCAATATCTTCACAACAATGTCTGGCTGCTGCTGAGCTTCTTGTGAGTATTCTTATAACTTCTCTGATTACTTTTTATCAGCTGATGAAGTAGGGACACTGTTACTTACAATTGTATCTTCATCTTTCTCAGTCTTATCACTGCACCTGATCTTCAGGCCAGCAGTTAATCCCCTGCCTTCCCCAGGCCAGCCTCTGACTCTAAGCAGTGCAGTTCTTCTCTTTACTGTAAGTCTTCTTATAAGTAATTTCTTACAGATTCTAGCTGACAGTTCTTACAAAGCTCTCTGTGTTGTCAGTGTCTTCTGCAGTCTCACAGGCCTACAATCATCTCTTCTCTGCTCACACAATCTCTGATCAGACATATGTGAATATGTCTAGATTTCCTATCAATGATTCTCACATCACAGCGCATTTTCACAATTTCATTGTCAATGAGAGATGAGTTTCCAGGTATCTGTAAAATCCAGGTAATCAAGGCAATGCAAATGCTATGAATTTATGATGAGAGTTAATCTGAACAGATGAGCTTTCTCTTCATATTCTCATTGTTTTCAGACTGAATACTCCAGCATAACTGAGAGAGTGAACACAGCTTTATAAGAGATATCTGATCACACATGCAGATAATCAGTCTTCAAGACTCTGCTGCAACTGCATATGCTCTGATATCTGACTTTTCTGAAGTCTGTGCATTTCTGATAATCTTTATGTCAAATGCAACAATTGTCTGTACTGTAGATATAATACTCTCTGCTTCTTTGAAGAGAGAAATTGATAATTATAAGAGAGTTAAGTATCACAGATATTGAGAATGTGAGTTTGAGTTTTCTTTGTTTTTTCTTTATTAGTCTTCAAACTGTGTTCACAGCCCTGTTTATTTTCTTGTTTTTTAGCTTTAATGAGAATATAATTTCTTCTTCTCTTATATACACTGCAGACTGTTCATCTCAGTAGAAACTCATTATCTTATAGACTAGAATTTACAAATAACAGTGTTAATATCTTTATCACAATCAGGTTCTTAGCAAAGACTGTGTCATTCTGACTTATCAGAATTTACAGTATGAAAGTCATGTCTCAGTTTCTGTAGATATCTTATCTGCTCAGATGATTCTCAAGTGAACTCATTCATTTTATCAGAATACTCTTATCACTGAATCTTGAACTAGAGCTTGTAATCTCACTTCTCTGAGTTAATAATCTCTTTGATCTGATATTCTCTTTTACTCTCTAGTGCTTTGTGAACAGAGTGATGAGTCATAGAATTCTCTTCTGAGAATTTCTTATATTTATGAAGTAAAGAGACATGAAAAACATTGTGCATCTGCAACTCAGATGACAGTTTCAATCTATAGAACTGTAAACTAACTTTCTTTATAATTTTACAAGACTCAGTCTGCAAGAGATTCAGCTTCTTACTAGATCTCTATATAATAATATTTTCTAGACTCAGTCAGACTCTATCATCTTTCTTAAAACTCTTTGCAATATGCTTGAAGTCATAGTATCTCTTCTAATACTCTTGAGTCTTTCTCAAGAATTTATAGACTTTCTCTCAGATATTCTGAATTCTCTCAGCTCATTCACAGGCATTACTACACTCTATAGTGTACTCTCACAGATTCATCAAGATCATCTGTGAATAAGTCTCAGTGAGCATCTTAAAGAGGGTTTTACCTGTGCTAACATACTTTGAGTTGTTATATACAAACTCTGTGAGTGATAATCAATGTACTCAGTCATTCTGATTGTAATTAACAAAGTATCACAGATACTGTTTCAATATACTCATCAGATATTCTATCTGATCATCTGTCTGTTAATGAAAAGTCATGCTTAGATCTCATGAGATCTTCAATATAGTTATCAGATCAGATCAGAACTCTTCTGCAAAGATTGATTCTCTGTCTGAGATAATGTTCACAGACAATTCATGCAATCAGATCACATTGTAAATAAAGATATAAGTCAAATTCTTTGACTTCAAGTTCTTGTGAGTGAGTATAAAGTGTGTCATCTTGATGAAGTAATTCACTATCATCAGCACACTGTCAAAGTAGACATTATATATGTTCTTACTTTTAGAGAGACTTATAAGAGCATTCATTTCTAGCTGTTTTCAAGGTTTGTGTGAGATGAGTAGAGGAGTAAGTTCTTCATATGATCTGAATCACACTATTCATGAACTCTGATAAACAGTATAAGAATTCACTATCTTCTTTATAAGTTCTCACATCTTCAGCTAGAAGTATTTTCTTATAAGTAACTCATGAGTTCTAGTGTCTGTAAAATGACTCACTAGAGAAGAGTTATGATATCTTTTAATAAGTTCTACATGTAGAAACTCATTTACAGGTACATAAATCTGACTCTCTCTTTACAAGAGATTATTTAAGTCTCTTTAATTCTTTATTTCTGCAGAATTGATCTCTGTTATGAGCAGTTTCTGAATATACTGAGTATATTCATTTTTCAGTTGCAGTTCAGACAATCTGAATAGAAGATCTTGTGAAGACTTATACTCTGTTTTTTCTTACATCAGATCTTTCACAGTGCTTCTCAAAACCTGCAAATTCTTCAGATTATAGATACTCTCTTCAAGAATTCTTATGAAGATTCTCAGAGTGTTGACTCTCAGTATTATAGAGAGTAGTTGTGCAGGCTTCTTCTCTCTCTTCTCCCTCTTCTCTTACAGAGAATTGAGAGACTCTTCAGTCAATCTCTTTACAACACTCAGTCTGAGCATCTTACAAAGCTTTTCTGCCTTCTCTAGTCTCTCTGTGTCTGTCATTCTGATCTTCTTAATATAGTCTGATCTGTGAGAGAATCTGTTTACTGAGTTCTTAGTTCTCTTGATATATTCTATCTTGAATCAGAACTCACTCAGTCTCTGAGCTCAGTGAACCTGCTGCTGTGAGAGTTTCTTAATTGAAACAAACTGTTATAAGCTGTCATGATTAGTTTTAACAGTAATCACTGTCATAAGACTCTTGAAGTAGTGATATCAGTGATGAAAGAATTTCACTATTATAAGAAGCTTCTGATCATGAATACTATAGTTAATCTTCACAGATTACATCTTCTATGAGAAAAAGATCACTGAAACTCAGTTCTTATTTAACTGTAGTTATAAGACTATTTCTGAAATTGCAAAGAAGAAGGCATCTGTCTTCAATCTGATTAAGAGTAAGAGATCAAAGTGAAACAGCATCACTGTGTTCATGAATATCTGTTTCAATCTTACAAAGACTCTGTGAGCTTCTGAGATAAGAAAGTTCTTGCAGTTCTCTCTTCTTAACAATCTTTTTATTCTCTATTCACAGAATGACTTCTTCTTATTTTCACTCTTCAGCATGTCTGTAAGGGCTAAGAAGATTCTTGTGAATGCAAAGATAAACTATCTATAGAAATTCACAAACCTCAGAAAGATCTGAATCTCATGAATACTAGTTAGCTTCAGTTATGATAGAATAGTCTCAATCTGTGAAGATTTCATCTGAATATCATCTGTGATGATTATATATTCTAGAAAATTAATTCAGCAGGCACTGAAGTTACACTTTATGAGCTTAATATATAGTTCTGCCTCATCTAAGACTTTCAACACACTTTGCACATACTCAGTGTGTTCTTTCTTCTTCATGAAGTACATCATCACATTATTCAGATATATTATTATGAAGACATTCAGATATATGTGAAGTGTTTTATTAATGAAAGACTGAAATACTGCAGAAATATTAGTCAGATCAAAAGACATTACTAGATATTCAAACAATCTCAGTGCAGTTCTAAAGACAGTCTTTCATTCATTCTCAGACTGTATTTACAGCTGTGTATATATATTGATCACATTCAGTTATATGAATATAACAGCTTCTGTGAGACAGTTAATTACATTCTCAATCAGAGATAGAGAGTAGTAGCTCTTTATTATCTTGAAGTTCAGGTTGCAGTAGTCTACACATAATCTGAGATCTTTATTCTTCTTCTTCATGAACATCACAGAGGCTCCTGCAGAGGCCTGTGAAGATCAGATGAAGTCATTCTTCAGATTCTCCTCTACATAGATCTGCAAGATCTCTGTCTCATGATGAGAGAGCTTATAGATTAGTTCTTAGAAGAGTTTCTACTCTTCTATCAAATCTATTATCAGATTCTTCTCACAGTGAGAAGAAAGCTCAGCTGTCTTTGCTGAGCTGAACATCTCTGCAAGATCTTGATATTCCTCTGATATCTGAAGCTCAGTTTCCATGATCATGAGGTTCTCAGACACTTATAAAGTCATTATATAGATGAGCTTGTCTTCTCTGATCAACTCTGCAGTATTAACTGATTCTATCTCTGTGAGTAAGTCTGTCAACACTGATTAAAAGTATAAACCTGACTTACAGACAGCTATGTGCAGATTGTGTCTTTGAAGTTATACAAGTCTCAAGTATATGTCATCTGTGATGTCTGTGATAATCACAGTTTCTGCAAATCTTCTTCAGATTTCAGAGAGATCTTATAATTCAAAGATGACTCTCACAAGTCTCTCAGCTCTCAGGTCTGAGTTCTCACACTCTGCTTATTATAAGAGCAGGTTCTCAGTCTTCATCTTTCAGCTCATTCACTCTGTGAGCTTTAGAAACATCACAGTGACTTGAGATTCTGAGTTCATCAATACTTCTCATGCTTATAAGACAGCAGTACTGCAGCACAGTCTCTTTCTATAAGTAAGCATTTTCATTGAGAGAGCAACAGATTCAGATGTCAGCTTTAAGACTCTTAAGAAGGCTGTTACTGACTCTGTCTGTGACTTCTCAAATTTCTATTTTGATTTGTTCAGACAGTTTGTATAAAGATGTTCTGATTTAGAACAGATGAAGCAGAGTCTCTTTTTCTTAATCTCTCTATTATACACTCTGTTCATGAGAGCTTGTGAAGCTCTTTCTCTCTGCTCAGCAGTCAGATGCAAATCTCTCTATATCTTATCATCTTTTTCTGATAAATCTGTTCTCTGTTATTCTGATCCTTGCAGAATCAGTCAGTGATTCACTCTCTGTAAGTCTGTGACTCTCACAGTGATCTACAAGCAGTGAATGAGAGTCATCAGTTTCTTCAGAGTTAAGAACTTAGAGTCTTGCTCAATGAGCTTGTTCTGCATGTCTTTATTCAGCTTCTTTATAAACATCATCATTCAGGTCTTATTCCAGAACTCTGTTTTCACAGATTTCAATTCACATCATAATTTTATAAAGTACTGTAAGTAGTCTTCATCAGATTTCTCATCTCTTTTTCTAATATTGATGATTACAGCTCAGATGTTCTCTGTCTGACTCACAGAGTCTCTTAACTTATTCTCTAGATAGATCTTGAGAACAGATTATTAGAATCTCTTATAATCATTCTCTAGATAATTCAGTCAGTTCTTGACTTCAGTGTAATAGAGGCCTGTTATTACATAGATAACAGCTTCTTCATCTTTCATATCACACAGTCAGGCTTGTGAGTCAATTTTAAATACAAACTTATAAAAGCTTTTATAGATTGTGATTTGATAGATGACCTTAAGTAATCATAGCTTAAGAAAGTTTCTTTTCAGTTTATAGGTGTCTCTGAAGATCATGTCTAGAGACTTAGTTCAAGAGTGTTTGCAGACAGTAAGCATTTCTTGTAGAAAAATAGCTTGATTCTGTGAAAGATGCTCAAGAATGTTCTTCACTGAGATTGATTTGTTTATGAGTTCAGAGAGTTTCTCTGTCTGAGATGCAGAGAATGATGTTCTGTGAGTGATTGATAAGTTCTCTGAGACTTCTTTCATAAGAGTTATTCATGATTCAGATGACTGCTCCTGGATGCCTGCAGTAGGGTTCGCAGGGATTAGAGCATGTAAGTTTCTAGTTCTTTCAGTCATAACAGGCAGTTGCTGACTGACTAAGCTTGAAATGTAAGAATAAGTGCTTACAGATGATTATTCAGATGTTCACAGCTTGACATGATATGTACTGTTAACTACTAGAAGTGTTCACAGTAGAAAGATAAAATATAGAAGTCAAATGTATAATAGCATTCAAGCTGAGTTGTAAATAGTATTCATGAACTCCAGTCTATATAGTTGTGTGTAGCCAAGGGCCGCTAGCCCTATTGGTTATGCGAGAGATAGGAATAGAGGTAAAGAATCCGCGAGGAGCGGGATTTCTTACACTTACATTATATCTAGTTTATTATCAGAGTCATTTCTCAATTCTCTAATCTTAACAGAAGTTTGAGAATTCAAATTCTGTTTACATTTAGCTAAAGAATTGAAGTTTGAAGATTTAAATAGTTAAGAGTTTCTTCTTTTTGAGCTTGCAGTTATAAGTCTACTGACTTGACTCTTCACTTCAGTTCTAGATTGACTTTAAGCTTTATCTTTTCATCAGTTCTTTTGAGTTCTAGATGTAAATATACATTCTTTTGAGCTAGATGCATGTTTTTCTTTATAATTAGAGCACTTAAGCAGAGTATATTAACAAATTTCATCTCTTTTTGAGCATGTTTCATATTTATGCTCACTAGTTTTGTGATCTCTGATACAGAATGCATATTTTGAGTCTCTAAAACATGAGATTATAAAGTATTCATATCTTTGACAGTTTAAACACTATGTTTAAGCTTTGAGATTGGGACAGTGTATAATATTCGACCGCTCCACCACGAACTCGCTCGATTTTTCGAATAAGAACCCTCCGATAGATCCATCGAAAAGCCCTCGATCATACGAGCATTCTGACCCCATCGCCGACCGCATACCCTGTGTGGTGGTGGAGTTATCCAGCCAAACGTGAACCGGACGTTGTTCAAAACTCCTGTGTGGGAGTATCCCCCGTTCTCCCCTACCACACCACAACCCCGGGCCAAAGTGCCATACAAATTGTAAGGTGAAGAGACCTAGCCATATGCACCAATCTTCTCGATTTTGGAAGATCCCCGATCTGTAGTTGTGGAGATATCTGAGGAGCGACCTCCGCGAAAACCCTGTCCATCTTTGATGTTCCAAAACACCAACGCCAAGTCCCACCGTTGTACCGCCCTTCCTAATCTGGCCCATCCCCGGCAGAAAAATACAAAAAGATACCTCGGCGATAATATCAAGCACATAACCAACGGCCACTTCTGAAGTGCAACCTCCGCGGTCTGTCTTCAGTGTATCTGAACATCAACGCCAAGTCTCGCCCTCGTACCACCCCTCTCAATCTGGCCCATCCCCGACAGAAAAGTACAAAAAGATACCTCAGCAACTGTACTCAATACATAATCGGCAGACACGACAACTATAAAATCAGTATACCCCAAGGTCTGACTGAGCCTTTGATCCCTGCACAGTGAGATATATTAAATCTAGTTTTAATACCTCAATATTCAATAGATTCTGCAAGGGATTGAGAACAGCAACACTAGGTTTCTATTGAATTTGAGAATTAACTCTATATTGATATAATCATTGACAAAGTCTTCTATTTTGAGATATAAATAACCAGTTCCTCTACATCCCGCTGGCAATATTTATATTATCATATAGAAACAGACTTATATTCTCTATAATATCAAGACCCTGAAGAGGGAAAGTCTTGGTAGGGGGTATACAGTAGTGCATATCTTAGCAGTTTCTATCTCATTCTTCTGCAGCAGTTAATGCAAAAAAAAGATTTTAGAAATAGTTTTTTACTTCTCTTAAAAAAGTAAGGTGTTTTTCTCTGGGTTTTACACAATATTCTTACAAAGAATTAAAAACAGAGTTGTTTTCTGTCATAATTTCATATTCTTTTAAGTAAGAATTACTTTTTCAGTGGCTGAAGAGCTTTCATTAATACTTAATTCTTTTTTACACTCTTTATTAACTGATTTGAGTTGCACACCTGTTGTGCGAGGAGAATTGGATAATTTAGAATAAAATTGAATAGTTTTAATCAATTTCTCTTCAAAAAATTGATTTATTTTTTATCAGTTTTTCTCTCAAAAACTGTCATATCATCTGATTTACTATCAATTGATATCATACTTTTCCTCACTGTATCCCAAGAAAGAGATTGTAAAGATTTTATTGATTTATCTTAAAAATCAATTTTAGTTTATTAGATTCTCTTCAAAAATCTAACCTAGTTACTGAACTAGTGTGAAAAAAATCAGGTGTTTTATACACAAAAGTCTGCGATTCTTCTTTTGAAATAGTCTGACCAACTTTTCAATTGAAAACAGACTTAGAAACCTCTTAATTGAAACAGTCTGACCAACTTTTCAATTCAAAAGAGTTTAATAAATATCTCAATTGAATTAGTCTGACCAACTTTTCATTGAGTAAGAACAATGAGTTCAAAAGTACACTCAGTTGATGTGGAAAAAGATGCTTTCTCAAATGCTATTCCTGAGATTGAAATTCTGAAGAGAAGAAAGAAAGAAGAGATAGAGAAACAACAAGTTCTTGAAATACAGGAACTTGAAAAAGCAAGTAAAATTCTTGGAAAGCAGTGTCTGAGTGAGATGAATGAAGAAGTTCTGTTAATTCTTCATGCTCAGGCTAGACAACTACAGGAAGTGATCAAGTTCAAACTTGGAATTTCAAACACAGTTCAAAAAACTTTGAAAATTTCTAATACAATCACTGACTCTTCAGTTTGCTCTTCTTTCTTTTCTACTTCTTCTTCTTCTCCTTCTTTGAATCAGAAGAAAACATATGCTCAAGCAGCTGAATCTGCTGTCTCTAAACCTGCTGTCTCTAAACCTACTGTCTCAAAACCTGCTCAAAATTCTGAGAAAACTGAGAAGAATACTGCTCATGCCTCTATTCATAGAAAAGTGGAAAAGAAAATGCAAAAAGAGAAAAACTTCCAAATCTCCAGAAATAGAAGACTTATTCTCAAAGTCTCAAATCAGGACATTCTGCAAAGAAACAAGCTAAACTCAAATCTCATTTTCAGAATCAGAAATGAAATTAACCAGCAGTTCTTTTCTCAGTTAATGACTGATATTGAAGTTCAAAAACCAGTTATAGCTTCAATTGAACCATCATTCTTTAGAAACTCCATCATTCTGACTACAATGCCTGAATTCAGTGCTGAATTCCTTATTCAGAATGAGAATCTCTGAAAGTCAGCAGTAGAATCTTTGTTAAACACAACAATTCTATCTGAAAGAGATGAAAAGTGGGGCAAATTCATTCTTCATGATATTCCAGTTGAAATTTTTGACTGTGAAGAAGGAATGCTACTTCTCAAAAATGAATTGGAAGAATACAACTCTATTCAACTGAGAAAGGAGCCTGTATGGCTAAATTCAATTGAGTTCAGACAAAGCAGGAGAAATGCCTCTGTTCTAGTATATACAAAAACACTTGAACAGTCAAAGATCTCTGAAGTAAGAGTAGCAGGTTTGAAAATGAGAGTTCATGAATACAAAGACTCAAGGATGAACCTCAAAGCTCAAACACAGTGTTCAAACTGTCAAAGATATGGATACTTTGCAATCTCATGTTTTAGAGACTCAAAATGTGCATTCTGTGCCAGAGATCACAAAACTAGTGAGCATAAATGTGAAACATGCTCAAAAAGAGGTGAAATTTGTCAACACACTCTGCTTAAGTGCTCTAATTGCAAAGAAAAACATGCATCTAGCTCAAAAGAATGTATGTTTGCTCCTAGAACTCAAAAGAACTGGAGAAAAGATGAAGCTCAAAGTCAATCTAGAACTGAAGAGAAGAGTCAAGCCAGTAAACTCACAACTGCAAGCTCAAAAAGAAGAAACTCTCAACTATCTAAGTCTTCAAACTTCAACTCTCCAGCTAAATGTAAACAGAACTTGAATCCTCAAACTCCTGTTAAGATTAGAGAATTGAGAAATGACTCTGGTGATAAACTAGATATAATGCAAGCAGTTGAGATTTCTACTTTTCAGAACAGTTATAATCTACTATCTGATGATAGTGATTAGATTCTACTCTACTCTCTTTTAGTATGAATATACAACAAAAACAACAAAAAAAGTTTAAAAACTCTTCAAAAATCACATTTATTCAAAATAATGTGGATAGAAACTCAAATTGTATTTATTCTTGTCTTCAAATTGCATTTGAATAAAAAGTTGATTTTATACTGCTTCAGGAGCCGAATTTTGATGCTGAGCAAAAATATGTTATTTCTCATTCAAGCTACTACTGCTTTTTACCTCAAAAGTCTGAGATAAAGTCAAGAGTAGTGATCTATGGAAGAAAGAGATCAAGATATCAATTTAATCTAAGATTTGATATCATGTCTGACCCTGATATTCTGGTGGGTGATATTATAGATAAAGAAAATGAGTTTGATACTATACAGCTCATAAATATCTATAATGAAAAGTCATTGAAGGAAAATAACAATATCTGGACAATTGATAGAGGATTTCTGAACATAACTCTATCAAGAAACTCTATAATTGCAGGAGATTTCAATGCACATCATCCCTGGTGGAATTCAGAATGCAAGAGAGCAGTGAGAGCTGATAATCTGATTGAATGGACCTTTGAGCATTCAATAGATTTGGTTAATAAGTCTGATCAACAAACATTCTTTAGAAAAGGCATGAAACAGAAGTCTATTATAGATCTAACCTTCATGTCACAAAATCTAATGGAAAGAAGACTTGTAAACTGGTTTATTGATTCAAATGAGACATCAGGATCAGGTCATGAGATTATTCAATTTGATATTGAACTGAGTGAAAAACAAATGAGTGAAAATCCTCTTCTCTCTAATCAGTATAACTTTGAAAAAGCTGATTGGAAAGCAGTTGAAGAAAGCATAAAACTGCTAAAATCTGAAAGACAGAATGAGCTATATTGGAATTCTGGTCAAGATATCTCAAATGAAATGCTTGAGAATAGAGTGAAGCTTATTACATCTATTATTCTAACAAGTGTTAGAGATAATATTTCAAAAAGAAAATCTTCTGAGTATTCAAAACCTTGGTGGAATGAGAATATCTCATCTAAAAGAAAAGAATTAGCTACTGCTAGAAGAGATTGGAAAAATGATGTAATATCTGATGAAGAGTTCAAAGCTGTCAGAAATGAATATTTTTCAGATATCAAAAGAGCTAAAACAGACTGCTGGAATAAATTTCTTGAAGAAGCACAAGGGAAGGAAAATTTTTAAAGCTTTTACTATACTAAAACAAGAAGTGTAGCAAAACTTCCAGCCTTAGAATATGAGTTTCAGAATGAATCATATACAGCAAACTCTTTTGAGGAAAAATGTCAAGCTTTCATGAGAATTCTCTTTCAGAACTCATCAGACTCAGACTCAGATTCAGAGGAAGAGAATATATCACTTCTCAACTACATTGATGAAAATGACTGGGAATGGCCTGATCTTACACAAGATGAATTAGAGTCAGCTATCTTCTCAAGTTCTGTTAAAACTGCTGCAGGTCCTGATTCAATTAATCACTTGATTATTCAAAATACATATTCCTACTTAAAGAATGAATATTTTGAGCTCTTTTTCAATCTCTTGAAAAATGGATATCATCCTGAATGCTGGAGAGAAGTCACTGGAGTGATTCTTGCAAAACCTAATAGAAAAACTTCAATTTCTAAGTCATATAGAGTAATATCTCTATTGAACTGTTTAGGAAAGGTTTTAGAAAAGATAATAGCTACTTGACTATCTTTTATAAGCTCTATAGATGATTCTCTTTTATTCAGTGAACAAATGAGAGGTAGAAAACAGTGTTCTGTAATTGACACTGTTCTCTCAGTTGTTCATGATATTCAAATAGCAAAGCATGAGGGTCTGGTCTCAACTGCAGTTTTTATTGATATAAAGGGAGCATTTGATCATGTTTCAAAGTCAAAGTTAATTCAGACATTGAAGATATTAAAACTGCCACTTTCTCTAATAAAATGGGTTAACTGTTTTATGTCTAAAAGAATTATACAACTCTTCTTTGATGGAATGAAACAAGACAAGACTGAGATAAAAATAGGAGTACCACAGGGATCTTCAATCTCACCCATTTTATTTGCAATATATACTGCATATCTATTCAAAAATAGAAATATGAGAATAGTGCGATCTCCGAGTTATGTGGATGATATTGATCTAGTCTACAGCTCAAAAACTATCAAAGAGAATTTGAAAGTAATTGAAGAAGCTGCAAAGGAAATCTTTGTTAGAGCAGATATCAATCAAATTCAATTTAATATGGATAAAACTGAGTTAATTCATTTCTTTCCTAGACTCAATGAGAAAGAACTATCTCTAACTCTTTTAAATAGAGAGATTAAACCCAGTGTAAATGTCAAATGGTTAGGAGTATGGTTAAACTCCAAGTTGAATTTTAAATATCACATTCAACAAAGAACTGTCAAGGCAGAAAGACTATTGAACAACATAATCAGACTATCAAATACAGAGAGAGGTCTATCCTTTCAGGCTATGAGACAGTTATATATAGCCTGTATCACATCAGTAGCTGATTATGGAGTTCAAGTTTGGTGGAATAATCAAGGGAATTTCACTGAACTCTTTCAAAGTCTGCAAAACAGAGCCTTGAGAAGAATTCTGGGAGCATTCAAATCATCTCCTATTAAAGCAATGGAAATTGAAGCTTCAATTCCTCCTCCTGCTATTAGATTTGAAAAGGCCTGTATGAACTATGCTCTGAGAGTTGTAAAGATGAGCTTAAATCATATAATCAGAGAAAGAGTCTCTTCTTCATTTCCATCAATTAACTCTGGAAATGAACTGGATTGGAATAGATTTCTTGATTGGAATGAAAATAATTCTTCAAAGAAAATGCCTTCTCAACTGTACAGACTATGCTCTCTGATTAAAAATCAATTTTCTTCTTTAAATATTGAAAAAGTTGATCATGAGAAGTTATCTCCCTGGAGAGAAAAGCTTGAATCTCTTATAGACTTATAAATAAGTGAACTATCAAAAGAGAAAGAATATGAACAGCATTTGAAGAGAATTTCTACAATCAATATAAAAGACTCTATTCTGGTTTATTCAGATGACTCAAAAAATGAGAACTTGAATAGATTAGGCGCAGGCATTGTTTATACTGAAGATAATATTAATTTTATCTCAGATTTCTGGAATCTAGGCTCTGAATGTGAAGTCTTTGATGCTGAACTATTTGCAATAGTGAAAGCTTTCAAACTCATTGAAATAAAATCTCATAAAAGAGGAAATTGTTTGAAAGAGGCATGGATATTCTCTGATAGTCAAGCTGCTTTAAAAAGACTTAGAAATAGTCAGATTCATAATGGTCAAATGAATCTTGAACTGATCTTAAACTCTGTTTTGAAAATTCAAAAGAGAAGAACATCAAAGCTGATAATTCATCTACACTGGGTTCCTGCTCACATGAATATTCATGGTAATGAATTGGCTGATTCAGCTGCAAAAAAGGGTGCAGAATTAAGCAGATCTATTTAAAAAATTGTGTCCTGGTCTTTTATAAAGAGAAAAATAAAAGAATCTTGTTTAGACAAGTGGAATGAAAGCTGGCAGAAACAAAAGAAGAGTATACATTATTCAAGATTTGAAACAAAACCCAAGTGGAAATCTTGTTCAATTAAATGTAAAAAGAAAATATTCTCATCTATAATACAGCTGAAACTAGGACATGGCTATTTCAAATCTTATATACAAAGATTTGATGATAGATTTGACTCAATAGAATGCTCATTCTGCAATACAAATGAGAATCCTGAGCATATTGTAATGCACTGTGCATTATACAATAGTCTCAGAGCCAGATTGAAAGAGAAGTATGATCTAAATCAATTAAATATGAGATTCTTATTCTCAACTGAGACAGGAATTAAATACTTAATAGACTTTCTATCAGAAACTCAAGCAGCTACAAGAAAATGGCTAAATTCAGAATTATCTGAGTATGAAGAGGAGGAAATAAATCAGATATAGTCTGTTAAAACAGCTATACACTCTCTTTTAATAATTTGTTTTGTTATAGTCTCTCTTTACTTTATCTTTTTCTTTATCTTTTTCTTTCAATTTCTTTCTATCTATTTATTTAATGTGTCTATCTTTGAGACTGTGTTCTTTTTCTCTTTTCTTTTGTCATGATATTGTCAAATGATTTCAAAGTATCAAAAGATGTTAAAACACTGCAATTTGTAAACAGTTTTTGTATTCTGGGCTGGAATTTTCTGATTTTGCATATCTGAAATTGATGAATGTATAATAGTTAACTTTACAGACATAGAAAAAACCCTGAGAACTAAAGTTCTCAGGTAGATGTCATAGTCTCTGACTGCATACATCTATAATTGAAGAATAATAATAATAATAATAATAAGCTTTGAGATTCATTCTTGAGTCTTTGTATTCATGAACTCTCATTTTCAAATCTGCTACTCTTACTTCAGAGATCTTTGACTGTTCAAGTGTTTTTATACATACTAGAACAGAGACATTTTTCCTGCTTTATCTGAACTCAATTGAATTTAGTCATACAGGCTTCTTTCTCAGTTAAATAGAGTTGTATTCTTTCAATTCATTTTTGAGAAGTAGTATTCCTTCTTCACAGTCAAAAATTTCAACTGAAATATTATAAAGAATGAATTTGTCTCACTTTTCATCTCTTTCAGATAGAATTGTTATATTTAGCAAAGATTCTACTGCTGACTTTCAGAGATTCTTATTCTGAATAAGGAATTCAGCACTGAATTCAGACATTGTAGTCAGAATAATAGAGTTTTCAAAGAATAATGACTCAATTAAAGCTATAACTAGTTTTTGAACTTTAATATCAGTCATTAACTGAGAAAAGAACTGCTGATTAATTTCATTTCTGATTCTGAAAATGAGATTTGAGTTTAGCTTATTTCTTTGCAGAATATTCTGATTTAAGACTTTAAGAATAAGTCTTCTATTTCTGAAGATTTGAAAGTTTTTCTCTTTTTACATTTTCTTTTTCACTTTTCTATGAATAGAGACATGAGCAGTATTCTTCTCAGTTTTCTCAGAATTTTGAGCATGTTTTAAGACAGCAGATTTAGAGATAGCAGATTCAGCTGCTTGAGTATATATTTTCTTCTGATTTAAAGAAGAAGAAGAAGTAGGAAAAAAGAAAGAAGAAGAGTAAGATGAAGAGTCAGTGATTATACTAGGAATTTTCAATGTTTTTTAAACTGTGTTTGAGATTTTAAGTTTGAACTTGATCATCTTCTGTAGTTATCTAATCTGAGTATGAAGAATTAACAGAACTTCTTTATTCATCTCACTCAGATACTGCTTTTCAAGAATCTTGCTTACTTTATCAAGTTTCTGTATTTCAAGAACTTGTTATTTCTCTATTTCTTCTTTCTTTCTTCTCTTCAGAATTTCAATCTCAGAAATAGCATTTGAGAAAGCATCTTTTTTCACATTAACTGAGTGTATTTTTGAACTCATTGTTTTCACTCAATGAAAAGTTGATCAGACTGTTTCAATTGAGATATTTCTAAGTCTGTTTTCAATTGAAAAGTTGATCAGACTGTTTCAAAAGAAGAATAAAAGACTTTTATATATAAAATATCTGATTTTTTTCACACTAGTTCAGTAACTAGGTTAGATTTTTGAAGAGAATCTAATAAACTAAAATTGATTTTTAAGATAAATCAATAAAATCTTTACAATCTCTTTCTTAGAATACAGTGAGAAAAAGTATGATATCAATTAATAATAAATCAGATAATATAACAGTTTTTGAGAGAAAAACTGACAAAAAATAAATCAATTTTTTACAGAGAAATTGATTAAAACTATTCAATTTTATTCTAAATCATTCAATTCTCCTCACACAACAAGTGTGCAACTCAAATCAGTTAATAAAGAGTGTAAAAAAGAATTAAGTATTAATGAAAGCTCTTCAGTCACTGAAAAAGTAATTCTTACTTAAAAGAATATGAAATTATAACAGAAAACAGCTCTGTTTTTAATTCTTTGTAAGAATATTGTATAAAACTCAGAGAAAAACATCTTACTTTTTCAAGAGAAGTAAAAAACTATTTCTAAGATCTTTTTTTTTGCATTAACTGCTGCAGAAGAATGAGATAGAAACTGCTAAGATATGCACTACTATATACTCTCTATTAAGACTTTCTCTCTTCAGAGTCTTGATATTATAGAGAATATAAGTCTGTTTCTATATAATAATATAAATATTGTCAGTAAGATGTAGAGAAACTGGTTATTTATATCTCAAAATAGAAGACTTTGTTAATAATTATATTAATATAGAGTTAATTCTTAAGTTTAATAGAAATCTAGTGTTACTATTCTCAATCTCTTACAGAATTTATTGAATATTGATATATTAAAACTAGATTTTATATATCTTACTATGCAGAAATTAAAGACTCAGTCAAATTTTAAGTTAGACTGATTTTATAATATCTGTGTAGCGCGGCTGCGCCTGATCAATTATATAGACTATTCCGTTACACTTCATAGATTTCTACGGCTTCATTCTCAATCGCTGATTCTCAGCCGCTATAAACGCGTGTATATTCTTCTGAATGTGTATGCTCTGATTCTCAGCCATTCTTAATCACCGATTCTTAGCTGCTAGCCTGCTACAAACGCGTGTATATTCTTCTGCTCTGAAGCTCCACTGTGTACATCACCACATACATGTATAAATATTCACTTCAATCACTGATTCTCATACTTTCTCTTTCTTTTTCTTCTTTAACATTTTTCTCTTTGTTATATAAGATCTATCAATATCATACTAATCTATTCAGTGTAGGCCTCTTATACTAGAAAAATATTCATTGTCTTCTTATTAGAAATGATTATTCATACATCATCTTCTTATTAGAAATGATTATTCATTGAGAGATATTTAAACATGTAATAACATATAAGAAAGAGAAATAATCAGTTAAAGTAGACACTAAGTTCTTAGATAGAAGCTTACTCATCAGTCACTCTGATTCTGTAATAAAATCTTATAAAGAGAATGTTAGTGAAAGATCTGAGAGTTTTAACACTTAGATATATGAGATATTTATATAATTACACTTCTTCAAGATTTCACAGATATCATACACTCAATGAATGACATGTCTAATAACAATATGAGAGAACTCTTAAATGTGAGTATAGAAGTAATATTATAGTGACTCTGAGCAATGTTGAAATTATAACAGCAATAGAAAGCTGATATGCATGTAACTCAATAACTTCAATATAAGAAAATTCAATGATTAACTCAACAAGAAACTCATGCAATTTCAGCACTTATAGAATCAAATATAAAAGCACTGAAAGAATGCTTAGATGCTTCTGTATATTTTAAGACTTCTGATCTCACTCTCTACTCATTATGAAGAATGAAAATGCTTGTAAAACTGAGTGTGAATGAAGATATCATCAGTTTACTAATCAATCAAGATTGATATATCAATGAACAATTGAAGAATCATATGAAACAAAAGTTTCATTCATGAATAAAAGCATATGAATCAGTGTTGCAAACATCTGATAATATTATTAAATATCTTGATGTCCTGTTTTAAGACACTGTCATATAACAGAAAGTATTACATTGATTATAGAGTACTTAACAGAGAAACACTTCTCTTACAACATTCATCCCTGACTTTGCCATCAAGATTTTAGAAGCAGGTGATCAATCTTGAAAGAATTGAATAAAGATTAGTATACTTAGAAAGATATTAACTTTTGAACTCTTACAGACTCTTATAGATGTAGATGAAGACCAGACTTATGAAGACTTCTGCACACAGCTCTAAACATTGAATGATCATCTTATCAAGCTCAAGAGTATACAGAATAGTGACAGAAGATGTTACATCTCAGTCACTCATACACTTATACTGAAGAGAAGTAACAGCAATGATGCAGATATCATGAACTGAATAGACTTAAATGTCTATACATAAGCAAGAGTTTTCATCATTTGAAAAGACTTCTGAGTTCCTGGGATTACTTCTGAAGAAGTCGCTGATTGATATCAATATAAAGTATGCATCTTCTGTAACTGATCAGAGCACATTGCTTTCAACTGCTAATCAGTCTATATATCTTCTCACTTAAAGAATGAATCAACATCTGTCTGCATCAATCACATTGCATTGAATGAAGATTCAGAGAATAACTATGAGAATGTCTCAATGAAGCTGGGAAAAGATTAGCTTCTGTTCAAATTTGTAAACAGAAGCTTGAAGAGATCAGACAGTAATAATTTAAAGAGAAAATGACAATGAATGCCATTCTTGTATCTACTGTGATTAATACCATGTACAATATGAAAGTCATGATAGACAGTAGTCTATGTTACTATGCAATGATTAAATCTTCAATTGTAAGATATTATAACCTTCAGCATATTCTCTTATCAAAACATCAACTCCTTGCAGAATTCAATGATTTAAAAGATGTTTGCACCTGTTGCATGATAAAACTAAATATAGATGTCAGAGAATATCAGTGTGAAGATATCTACATATATGAAGTTGATAATCTTAATTATAATGTTATGTTAGAACTTGTCTGACTATCTGAACAAGGTATCTTATTGAATGCTTGAAACAGGAGTTTAATATTTCTTAACAATGATAGGGTTCACAAGAATGATATTCACAAGAATGATATTCACAAGACTATGAATATGACACAGATCTCTGTCAACATCTATGAAATGCTCAGAAAAAGAAGTTGCTGAAAGAATCACTGATAGCAGAATTATATATCAATCTATTTCATCAGTCTGACTAATATTAAAAAGGCTCTAGAAAAGTTATCTCATGTTATAACAACAGATTCTCCTACAAAACTCTCTTAATAATATTATAAATATCTAGATGTCTTCTGACAAGATAATAATGCTACAAACCTGCCTCTCTTATGAGATTCAGAAGTGAATCACAGTATCAAGTTGAAAAAGAAGAACAGCAAGAACTCTGAATCATCATGAGACTCTCTTTATAACATGTTCTGAGATGAACTTCTTTGTTAAAAGACACTCAATGATCTGTTAAATAAAGAATTCATACATGTTAGCAACTCTTTCACTGCAGCCTCTATTCTCTTTGCAAAGAAACCAGATGAAGAACTTCAGTTCTGTGTGAATTATTAAGAATTGAACAGATTAATAAAGAAGAACTGTTATTCTTTGTCTCTTATCAATGAAACTCTAGCTTACATTAAATAAGCTCAATGATTTACAAAGTTGAATGTCATCACTATATTTCATAAGATCTGCATCACTGAAGAAGATGAGTGACTTACAGCATTCTGAACATGATATAATCTCTTTGAATGAGTAGTCACATTCTTTGAACTGATCAATGCTCTCAGTATATTTCAGAAGTATATCAACTAAGCACTCTGAGACTTTCTTGATAAATTTGCATTTACTTATCTAGATGACATTCTCATCTTCACTGATAAATTCAGAAAGAAATATCAAGAGTATATACAAAGAGTATTACAATGACTATAAGAAGCAAAACTAACAATTGATATTGACAAGTGTGATTTCAAAGTTAAGAGTACTAAATAATTAGGTTTTATCATAGAAGCTGATAAGGGAATTTGAGTGAATTCTGAGAAGGTCTCTGTCATTCTCAAATGAGAAGCTTCATACACTGTGAAAGATTTACAAAGCTTCATTAAATTTGTTAACTTCTATCAGTGATTTATACAAAACTTCTCAGATATTATAAGATCACTTACAGAGCTTATTAAAAAGAATGCAGTATTTCAATGATCAGTGAATACTGAAGCTGCATTTATACAGATGAAGAAGATGTTCATTAATATCTCTCTGCTGATATCATTCAATTCTGATTGTAAGACAGTTATCAAAGGTGATTTCTCTGATTATATCACAGAAGAAGCTATATTGCAATATAATAATAAAGATATCTTATAATTATGTATCTTCATGTCTAAGAAACTGAGTCTCACTGAATGCAGCTATGAGATCTATGATAAGAAACTTCTTACAATTATACACTGTTTAGAAGAATGAGACTCTGAACTCTGAAGTGTCTCTGAATTTAAGATAATCACAGATTATAAGAATCTCAAGTACTTCACAATCACTTATAAACTCACTGAATAACAGATGTGATGATCTGAATTTCTAAGTTGCTTTCATTTTATGATACACTACTGCCTCAGCAGCCAGAACTTGATAACAGATGCTCTCTTACAATGAGATCAAGATATGCTGTCTGATATAACAGACACATACAGAATGAACTGAGAGCACTGACTCTTAGATCTGAAGATATTGATTAATCAAGATAGAACAACTCATGATACTATACAGACTTCTCTGATTAGAACATTCTCTCTCTGAACTGACACTGATATTAATATCTTCACTTTCTCTACACTGAATGAACTGTGACATCTAGTAGCTCAGGCTGATGAACTTCTTCAGACTCTCACTGAAGCAGTCTATCAAGAAGCACTCTGATGTCTCTCAGAACTATGTATAAGAACTGTTATATCAGAATGTTCAATTAATAATAATAATTCTACAATTTCATGAACAATGCTGAGTCTCTCACTTCAAACTCTTATACATCTGAATAATGTAAGAGATGCATGATTTATGTATAACTGATTATTCAGGCTGTGAATAACTGTATAGAATGATCTTCTGAGAGTTCTACTGATCTGAGATATTAAACAGCATCAGACACTTTGTCTGAAACTGCAATTACTATTCTTTCATTATCTTATAAAAGAACTGTAGAAAAGATCTATTGAAATCACTCAATATCTCTGATAGAATCTGATAAGATGTAGTAATTGACTTCACTGTTAATTTATCTGAGAGTAAGAATTATAGAAACATTCTGATCATCATGAATTAATTAAGCAAAGATATAATATTAGAATCTTGTAATAAGATGAATGCTGAATAAGTTATCAAAGCTTTTCTACAGAGCTCATTCTATTGAATGCATGAATTGCTGAGATCTGTAGTATCAGATCAGAACTGTCAATTCATGAGCACTCTCTGAATAAGAATCTGTCAAGTTCTCAAGATTATACACTGTTTATCAACTGTCTATCACTCTGAGACTGATAGTGTATCAGAACAGATAATTCAGACTGTGAAGAATTATCTTTATAAGTTCTGTAAGTATTTATAAAATAATTGATATAATCTCCTTCTACATGCAGAGGTCACTATTAACAGTCAAGATGTTATTTTAACAAATATAAGCCTGTTCTTTCTTATATATAAATATCATATGAAAGTATTGAATCTTCTAGAGATTACACAGTTCACACTGAATCTCTGCAGTCTGATTCAGATCACTGATAATATAGTAATGCAGCTCTGAGATGCCTGCAACTAAGCAGAGATCTTTATAATAACTGTAAAATAAGACTAAGAAGATTAAATCAATATTTGATAAGATTCTGCAGAGCAGTATAAGATAGAACATCTTGTGTGATTGAATCTCAAGAACATATGAACCACACATTGATCTTGTACACTAGATTACTGTCATATCAGATATAAAGCGATAAAAGTTCTAGATAGTCACAACTACTGTCTTAACATATTATCAGAGATTTATAATATCTTTTATACAAGCTTGCTTCACTGCACTGTCACTGATCTAGACTGGCCGCTGAGATCATGAATTTCACATTTGATCTTATTTAATTAAGTCTCATACATTTCTTGATGTGAATCTCACTGAGACTAATTATTAAAAAAACATGCAAAGTGACTATATATCAGATCTCAAAATGAAATCACGACTTGAAAAAAATAAGAAAGTAGTCTCATTTGATTTCATTTAGTTTCATTCTTGACATAAAGTTACTATTTTTAGATATTTTAAGGTTTTTTTTAGAATATTTTTAATTTTTAAAAAAGTAACACTTTTTGATAACACTTAAATAAGATTTAAAGTTATTTAAAGCAATAAAAATAATTTAAATTGAGAAGTGAAAATCATGATCTTATTTGAAAAATGTGATAAGAGTAGACAGTAAGTCTCACTGAGACAGTATAAAACTACTATCTAATGTTAAAACTGTGTAATGAGATTAGTCAAATTGATAATAAGACTATCAAAAATTCTGGTCCTGGTCTCAGACACGGTCACACGGTCAGTCTACACTAATCTGTTTCCTTCTCAACTAACTTCTGACTGACAATCATCAGAGATTATAGAAGCAGATAATGAGCTTGAGTGAGAGATTAAAGATATTCTTGATAAGAGATTATACAGTCATAGCTGATAATATCTGATGAAATCAGTCAGCTATAATCAACTGATCTGAACTCTGAGTTCTGTATTATCTGAAACAGTAACTCTTGTCTGATGAGAACTGCTTCTGAAAAGAGAGAGCTAATGTGATGAGCTGCACCTGATCAATTATATAGACTATTTCATTACACTTCATAGATTCGTACCACTTCATTCTCGATCACCGATTCTCAGCTGCTATAAACGCGTGTATATTCTTCTGAACACATATGCTCCGATTCTCAGTCATTCTCAATCACTGATTCTCAGCCACTATGAATGTGTGTAAATTCTTCCACCTCAAAGCTCCACTGCATACATTATCACATACATGTATAAATATTCACTTCAATCACTGATTCTTGTACTTTCTCTTTCTTTTTCTTCTTTAACATTTTTCTCTTTGTTATATAAGACCTATCAATATTATACTGATCTATTCGGCGTAGACCTCTTACAATCTGTCAGTTATGTACTGAATACTGATGTCAAAGTATCTTTTTGTATCTTTCTACTGAAGATGAATCAGATTGAGAGAGATGATATATAAGTGAGACTTGATATTAATGTCTTGAAACATCAAAGATAGACTTATTTTTTACAGATTACACTTCAGATATGTCTATTAATTATGTGTTAAATACTATTATTGAGATATCTTTTTATATCTTTCTGCTGAAGATGAGTCAGATTGAGAAGAGTGATATATAAGTGAGACTTAGTGTTAATGTTTCAAAACATCAAAGATAAACAGAGTTTTCACAGAGATTACTCTTCAGATATCTTCATAATAACAGATTAGAGATCTTTCAAAATTAAGAAGATTGATATATATGACTAGATCTCTTCATTTTACAATTTGTATAGCAATTTAACCTGAAGTTGTCATGTGATAGGGATAAACAGGGGATAATCTCACACAGGAGTTTTAAACCACATCTTGTTTATATTTGACTGGATAACTTTATCATCACACGAGGTATGCAGTCCGTGATGTGATCAAAATACTTGTATGATTGAGAGCTCTTTAATGAATCTATCAGCGGGTTCTTATTCGAAAAATTGAGCGAGTTCATGATGAGGCGGTTGTGCAGAATTGCTCTTTTCTGATATAAACTAGCTCTGCAATACTTAGCACACTAACTAAGACTTGTATGCTATATAAAAACATTTTTCTTTCTTTTATTCCACTCTTTTCATACATACTCTACACTATTTACATTTCTTATACTTTTCTCTATATTCATTTTTAATCTCTGTGATTCATAACATGCACTGCTAAATTCTCTGTAACATAATCTCATGTGATGTTATATGCACTTCTTTGAATTCAGATGAGAATGAACAGCTGACTCTGCAGTGTGTATATCTCTGATTAATCTGATAATGATGATAGAGATGATACGGAGTAAAAGAGAGTGATTGAGAGAGAGGCTGATAGAGATAGTAGAGAGAGACTAAAGAGTGAAAGAAATGAAAGAGATAATGAAAAGAGAGAGTGATAGAGACAGTAGAGATAATAATAATAATAGAGAAATTAGAGAGTAGAGAGTGATAGAGGTAATATAAGATGAAAGAGAGTGATAGAGGTTGTAGAGGTAGTGATAGTAGAGAGAGCAGGTAGAGAGTGATAGAGATGAATTAAAGAGTGAAAGTGATAGAGAGAGCTAGAGAGGCTGCGTAAGTAGTAAAGCAAGTATAAGTGAGCGTTTGATACTTGTCTATAATTGAAGAATAATATGTCAGGTCACGTGATCTTGCTTATCAATCCTTTCATCATATAACTTTTCACAAGCTAGTAATCTTTTAATCATACAAGCTTTACACCTTTTACAGATTATGTAACATGACGGAACCGAAGCAGTGACTAGTCAGCAGTGTCATGTAGAGATAGTTGTTTTAAGAAGCTGTATAAGTGAGCTTAACTATCTTGCTTAAATAGTGAGCTTGTAGACTACAGAGTTATTATGAGAATATCACAGATATAATACTTAGTATACTAAGAAGATTGTATAAGACACACAGTAACTCTTGTGTACATTTCAGTAGAAGAAAAATAAATCACTGACTTCTTTAATGAAGAGTCAGTATCTAACTATTTTATATAGACAATGAGTAGATACTCTTCTCTTATTTCATAAGTGAGAATAGTCAGAGTGATATCTCAGTAATATCTTATTATTAAGAAAGAGTAATCTGCTGATCTTATATAGAAGTGAGATTCTCATATTCATCAATTGAATCTTTCTATAATATATCTGAATAATGTCATAGAGTGATTGAAAATCAGTTCAGATGAGATGAAATCATCTATATAAAAGTAATAAGCTGTGTGAAACTGCAATGAGATCTTAATATGACTGAGAGTGTGATAATACTCTTCTCTTTAAGAGTATAGTCTCTATACTCTTAAGATTACTGAATTAGAAATTATCTTTATTGTATAATAACAGTTATTAACTGATTAACAGTGTGTGTACTATATATGATATAAAGAAATAGATAAGTTTTTCTGCTGACTGTGTAGATCTTTCTTTCTCATCTTTATTTAAATCAAATGTGTGATAAGTGAGTTTCTTATATATCAATTTGAAATGTGAAAAATGTAGTTAATAAGTGACTTACAGATCTTTCAATATATTCTGTTCTATATATGAAATTCTCTGCAAAAGTGATATATTTTTAGAGACAAAGTTAACAGTAGTGACAGGATTTTTTGAAAAGATTCTTCTTCTCTATAAAACATTTTTCTTCTCTTTCTCTCAATTGTAACAGTGAGTGTATGAGAGTATCATTCTTGAAGAATAATCAAGAACTTATTCTGATATTTTCTAGTGAGTAAATGTCTTTGTGATGTGACTGCAGCCTCTGTGACTGTCAAGAAAGCTCAGTTGAAGGCAGAGATAGTGATATCAATGAGTCATGAAAGCACTGCTCTCATTGTCACATCTTCTCTTTCTCCAGCATCTCTGGCGGCCGCGGCGGTAGCAGCTGTGTCTTGTAGTGAGGTGTCATTTCTTCTGCCAGTTGATGTGTCTGCATCTGGTTCATCCTCTGCCCTTCTCACCGCTGTTGCAACGCCGCCCCCTCCCCCAGCCAATACAGTGGTGTATGACCCTGTGTGATCATTTGAAGAGAAACCTGAGAAGAGCTTGATTTCAGAGACAGTGACTCTGAAAAGTTCAATCTGTAGTTTCTCTTCTACACACTTAAGCTCTGCTCAGAATGCTGCTGAGTTGAGTCTGCAGAGTTCTGTGATTTCTTTATCTTCTCTCTGTGAAGAGGCTCTAGTGCAGTCTCTGACTAGCACTACTACTTATCTGCACTGCATTAAGCAGCTGAAAAAGAGAGAGATCTTATATATTTATCTATTCTCTCATTTCTATTATTTCTATTATACTTATAATAATAACTTCTATCTCTCTGTAAGTATTATCTATTCTATAAGAAGATATTATATTTACTCTGACAAGAAGTTCAGATGCTTAAGCAGTACAGAGTGAGAGTGTTAGAGCTTTAAATATTAATAAATTCTGTCAAGACTGAGAAGATCTCTCTTACTTATCTGTCAAAGAAGATAAAAGTATGAATCTCTGAGATGAAAAAATATCTCAGAATAACTGATCTTAAGAAGAAATCAGCTGATACTACTATTAAAAGTACTGTGAAAATTAATTACTAATTGAAGAGAATCTCACTTTAATTGAAGCAGATAACTGAAATACTTTATAAATTAATAAGTTAATACTTTAAGTATCTCTTATACTCTTCTACAGTATGCTTCTCTATAGTACTGCAGTACTAACTTCTCAGCAGATAAAGATGCTGATACTGAAGACTTCAATGATAAAGAATGAGTTTAATAAGAGTGTAATTATTGATAAGTAGACTCTGAAATTCTCTCTTTTTACTTTTTCAGTGAGCTGTAATCTCACTAGAATAGCAGTAATCTGTGAGTTAATAATATTAATCTTTTTTATTAATTTTAAATATCTTTTTTCTCTCTAACTGCTTCAGAAATTTTACACTTGTATAGTCTCATTAAACTTCTAAAAAACTCTTTGAGAGAAAATAGAAGAAGAGAGCTATAAAGTCTATAAAATACTGACTTATCACTGTAAGATCATCTTTAAAAAATCTTTTGAGAAAAATAAGAAGTTTTAAGCAGTATTTCTTACTCAATGTCTCTGATATGTAATAGAGCAGTCTCTACTAGCTGTCTTATAGCTTGTAATCTCTTTCTTAGTATTTTTCAAATGCTTAAGCAGTTCTTATAAATTCTCTGATAATGAATATTCTTCTCATTTAATAAGATATTGAAGCTTACTGTAATATGTTCACTTATTCAATATTTTCTTTATAAGATATTTGATATCATTCTCAATCTTGATGTTATTTAGCTGAGATGACTTCATCTCAGAGTATTACATATAGAACTTTAAATAGAAAATATGAACAATAGAATAAATTAATTTTAATTCTGTGAGTAATTTTAACTTATATATCTACTTACTTATCACTCTTATTACTGAGAAAAGTTCTAGTTATCACATACTGAGCTTCTTATATAATCTTATTATCTTGATATTCTTTGTTGAAAGTAGTACTTGATTCTCTATTAAGAACTTCATTGAAAGATGTTTTTAATTATAGTATTTTATCTACTACTTCTGAGCACAGTGAATACTTTTTACTGTCTTCTTATAAATTTTATTTAAAAGTTTCAATCTCACTTTTACTTCTGATACTGAGAAATACTTTATTCTCTGTATCTGTCTGATATTCTGACTGTCTATTCTTGTGGTTCGGAAGAACGTACGACCGTCGGATAATATCGCGGCCGCTTCCGAACTACTAGCGTAGGCGTACGAGTGTAAAGAGGCCATAGCGGCCGCTAATTAATTTAGTGTATGATATTACAATATATAAGAAGCCAGCATATGCCTGTAATCATACACTGGCTTAAGCAATCTTTGAATCACATCTGATAGCATGTTTAAAAACTGGTGAGAAGTGCAGACTTCTTCAGAGCATGATAATTCCATCTATAAAGTGATTTATAGTTATCATATCAGTGTGGTTCTAGAATGTCTCAAAAGATAGTGTATAAAGAGCAGTGAGTGAAAGAGTATCTGATTGATACTGCTTTGCTTGTTAGGAAAAAACTCCACACTCAGATGAATGCTATGTATGTGAATAAATGAGATGTGAGAAAAGAAATAAAAGCAGTGAATCAGATTCAAAGAAGTCTGCTCTCTACTCAAAAGAAGAATAAAAAGAAGAGAATGGCTACTACTGAAGTTGTACAATGATAACAGAAATCATATAATGATATAGTGATACAGTGATATAGTGATACAGTGATATAGTAATATAATGATAACAGTGATATAATGATAGACATTGTACAATTAACAAGAAATCACTGAAATGAATATCTCTTCTAGTTGATATGAATAACACTCTTCTCTGCTATCTGAACTGAAAGATATGCAGAACCTCTCAGAGAGTTTACTTAAAGTAGTAAGAAAAGTAGCTGAAATCACTGAACTGAAATTGAAGCTCTGTATGTGTACAAGAATTCTAAATGAGATTGAGATCTTATGTACACAGTGACAGGCTGAGATGAAAGCTAAATAACAATTGATATTCACTGCAGATTAAGCATTCACTATGAAGAGCTTTGCTGATGGAATTATCATTATCAATAAGAATAGAGAAAATCAGATCTTAGATCTGCAGCAGAAGATCAAATGTTTATACAGATAGATAACTACACTGAATCTGAAGATCTTATCATGATGATTCATAATCTCTTTAGAAGTATATACATCATCAGAGACTGCTGCACAGAATGAGAATCTGAGTATAAAATATATCAAGCTAAGAGATCTGCTGAAGTTATCAAGCTTTAATAGTGACTGAAAAAATGATGCTGTAATCAGCTGACTAAGTCAGATATGATTATATTATCAGATCAAATGTGAACTCATAGACAGATAGTTAATGAAATTTTAACAAGTGTTAAGATCTACTATATTTCTATATAGAAAAGTGAAGTCATTATAAATAACTGATGAAAAGATGAATCTCACAGATCTGAAATGATATTCATTCTTATGAATATAAAATGAGTTTTTCAAATGAATCTTGCATAACTTTGAGAAAGTGAATATATGAGATAAGTGTTATAAATACTTTACTAAGTGTAGATAAGTGAATAATCTTACATTATACTTCATACACTTCAGCTTATACTATCTTATATTAAGTGAAGAGCTTTCAACATCTTTCTATTTACAGATCTTCATTCATGATCTTACATCTGAGTTAAGAGTGAAATGAAAATACTTAATCTCACAGTCAGATACAGTGAAGAAAGTATACAATATTCTCATTATATGAGAATAAGTAAGTCAATTGTGATAGAAAATACTGTAATTGAGTATATCTCAGCAGAGAACAGATAATCAGACTTTTATAACATAAGTTACACATCTGAATGCAATGAATCTAGATCTGAATATCATTACTAAAGCACTGAATTCTCTGAAAAAGAGATCTTCTGAGTGAAAATCTTGATATTATAAGTATTGAGCTTGCTTCAACTGTAAATGTCAAAATCATGATATAAAAGATTGCACTCAGTATGCACAGTCAAGAGAAGTAAGAGAGTTAAAAAACTAGTAGAATTAGTGAGCTCAGAGATACTCACTGATATTCTATAAAAAGCTTTCAAAGTGAAAGAGATATCTGTGTTAGATGATTCTCTGAATTCTATAAATACAAAGAAGAAGTAAGCTTCTGAATGAGATATGAATGAGAATGATGAAGTAAACACTCATCTTAATGTCTTAAGACCTGAAATATTAATGTATAGAGAGCACTTGAGTAAGAATTGAGAGATGACTGTAAAAGTGTTAGTGAACATAGAAGCTTCTATATAATATATTAATAATTATATAATATAAAGATTGAAAGAAGTCTGCTGAGTGAAGAATCTCTGATGTATAAGATTATCTGATAACTGATATTTAATATTATCTGTCAGAGTAAGAGTTCTCTTACACTTCAGAGAATGATCTTGCTATATTTGAGTGTAAGAGCTGCAGAACATGAAATACAATCTTATTCTTAAACTTAATTAGTTTCAAAGATTCAATTCACAGATTCAATAATGTACATACTATATACAGTTGACTGATAGAAAGAAAATGATTCATACAATTCTACCAACTGATATGAGAAGAACATTTCATGTTTCTGATATAGAAGAGTTAAATCTGCTTATGCATTAACAAGTAAAGAGAATGATTTGCAAGATATTATCTGAAAGTATTCTGTATATCATACAGGACTCAGAAGTGAAGAAAATCAAGATAAAAGATATATGAGAGAATAAGTGTATGAAGAAGCTTCTGAAGAAGTATGAAAAGATCTTCTGAATAGATCTTTCATCAGAATTGCTGCTAGAATGAGGATTTGTACATGAGATTGACACAGAAGATGCAAAACTAGTTAACTAGAAGGCATATCTTCTGTCACAAATGCATCTTGAAGAACAGAAGTGTCAGATCACAGACCTTCTAGAACATAATCTCATATGATTCTCATCAAGCGCGTGAGGCTTTCCAGTTCTATTTGTGAAAAAGACAGATGAGGAGTAATGAATGTGTATTTATTATTGAGTACTTAATAAGCTTATGATTAAGAATGAATATTCACTGCTATAGATTCAATAACAGTTGAATATGATTGAAAATATCTGATATCTATTGAAGATTAATCTTCTCTCAGAATACTGACAGATCTGTGTAGATAAACTATCAGTTTCATAAACTGTGTTTAATATGTAATAAGAGAAGTTTGAATTCCTGATAATATCATTTGATCTGACAAATGTGTCTGTCATCTTTCAAATGATGATGAATATAATTCTTCATAAATAGAATAAAATCTCATATCTTGTATATCTCAATAACATTCTAGTCTTTTCAAACTTATATAATGAATATCTGAAGTATCTTGATGAAGTGCTTACAACTCTGACAGAGTATAAGCTCTATATTAAATCAATCAAGTATGTGTTTGAAATGAAAGAGTGAAGTTTGTAGAATATGTAGTGAGTGATACTGTATATATCTTATTCTGAAGAAATTGAATATCATAGTGAATTGACTACAGCTGAGAAATGTATATCATATATAATAGTTTCTTAAGTTGATCTTATACTACTGTAGATTTATCAAGAATTTTGCATGAATATCTATATCACTCTCAGATCTCTTAAGACAAATGAATGCAAATCTGTGAAAGAAGAAGTTTTGTTCAATCATCTGAAATACTGTGTGTGAAGAGGCTTTTCTCACACTGAGAAAATGTGTAATAACATTCTCAATGCTTATTTAATCAGATTGTGATAAATCTTTCTACATTAAGATGAATGCATTTAAATGAGCTATCAGAGACACTCTTCTACAGATGAGTAAAAACAGCAAGCTGCACTGAGTGATGTATGATGATAGAAAACTATCAGGCATTGAGCTCAATTACTCAGTGTATGAAAAGAAATTGCTAGTGATCAAGCATGCACTGATGTTATGAGATAGATATATTAATAATAAGTATATAACAATAGTGATCACAGATCATGAAAGCCTTATCTATCTGTAATTAATAATAAAATCTTTCAAACACTTAGTATGTTGAATCTCAGAGTTTCAAGCATACAATCTTTATATTAAATACTGAAAGAGATTAGATGCAGTGATATCTGATGTAATCAGTTACAGACTCAATTTTATAAGTAAGAGTTCTGTGAACTAGATACAAGAAATGTTTGTGTTAAACATGCTGAGAGAATGTAAGAAATCAGAATAAGTGAACATCATAATCTCTCACTTAGAGAATGACAAGGTATCAGATAACAAGTGTCTTATAAAAGTAGTAGAAGAGATACTTCTGAACTTCAAGCTGAGAAAATTGAAAAATAATGTTATGCTTCATCATGATTTAGAATACACAGAAGCTCTCTATCTAGAATCTTCATTTCAATATAACTTGATGACTCACATGCACAAAGAATTCAGTCACTTAGAAAGTCTGAGACTCATGAGTGTACTTGAATCAAGAGTATACTGACCAAGCATGACTGAGAATATTCAGATATATGCTCATGAGTGTCTGAATTATCAGGTCACAAAAGAATCTAAGAAAGGATTAGAATATAAGAAAGTATAACATCAGATAAAGTGTATGATATAACTATTTAAATAATGAAGAGTGAATCTCATAGATATATTACCACAGACATCAAATGAAAATTGATGAATAATCACTGCTATTGATTACACTACTGACTGACCAGTTGTGAAAGCAGTTTCAGAGATGATAGAGAAGATGATGATAAAGTTTCTATATAATAAGATCTATATCAACTATGAAATACTGTATGAGATTCTAACTGATAATGATGTGAATCTTATAGAAGAAGCAGTGACGCATTTCATGAGTCAGTTATAGATAAGACATTGTAGAACAACATTATATCATTCACAGACAAATGAGAGAATGAAACACTTGAATGAAATCTTGAGCAACATGCTGATAAAATAACTAGTGAGTAAGTCTATAAGACTATGAAATGAGTATCTCAGGCAGGTGCTATTAATCACATGAATTTGACAGTATACAGTCTTCAAGTGTTCATCATTCTACCTGTTATATGAATTGCATCCGTGCATTCTGAAGAATGCTTTGAAAAAAGTGAGAGAGGAAACAACAGTCACAGATATGAAACCAAGATTGAAAGAAATCAGTCACACACATGTAAAAGCTAATGAGTTACTTCTGAACTGAGCAATTCAATTGAAAAGAATATGAGACTCACTTGTTAAGAAATTAAGTCTCAAGATGAGAATATGAGTTCTCATATATAATGAGAGTTCTGAGAAGTTTCAATCTAGATAATTTGAGTTATATAAGATACTTAAATCACATTCTCTGAGAATATATGCATTGAAAGAATCAGAGGAATGAGTCTTATATAACTTAATTAATAATTCATGACTTATGAAAGTAAAGATACAAGATCTGAGTGAATTATAATTATTCACAGCACTATTATCAGTGTTAAAAAAGAAGAGACTTACAATTGAAAAGTCTCATGAGATAAGAGAAATCATAGATGCTTATGAATCAGATGATCTCACTTATTCTGATCTTTTCATCATTATAAGAAAAGAATGAAAAATAATGAAGAAATCAGATGAATATCACATTTTAATAAGTGATAAGACTGTAGCTGATTGTATGATAATATGCTGCAGATAGCAGGTGTAATATAGTAAAGAGTGATCTCAAAGCAGCAGATTTGCATGTGAGTCAGATTACAGAAGAAAAAGAAATTCAGAGTTGAATTTAACTGTTTATATCAGTTCAATTGCAGAGATTACAGAGAATGAATTATCTGAAACATTTACAGATATGTGAGATCAAGTTATCTTGATCTCTGAGAACACTCAGATATCAGATGAGATTAGTTTTAATAAGCTGTTTACTATAGTGATCTGAGTGAGTGAAGAGAGACAGTATAATATATAAGACAGAATCACAAAAGATAAAAGCTGCTGAATCTAGTTACTGAACACTGTATTATATAGAGATTATGTAAGAGTGATAACTAGCAGATAAAGAAAAAGTATAAGAAAAGAAATAATGAATTAATCATCAACTGTAAGAGTCAGCTGTAAAAGACAAATGTTATTATATATATCTCATTCATTTTCATATGTCATATGTTTAATCTATTTCCAATGTCATATCATCTGAAAAACATCAAAAACAAAGAAAATCTCAAAACTTGAGATTTATAAGAGATTTGAGAGCTGTAAGCTGCTCTTGTAACAACACTGTACATGTCTCTGATTTCTCTATTACTCTGTGTATGACATTAATATCATTTATTGCAAGATTGACTAGAATGTCAATATAGAAATGCGTACATGTACATGTAAAGAAATTAGAGAAGAGTGTGAAACTCACAGAATCAGAAGCCAGAGCAGAGAGAGTGAAGATAGAAGAAATAACAGAGAGAGATACAGAATTGAATGAATGACAGAAGTCATCTGAGACTGAATGCTTATAATCTGATGTGCGCACAATCTTCTCTGCAGAAGAGAGAGAAGAAGTGATGAGAGAAGCTTGAGAGTGAGAGAAGATAGTCTCAGCAGTGTTATCATCTTTGATTAAAATGATCTCTGGCACCAGAGCAACTAAGAACTATTATTAGTATATAAAACTGCAAAAACAGAGGTAACAATTACTGAATGAACATCTGCTGATCTTAGAATTGTATGTGTAATTACGACATGCATGAGACTTCTCAGAAAGAGAGAGAGAGACACAGAGAAATGCAGGAAGCAGAACACAGTGTGTGAACAGCTCATTCTTACAATGACATCTCAGACAAGATGTACAAGCCTCACATCTGTGAGTGTAAAAGAGTATGACATCTGTGTTCTTATTTCTGAAAACATAGATATCTTTCATCTGTATTATAAAGTCAGATGACAGACATCAGAGAATAGACTGATATGAATCTATCATTCTGAAGAAATTTGTCAGAGTGAATATTCTCATAATATTGAACTTTATAATTATAAAAAGCTTCTTGATGTCTGTGAATATCATGACTTTATGCATAGTAAAACTCATAATAATTTTCTTTAAGAACAGGAAAATCAGTATCAGAAAGAAAAGATGAAAAAGAAAAAGACTTACAATCTCAACACTGTTGAGAAGAGAAGTGATTCTCTGATATGAATGAATAATTATCTTATTATGAATATTGAAAATGAATGTAATAATCAGCATCTGTGACTGAGCTTTAGATAGTTATATCATACACAGTCTTTATGCAATAAATTATTCTGAGAGTTGATAAGAAGAATGAGAGTGTATACACTGAGAGAGATGATTCATTAAGTCTATGCAATATCTTCTTGAAACAGGGAGAGCTGATAATGAAAGCAGAGATAGCAAAACCAGAAGCAGTGAAAGTAGGAATCGCGGGATCAGAGGTAGCGGGAGTGGGAGAACCAGACACAGAGGCAAGTGTAGAAGATTGAGAGAAAGCAGCAGAGAAAGAAGTAGCAGAAGAGGCAGAGAGAAACACAGAAGACTCAGTCACACATGACATGAGTAATTTCTTCATTATTATGTTCTTCAAGTTCTTGATCAATGATTCAACATTGAGTTCACTATTATCAGTGAATGCAGATCTGTCAATGTGTGAAGATTCTATGTGAATAAAAACAAACATATCAGTATCTGTGTCCATGTAAAATTGTGCCAGGAAACATGATCAGAAACTCACTGAGAAGAAGAAATAATTGAGAGTGTATGAGAAGATGAAGAAGATGTGTCATTCATAATAATACATTGTTCTGATAATTATTAGAAGATAAACAAGTTCTGATCATGTTTCACAATGTATTACACTTACTGCTAATGAACTGCCTGATATAAGCACTATGATAATGCTTGTTATGAGAATAAGAGACCATTGTCAGAAATGTGTATGATGTGATAGATGAACAGATAGAAAGAGTTGAACAGAAGAAGAGGTAGAAATCTTGAATAATGATGATGTTTGATGATAATGATAATGAAGATTATTATTATTATTATTCTTCAATTATAGATGTATGCAGTCAGAGACTATGAAATCTACCTGAGAACTTTTAGTTCTCAGGGTTTTTTCTATGTTTGTAAAGTTAACTATTATACATTCATCAATTTCAGATATGTAAAATCAGAAAATTCCAGCTCAGAATATAAAAACTGTTTACAAATTGCAGTGTTTTAACATCTTTTGAAACTTTGAAATCATTTGACAATATCATGACAAAGGAAAAGAGAAAAAGAACACAGTCTCAAAGATAGACACATTAAATAGATAGATAGAAAGAAATTGAAAGAAAAAGATAAAGAAAAAGATAAAGTAAAGAGAGACTATAACAAAACAAATTATTAAAAGAGAGTGTATAGCTGTTTTAACAGACTATATCTGATTGATTTTCTTCTTTTCATATTCAGATAATTCTGAATTTAGTCATTTTCTTGTATCTGCTTGAGTTTCTGATAGAAAGTCTATTAAGTATTTAATTCCTGTCTCAGTTGAGAATAAGAATCTCATATTTAATTGATTTAGATCATACTTCTCTTTCAATCTGACTATGAGACTATTGTATAATACACACTGCATTATAATATACTCAGAATTCTCATTTATATTACAGAATGAGCATTCTATTGAGTCAAATCTATCATCAAGTCTTTGTATATAAGATTTGAAATAGTCATGTCCTAGTTTCAGCTGTATTATAGATGAGAATATTTTCTTTTTACATTTAATTAAACAAGATTTTCACTTGAGTTTTATTTCAAATCTTGAATAATATATACTCTTCTTTTGTTTCTGCCAGCTTTTATTTCACTTATCTAAACAAGATTCTTTTATTTTTCTCTTTATAAAAGACCAGGACATAATTTTTTGAATAGATCTGCTTAATTCTGCACTCTTTTTTACAGCTGAATCAGTCAATTCATTGCCATGAATATTTATATAAGCAGAAACTCAGTGTAGATGAATTATCAGCTTTGATATTCTTCTCTTTTGAATTTTCAAAACAGAGTTTAAGACCAGTTCAAGATTCATTTGATTATTATGAATCTGACTATTTCTAAGTCTTTTTAAAGCAGCTTGACTATCAGAGAATATTCATGTCTCTTTCAAACAATTTCCTCTTTTATAAGATTTTATTTCAATGAGTTTGAAAGCTTTCACTATTGTAAATAGTTAAGTATAAAAGACTTCACATTCAGAGCCTAGATTTCAGAAATCTGAGATAAAATTAATATTATTTTCAATATAAGCAATGCCTGTGTCTAATCTATTCAAGTTCTCATTTTTTAAGTCATCTGAATAAATCAGAATAGAGTTCTTTATATTGATTGTAGAAATTCTCTTCAAATGCTGTTCATATTGTTTCTCTTTTAATAGTTCACTTATTTGTAAGTCTATAAGAGATTCAAGCTTTTCTCTTCAGAGAGATAACTTCTCATGATCAACTTTTTCAATATTTAAAGAAGAAAATTGATTTTTAATCAGACAGCATAGTCTGTATAGTTGAGAAGGCATTTTCTTTGAAGAATTATTTTCATTTCAATCAAGAAATCTATTTCAATTCAGTTCATTTCCAGAGTTAATTAATGAAAATGAAGAAGAGACTCTTTCTCTGATTATATGATTTGAGCTCATCTTTACAACTCTCAGAGCATAGTTCATACAGGCCTTTTCAAATCTAATAGCAGGAGAGGGAATTGAGGCTTCAATTTCCATTGCTTTAATAGAAGATGATTTGAATATCTTCAGAATTCTTCTCAAGACTCTGTTTTGCAGACTTTGAAAGAGTTCAGTGAAATTCTCTTGATTATTTCATTAAACTTGAACTTTATAATCAGTTACTGATGTAATACAGGCTATATATAACTGTCTCATAGCCTGGAAGAATAGACCTCTCTCTGTATTTGATAGTCTGATTATATTGTTCAATAGTCTTTCTGCCTTGATAGTTCTTTGTTGAATATGATATTTAAAATTCAACTTGAAGTTTAATCATACTTCTAATCATTTGACATTTACACTGAGTTTAATCTCTCTATTTAAAAGAGTTAGAGATAGTTCTTTCTCATTGAATCTAGAAAAGAAATGAATTAACTCAGTTTTATTCATATTAAATTGAATTTAATTAATATCTGCTTTAACAAAGATTTTCTTTACAGCTTCTTTAATCACTTTTAAATTCTCTTTGATAGTTTTTAAGCTGTAGACTAGATCAATATCATTCACATAACTCAGAGATCACACTATTCTCATATTTCTATTTTTGAATAGATATGCAGTGTATATTGCAAATAAAATAAGTGAGATTGAAGATCTCTGTGAGACTTCTATTTTTATCTCAGTCTTGTCTTATTTCATTTCATCAAAGAAGAGTTGTATAATTCTTTTAGATATAAAACAGTTAACTCATTTTATTAGAGAAAGTAGGAGTTTTAATATCTTCAATATCTGAATTAACTTTGACTTTGAAACATGATCAAATGCTTCTTTTATATTAATAAAAACTGCAGTTGAGACCAGACTCTTATGTTTTACTATTTGAATATTATGAACAACTGAGAGAACAGTGTTAATTGTAGAACACTGTTTTCTATCTCTCATTTATTCACTGAATAAAAGAGAATCATCTATAGAGCTTATAAAAGATAGTTGAGTAGCTATTATCTTTTCTAAAACCTTTTCTAGGCAGTTCAATAGAGATATTACTTTATATGACTTAGGAATTGAAGTTTTTCTATTAGATTTTATAAGAATCACTTCAGTAGCTTCTCTTAAGCATTCAGAATGATATTCATTTTTCAAGAGATTGAAAAAGAGCTCAAAATATTCATTTTTTAAGTAGAAATATGTATTTTGAATAATCAAGTGATTAATTAAATCAGGACCTGCAGCAGTTTTAACAGAACTTGAGAAGATAGCTGACTCTAATTCATCTTGTATAAGATCAGATCATTTCCAGTCATTTTCATCAATATAGTTGAGAAGTGATATATTCTCTTTCTCTGAATCTGAATCTGAATCTGATGAGTTCTGAAAGAGAATTCTCATAAAAGATTGACATTTTTCCTCAAAAGAGTTCACTGTATATGATTCATTCTGAAACTCATATTCTAAGGCTGGAAGTTTTGCTACACTTCTTGTTTTTATATAGTTAAAAGCTTTAAAAACTTCCTTCTCTTATGCTTCTTCAAGAAATTTATTCCAGCAGTCTGTTTTAGCTCTTTTAATATCTGAAAAATATTTATTTCTGACAGCTTTGAACTCTTCATCAGATATTACATCATTCTTTCAATCTCTTCTAACAGTAGCTAATTCTTTTCTTTTAGATGAGATATTCTCATTTCATCAAGATTTTGAATACTCAGAAGATTTTTTTTTTAAAATATTATCTCTAATACTTGTTAGAATAATAGATGTAATAAGCTTCACTCTATTCTCAAGCATTTCATTTGAGATATCTTGATCAGAATTTCAATATAGCTCATTCTATCTTTCAGATTTTAACAGTTTTATACTTTCTTCAACTGCTTTTCAATCAGTTTTTTCAAAGTTATACTGATTAGAGAGAAGAGAATTTTCACTCATTTATTTTTCACTCAGTTCAATATCAAATTGAATAATCTCATGATCTGATTCTGATGTCTTATTTAAATCAATAAATCAGTTTACAAGTCTTCTTTTCATTAGATTTTATAATATGAAGATTAGATCTATAATTGTAAGAGACCTACGCCGAATAGATCGGTATAATATTGATAGGTCTTATATAACAAAGATAAAAATGTTAGAGAAGGAAAGAAGAGAAAGTGCGAGAATCAGCAATTGAGGTGGATATTTATATGTGTATGTGATGGTGTACATGGTGGAGCTTCAGGGCAGAAGAATATACGCGCGTTCATAGCGGCTGAGGATCAGTGATCAGGAATGGCTGAGAATTGAAGTGTATACTACACGCGTTTGTAGCGGCCGTGGATCAGTGATCAGGAATAGCTGAGAATCAGAGTGTACATGTTCATAGCAGCCGCGGATCAGTGATCAGGAATGAAAGAATCTATGAAGTGTAATAAAATAGTCTATATGATTGATCAGGCGCAGCCTGCCACATTAGTTCTCTCTTTTCAGAAGCAGTTCTCATCAGTCAAGGACTGCTGTTTCAGATAACACAGAACTCAGAGTTCAGATCAGTTGATCATAGTCAACTCATTTCATCAGATATTGTCAGTCACAGCTGTGAGATCTCTTATCAAGAATGTCTTCAATCTCTCACTCAAGCTCATTATCTTCTTCTATGATGTCTGGCAGCTGTCAGTCAGAAGTCAGCTGAGAAGGAAACAGATCAGTGACAGTGTGATAGAGCAAGCTCATGTGAAATACATCATGAATCTCTGATGATGTGTCAAGATGATAGTTATGATTATCTAGAACTTCTATCACTTTATACCTGACATGGCAGTAGTCTAGCATATGAGATGAACATGTGATTCATATATTCTTGAGATTTAATCACACAAGGTCTTCTATCTTATACTGCTCTGTGAAATCTCATTAAATGTTGATTTGATCTTCTTAATCTTATTTTACAGTTGTCATAAAGGTCTCTGCTCAGTTGTAAGTGTCTCAGAGCTTCATTACTATATTATCAGTGATCTGAATTGAACTGTAGAGATTTAGTATGAACTGTGTGATCTCTAGAAGATTCAACACTTTTATGTGATACTCATGTGTAAGGAAGAACAGGCTTACACCTGTTGAAACAGCATCTCAACTGTTGATAGTGACCTCTGCATGTAGAAGAAGGTCATATCAATTATCTTATAAGTGATTGCAGAACTTATAAAGATAATTCTTTACAGTCTGAATTGTTCATTCTGATGCATTATCAGTCTCAGAGTAATAGATAGTTAACAGACAGTGTATAATCTTGAGAACTTGACAGATTCTTGTTCAGAGAGTGCTCATGAATTGATAGTCTTAATCTGATACTATTGATCTCAGTAATTCATGCATTCAATAGAATGAACTCTGTAAGAAGACTTCAGTGACTTATTCAGTATTTATCTTATTACAAGATTTCAATATTACACTCTTACTCAGTCAGTTAACAATGATCAGAATATTCCTGCAGCTCTTGCTCTTAGATAGATTAACAGTGAAGTCAATCACTACATCTTATCAGATTCTATCAGAGATATTAAGTGATTTCAGTAGACCTTTTCTACAGTTCTTTTATAAGATAACAGAAGAACAGTAATTACAGTTTCAGATAAAGTGTCTGATGCTGTTTAATATCTCAGATCAGTAGAATTCTCAGGAGATTATTCTATACAGTTGTTCATGACTCAGATGATCAGTTATATATGAATCATACATCTCTTGAATTATCTGAGTGTATAAGAGTTCAGAGTGAGAGACTCAGTATCATTCATAGAATTGTAGAGTGTTATTGTCATCAATTAAGTATTCTGAGATATCAGTTCTGATACATAGTTCTGAAGAAAATCAGAGTACTTCTTGATATACTGCTTCAGTGAGAGTCTGAAGAAGTTCATCAGTCTGAGCTGCTGTATACTATAGTTCATTCAGTGTAGAGAAAGTGAAGATATTAATGTCAGTTCTAATTGAAGAAGCATGTATGATACTATGAGCTGTTCTATCTTAATTAATTAATATCTTCAGGTTCAAGAGTCAGTGCTCTTGATTCATTCAGCAAGTATCTATTATATCAGATGACATATCTTGCTCTCATTATAAGAGAGCATCTACTATCAAGTTCTGACTGTCAGAATAATAGTGTATTATAAAATGAAAGCAGCTTAGAAACTCAGATCATTACATCTGTTATTTAATAAGTTTACAGATAGTTGTGAAGTATTTGAGATTCTTATAATCTGTGACTATCTCAAATTCAGAGACACTTCAGAGTTCAGAGTCTCATTCTTCTAAACAGTATACAATTGTAAGAAGTTTCTTATCATAGATCTCATAATTGCATTCAGTAGAACTCAGTTTCTTAGACATGAAGACATATGATTATAGAATATCTTTATTATTATATTATAATATTGCTTCTCCTGTCATGTAGTCAGAGAAATCAGCTTCAACAACTATCTCATGATCAGAATCAAATGTTATCAGCAGAAAGATATTGATAAACATCTTCTTCATCTGTGTAAATGCAGCTTCAGCATTCACTGATTATTGAAATACTGAGTCTTTCTTAGTGAGATCTGTAAGTAATCTTATGATATCTGAGAAGTTTTGTATAAATCACTGATAGAAGTTAGTAAATTTGATGAAGCTTTGTACATCTTTCACAGTATACAGAGCTTCTCATTCAAGAATGACAGAGACTTTCTCAGAATTCATTTGAATTCTCTTGCCAGCTTCTATAATAAAACTCAGATACTTGGTACTCTTGACTTTAAAATCATACTTGTTAATATCTATTGATAGTTCTGCTTCTTGTAGCTGTTATAATATCTTTTGTATATATTTCTGATATTCTTTTCTGAATTCATTGATGAAGATGAGAATGTCATCTAGATAAGTAGATACAAACTTATTAAGAAAGTCTTAAAGCACTCAGTTGATATACTTCTGAAATGTACTGAGAACATTAGCCAGTTCAAAGAGTGTGACTATTCATTCAAAGAGGTCATAATATGTTTGAAATGCTGTAAGTCATTCATCTCCTTCAGTGATATGAATCTTATGAAATGTGATAATGATATCTAGTTTTATAAATCATTGAGCTCATCTGATCTGTGCTAGAGTTTCATTGATGAGAGATAAGAGATATCAATCTTTCTTTGTCAATCTGTTCAGACCTCAGTAGTTCACACAGAATCAGAGTTCTTCATCTGGTTTCTTTGTAAAGAGAATAGAGACTGTGGTGGAGGAGTTGCTAACACATATGAATTCTTTATTCAACAGATCATTGAGTGTCTTTCAAAGAAGAAGAAGTTCATCTCAGAACATGTTATAAAGAGAGCCTCATGACAGTTCAGAGTTCTTATCATTCTTTTTCTCTAACTTGATACTGTGATCCACTTCAGAATCTCATAAGAGAGATATATTTGTAATATTGTCTTGTTGAAAGACATCTAGATATTCATGATATTGTTGAGAGAGTTTTGTATGAGAATCTGTTATTATAAGATGAAATAACTTTTCTAGAGTCTTTTTAATATTAGTCAGACTGATGAAATAGATTGATACATGATCTTGCTGTCAGTGACTCTGTCAGTGATTTTAATGATGACTTCTTTTTCAGAGTATTTTGTATACATTGACAGAGATCTGTGTCAGGTCTATGATCTTGTGAATGTCATCTTTGTGAACTCTATCATTGTTAGGGAATATCAAGCTTCTGTTTTGAGCATTCAATAAGATGTCTTGTTCAGATAGTCAGGCAAGTTCTAATATAAGATTATAATCAAGATTATTAACTTCATATGTGTAGATATCTTCATGTTGATATTCTTCTACATCTATGATCAGCTTCACCATGTAACAGATACAAATGTCTTTTGAATCATCAAATCCTGTGAGAAGTCAGGGTTTTGATAGAGAGATACACTGAAGATTATGATATCTTACAACTGAAGATTTTATCATTGTATAGTGGCATAGATCACTGTCTATCATAGCCTTTATATTATACATATTATTAATCACAGTGAATACAAGAATCACATTCATTATCATCTTCTCTTCAAATTGTTATCATCTGATCTCTTCAAGCTTCTATTTATGAATTTGAACAGAAGCTAATCTTTTTTCTGTTTCACTGAGACATTCTCATAGTTATTCTCTGAATCTTTCTCTAATGCAATATAATTGATGTGGACAGACACTGATTCATTCTTTGAATAAGAAGACACATAGATTGATCAGCAGTTAAAAGCAATGTGTTCTGATCAGTTACAGTTGATGCACACTCTACATTGACATTAATTAACAACTTCTTCAGAAGTGATCTCAGGGACTCAGAAGCCTGTTCAGACAGTGAAGACTCTTGCTTGTGTGTAGATATTCAAGTCTACTCAATTCATGGCATCTGCATCATTGTTATTCCTCAGTATGAGTGTATGAGTTGCTGAGATGTAATGTCTTCTATCACTGTTCTGTATGTTCTTAAGCTTGATAAGACAGTCATTCATTATTCAGAGCTGTGTGTAGAAGTCTTCATAAGTTGAGTCTTTATCTGCACTTACAAGAGCCTGTAAGAGTTTGAAAGTCAATATCTTCTTGAGCATGCTAATCTTCATTTAATTCTCTCAAGACTGATCACCTGCTTCTAGAATCTTGATGTTGAAGTCAGAGATGAATATTGTAAGAGAAGTGTTTCTCTATCAGATACTCTATAATCAATCTAATACTTTCTGTTGTATGACAGTGTCTTGAAACAGAATATCAAGATATTTCATGATATTGTCAGAAGTTCACAACACTGATTCATATGCTTTCATTCATGAATGAAACTTCTGTTTCACATGATTCTTCAATCATTCATTGATATATCAATCTTGATTAGTTAATGAACTGATGAAATCTTCATCTACACTCAGTTTCACAAGCATTTCCATTCTTCATGATGAGTAGAGAGTGAGATCAGAAGTATTGAAATATACAGAAGTATTTAAGCATTCTTTCAGTGCTTTTATATTCAATTCTGTAGATGTTGAAATTGTATGAGTTTCTTATTGTGATAATTATTGAATCTCTTCATATTGATGTTGTTGAGTTGCATGCATATCAGCTATTTATTATTATTATAGTTTCAACATTGCTCAGAGCCACTGTGACACTGTGTCTATACTTATATTTGAGAGTTTCATATTATTGTTAGACATGATTATATTAATTGTCAAATGTATAATATCTGTGAAATCTGAAGAAGTGTAATTGTATTCTTATACATCTGAGTGTCAGGACTCTCAGGTCTTTCACTGACATTCTCTTATATGTAAGATCTTATTCTCTTCATAAGATCTTGTTACAGGGTCAGAATGACTGATAAGTAAGCTTCTATCTAAGAACTCAGTGTTCACTTAACTGTGTGACTGTTTCTCTATTTCTTATGTGTCATTATATGTTCAGATATCTCTTGATAAATAATCATTTCTAATAAGAAGACAATGAATGTTTTTATAGTGTAAGAGACCTACACTGAATAGATCAGTATAATATTGATAGATCTTATATAACAAAGATAAAAATGTTAGAGAAGAAAAGAAGAGAAAGTGTGAGAATCAGCAATCAAGATGAATATTTATACGCGTATGTGATGGTGTACATGGTGGAGCTTCAGGGCAGAAGAATATACACATGTTCATAGCAGCCGAGGATCAGTGATCAGGAATGGCTGAGAATCGGAGTGTATGCTACACGCGTTCGTAGCGGCCGCGGATCGGCGATCGGGAATGGCCGAGGATTGGAGCATACGCGTTCGTAGCGGCCGCGGATCGGCGATCGGGAATGGAAGAATCTATGGAGTGTAATGGAATAGTCTATATGATTGATCGGGCGCAGCCCGCCACAATAATAGACTTCTGTTTCATGTCTTTTCTAAAGAATGTTTATTGATCAGACTTATTAATCAAATCTATTGAATGCTCAAAGATTTATTCAATCAGATTATCAGCTCTCACTGCTCTCTTACATTCTGAATTTTATCAGAAATGATGTGCATTGAAATCTTCTGCAATTATAGAGTTTCTTGATAAAGTTAAGTTCAGAAATTCTCTATCAATTGTTCAGATATTATTATTTTTCTTCAATGACTTTTCATTATAGATATTTATGAGTTATATAGTATTAAACTCATTTTCTTTATCTATAATATTACTCACCAGAATATCAGGGTCAGACATGATATCAAATCTTAGATTAAATTGATATCTTGATCTCTTTCTTTCATAGATTACTACTCTTGACTTTATCTCAGACTTTTGAGGTAAAAAGCAGTAGTAGCTTGAATGAGAAATGACATATTTTTACTCAGCATCAAAATTCGGCTTCTGAAGCAGTATAAAATCAACTTTTTATTCAAATGCAATTTGAAGATAAGAATAAATACAATTTAAGTTTCTATTCACATTATTTTGAATAAATATGATTTTTGAAGAGTTTTTAAACTTTTTTTGTTATTTTTGTTGTATATTCATACTAAAAGAGAGTAGAGTAGAATCTAATTACTATTATCAGATAGTAGATTATAACTGTTCTGAAAAGTAGAAATCTCAACTGCTTGTATTATATCTAGTTTATCATCAGAGTTATTTCTCAATTCTCTAATCTTAACAGAAGTTTAAGAATTCAAATTCTATTTACATTTAGCTGAAGAATTGAAGATTGAAGACTTAGATAGTTGAGAGTTTCTTCTTTTTAAGCTTGTAGTTGTAAGTCTACTGACTTGACTCTTCTCTTCAGTTTTAGATTAACTTTGAGCTTCATCTTTTCTCCAGTTCTTTTGAGTTCTAGAAGTAAACATACATTCTTTTAAGCTAGATGCATGTTTTTCTTTGTAATTAGAGTACTTAAGCAGAGTATGTTGACAAATTTCATCTCTTTTTAAGCATGTTTCACATTTATACTCACTAGTTTTATGATCTCTAGCACAGAATGCACATTTTGAGTCTCTAAAATATGAGATTATAAAGTGTTCATATCTTTGACAGTTTGAACACTATGTTTGAGCTTTGAGATTCATTCTTGAGTCTTTGTATTCATGAACTCTCATTTTCAAATCTGCTACTCTTACTTCAGAGATCTTTGACTGTTCAAGTGTTTTTATATATACTAGAACAGAGGCATTTCTCCTGCTTTGTCTGAACTCAATTGAATTTAGTTATACAGGCTTCTTTCTCAGTTGAATAGAGTTGTATTCTTTCAATTCATTTTTAAGAAGTAGCATTTCTTCTTCACAGTCAAAAATATCAACTGAAATATTATAAAGAATGAATTTGTCTCACTTTTCATCTCTTTCAGATAGAATTATTATGTTTAACAAATATTCTACTGCTGACTTTCAGAGATTCTTATTCTGAATAAGGAATTCAGTACTGAATTCAGATATTGTAGTCAGAATGATGAAGTTTTCAAAGAATGATAACTCAATTGAAGCTATAACTGATTTTTAAACATTAATATCAGTCATTAACTGAGAAAAGAACTGCTGATTAATTTCATTTCTGATTCTGAAAATGAGATTTAAGTTTAGCTTGTTTCTTTGCAGAATATTCTGATTTGAGACTTTGAGAATAAGTCTTCTATTTCTGAAGATTTGAAAGTTTTTCTCTTTTTACATTTTCTTTTTCACTTTTCTATGAATAGAGACATGAGCAGTATTCTTCTCAGTTTTCTCAGGATTTTAAGCAGATTTTGAGATAGCAGATTTAGAGACAGCAGATTCAGCTGCTTGAGCATATGTTTTCTTCTAATTCAAAGAAGAAGAAGAAGTAGAAAAAAAGAAAGAAGAAGAGTAAGATGAAGAGTCAGTGATTGTACTAGAAATTTTCAAGGTTTTTTAAACTGTGTTTAAGATTTCAAGTTTAAACTTAATCATCTCCTGTAGTTATCTAGTCTGAGCATGAAGAATTAACAGAACTTCTTCATTTATCTCACTCAGACACTGCTTTTCAAGAATCTTGCTTGCTTTTTCAAGTTTCTATATTTCAAGAACTTATTATTTCTCTATTTCTTCTTTCTTTCTTCTCTTCAGAATTTCAATCTCAGAAATAGCATTTGAGAAAGCATCTTTTTTCACATCAACTGAGTGTATTTTTAAACTCATTATTTTCACTCAATGAAAAGTTGATCAGACTGTTTCAAAAGAAGAATAAAAGACTTTTATATATAAAACATCTGAATTTTTTCACACTAGTTCAGTAACTAGGTTAGATTTTTAAAGAGAATCTAATAAACTAAAATTGATTTTTAAGATAAATCAATAAAATCTTTACAATCTCTTTCTTGAGATATAGTGAGAAAAAGTATAATATCAATTGATAATAAATCAGATAATATGACAGTTTTTAAGAGAAAAACTGATAAAAAATAAATCAATTTTTTGCAGAGAAATTGATTAAAACTATTCAATTTTATTCTAAATCATTCAATTCTTCTCACACAATAAGTGTGCAACTCAAATCAGTTAATAAAGAGTGTAAAAAAGAATTAAGTATTAATAAAAGCTTTTCAGCTACTGAAAAAGTAATTCTTACTTAAAAGAATATGAAATTATAACAGAAAACAGCTCTGTTTTTAATTTTTTGTAAGAATATTATATAAAACTCAGAGAAAAACACCTTACTTTTTCAAGAGAAGTAAAAAACTATTTCTAAGATCTCTTTTTTTTTTTTTTTTTGCATTAACTGCTGCAGAAAAATGAGATAAAAACTGCTAAGATATGTACTACTGTTAACTCTCTATCAAGACTTTCTCTCTTCAGAGTCTTGATATTATAGAGAATATAAGTCTATTTCTATATAATAATATAAATATTGTCAGTGAGATGTAGAGGAACTGATTATTTATATCTCAAAATAGAAGACTTTGTTAATAATTATATTAATATAGAGTTAATTCTTAAATTCAATAGAAATCTAGTGTTGCTGTTCTCAATTTCTTGCAGAATCTATTGAATATTGAGATATTAAAACTAGATTTAATATATCTCACTATGCAGAGATTAAAGGCTCAGTCAGATCTTGAGATATACTGATTTTATAGTTATTATATCTGCTGATTATGTATTAAGTATAGTTACTGAGGTATCTTTTTGTACTTTTCTATTAAGAATGAGCCAGATTGAGAGAAATGATATAAGAGTGAGACTTAGTGTTGATGTCTAGATACACTGAAGACAGACTGCAGAGATTGTACTTCAGAAGTGACTGTTAATTATATACTTGATATTATTATTGAGATATCTTTTTATATTTTTCTATCAGAGATAAGCCAGATTGAGAAGAGCAGTATGAGAGTGAGACTTAGCATTGATATTTTGAAATATCAAAGATGAATAGAGTTTTTACAGAGATTGCTTCTCAGATATCTTCACAACTACAGATTAAAGATCTTTCAAAATCAAGAAGATTGATGCATATGACTAGGTCTCTTCATCTTACAATTTATATGACACTTTGACCCGGGGTTGTGGTGTGATAGAGGAGAATGAGGAATAATCTCACACAGGAGTTCTGAACAATGTCTGGTTCAACATTTGGCTGAATAACTTCACCATCACACAGGGTATGCAGTCGGCGATGGGGTCAAAATGCTCATATGATCAAGGGCTTTTTGATGAATCTATCAGTGAGTTCTTATTTGAAAAATCGAGTGAGTTTGTGATGAAGCAGTTGTATTATAATTCTCTGAAAATGAATAATGAAGAAGATGATTGAAGAATGAGAAAAGTTAGTGAATAAGTAATATAATATAGTGAAACTTTCTTTGTGAAAATGTACACAGAATGCTAGCTGAATTAGGAATAGATTATATAATTGTGAAATGCTAGTGATGAGCTAATCCACATGAAGCTAGAGTGTATGATATGATCATGTAAGTGTGACTGAATCTGATGAGAGAGAATGTGATTCAGAAGAATGTATGACTGTTGAATAATAACACAGCTGCTTCTGAACTACTAGTGTACATGTATGAGTGTAAAGAGGCCATAGCAGCTGCTAATTAATTTAGTGTATGATATTACAATATATAAGAAGCCGGTGTACACCTGTAATTGTACACTGGCTTAAGCAATCTTTGAATTACATTCTCTTCTTTAGAATGTTATTCATGACATCACTGAGTAATGAAGAATTATATTTATAATAAGTATAGAAAAGAAATATCTTTAAGATTGTATTCTTTGTATTATTATATATAAATTCAGTGATTAGAAGATATTTGAGTTAATCATTCTGATAATATAAATAGAATGCTTAAAAATACTGTTCTAGTGTCTGATTCTGATATTCAGTCTGATTATTAGTCTGCAGATGAAATGCAGTACTGAGAAGATGTCTTATTATAAGATAATAGTAAAAAGCTGATCAGTATTTGCTAATAAAGAGAGATTCTTGATCTGTTATCAATGATTTCAGAGCACTATAATTATAAATAATAATATCTAAAAACAGATCAGTCAATTCAGAGGCTTTAATCTTTTTATAAGTAGAAATATATCTGACTATCTTTATAAAGTGATTAACAATGATTAAAATTGAGTCATATTCTTTGACTCTTATCAACTTTGACAGATCAACTATGAAATTCATTAATAGATTCTATTATAAGCTCTTTGAAACAGGCAGTGATATCAACTTACTGTATTACTTATACTGTGAAATCTTTATTCTTTAACAGATATTATAAGTCTTAATATACTCTTTAACATCTGTCTGAAGCTTGTCTCAAGTGTATTTATGTTTTAGAAGCTTCTTAGTCTTCTCTAATCTGAAGTATCTCATATGAGAATTATTATAATAAATTCTCAATAACTTCTGATGCACTATTCTACTATAAGAAATGAAGACTGAATTATTCAGTAGTAGAAGTTCACATTCTTCTCATTATCAGTGACTTGATTTCTTAGCAGCATTATCTCACTCAGAGTTTATCTCTTTCAAGTTTAAACTGAACTCTTTCTTCTTCAACTTCTGAATTCAAGCTGTGGTGAAGATATCTCTCTTCTGTAACTTATTAATAAATTTTAAAAGTAATTAGATTAAAAGATTGTAGACTGTTTCATTCTTTATCAATTCAATAATTGTAAGATATAATATGAGAAGCTTATAATCTTCAGTATCAGTTCTCTGTGAGAATCTGAGTTTTCTTTCATCTTCTATACTGAGTCACACAGCTGTCTCTTCAGCACTGTTTCTGAGCTTCAGAGAATCTCAACTCTCTGCAGTCAGCTTCTTCTGTAGTGATGACAGAGATTCTTTTATAGAATTCTTCTCTGTATTAATAATATTATAATCAGGCTGTTTAAACAGTGTGTCAGTGAGATTAAGCTGATCTGAATAGTATCAGATATAGAAATCATACTCTGAAAGCAGTTTTACTCACCTGGCTTGATGTTCTGTCAAGCTCTTTATTGTCAAGAAGTAACACAGATTTGTATGATCAGTGAGAACTTGCACTGAGTACTTACTACTCTGAAGATAATATCATCAGATTTTAAAGAATTTGATAATTACTAACATCTTCTGATCATGAATATCATATCTTCTCTGCATGAGTAATAACTTCTTGAAGAAGAAGATCACTGATCTTCATTCACAGCATCTTATAGACTTTATAAAAAAGTCTTCTCTCATAGATAATTCATTATCTATTTCTTCAGAAATGATTATTCTCTGATTCTTTCAATGTTAGAAGATCTCTGATATCAACTGTGAAAAGATTTCACAGATCTCATTCTCAGATATATCAGTCTCACACTGACTGAGTAAGTTGAGATTAAAGTGATTCAGTATTGTGATCTCTGTGAAAGCTTGTTTCAATTCTGCGAATGCCTGTATAATGCCTTGAGTGAGAGTAAATGATTCTGTTTTTCTGTCTTTCACACTTTTCTTTAACAGATCTGTAAGAGAGACAGTAATCTGTGAATATGTATAGATGAATTATCTGTAGAAATTCATAAATTCTAGAAACATCTGTATCTTGCAGTATATTCACAGTGCTGGTCAGTTCTTAATAATGAAGATTCAGCTTCTGTTCATTGAAATGTTATTCATCTCAATAATATAATCTAAGAAATCAATCTTCTGTATATAGAATGAGCATTTTTCAGTGTTTGTATAGAGTTGATACTGTCTCACATGACTCAATATTTCTTGAATATGAATATCATATTCTTTCTCTGATTTCAACAAGATTAGAATATTGTTCAGATATACTATACAGAAGATGTTGACAAGGTCTCACAGTATCTTATTTATATAGATCTGAAAGATAACTGAAGTGTTACAAAGATTAAAAGGTAAAACAAGATATTCAAAATTGTCATACTTGGTATGAAAAGCTGTTTTTTAAATGTGGTCTTTGTTAACTCTGATTCTATGATAGATATTCTGTATATCAATCTTTGAGAATATCTTTACTTCAGATAATCAATTAATCATCTTATCAATCAATGATAATGAATAGTGATTCTTAATTATTATCTTATTAAGGCCTCTGTAGTCTATGCATAGATGTAGTCTATTATTCTTCTTAAGTATAAAGAGTATAGACATCTCTGTCAGACTCTTTGATAAATGTATTCAGTTTTTTGATTGCACTTCTTCAAGATATTTGCACAGAATATTCAATTTCTTTACAGATAAGTTGTAAAGAGGCCTGTACAGTGCTGTTGCACTGTCTTTAAGATAAATCTTATATCATATCTTGATGTCAGAAAACTTCACTGCTTCTCTTTCTGAAAAGATATTCTTAAAATCTGTAAAGAGATGTTGTGTATGTCTGTCTTCAATGATAAATACTGCTGCTAATCTTGTAGTGAGAGTGATGACTTCTTCATCTATTTCTAAGTCTCAATCACCTGCTATGCAGTATATTGACTCAATCTTTTTCTCAAGATTCTTCTGATGAAACTCTTCAGATTCCTCTATTACTGTCTCTTCATTAGTGAGATGATACTGTCACATCTGAATGACTTAGTTAATGAGAGAATTGTTTTCTCTCAATCACAGAGAATCTAGAATAATATTCTTATCTATAATATTGACTATATGAAGAAGCATACTGCTCTTCTTAAAGATTTATTGTGAGTCTGTGATTACATACTTTGCTTAAATTATGTTAAAATAATGACATTTCATTTCATCAGTAAATTTTACATGATCTGATGAATCTATCTTCTTTCAACTCTTCATTAAAGAAAAGAAATAGAATATGAAGTTAGTATTCACTCTGAAGTTGAGTAGACATCTCACTGATATCTTCTTATTTGAGATATGTATTGTGATTGTACTATGAACTTGAAGATGTGAGAATTATTAATTCTTTATTTCTTTCTCTTCTTTATCTTCTGTGAATACATTTATCAGAAGAGGAGTTAACTTTGAGAAGATATCTTCTTGATTTCTTCTCTTCTTCAACTTCTTGTAATCACTGATATAGTGATCATCAGCTCTGCAGTTGAAATAGAGATCTTTGTCAAATCTTTTTTAATATTTCTTCACAGTGAGTGAAGAATCAGAATACTTGAAATTCTTCTTTACTTTCTCTGCACTGAAGCTGTCACAGTACTGTTTAAATTCTGTTATTAATTACTTAGAAGAGATCTTATTAACCTTTTTCTCAGAGAATTGATTATTCAAATAGATCTGAGAAGTCAGATTGACAAGCTCAGTATAATTAATTAATGAACTCTGATATTATAATATCATTGTCTGCATCTTGTGAGTCAGCTTTGTGAGATAAAGCTGTGTTTTTAATTGATTCAAATCATCAGTCAATTTCTTTCAATATTCTTTAAATCTTATATTAAAATTAAAAGAATTCTTATTATCTTATTAATATAATAAGTTGAATCACTGCACTGCTGTAAAGCTGTGATTGCAGTGATCTTCAATTTGATTCAGTAGAAAGTTCTTGAATTCTTTTCAAGTCATGATAGTATTAATATACTCAAGCTCTCTCTTCTTGATGACTCAAGTAGTCACAGAGATGCCTTCAAGAAGGTTGACAGTGTAGATTACTTATATCTTATAAGTATTATACTGACTCAGGTTAAGGTGGAATTTTCATTCAAGAGTACAGATAAAGCTGTGAAATTCAGACAAGATATTTCTCTTATATCTCAGAGAATCTCTGACCTTAATCTCTCTATCTTCATGATAGATGTAGATATGTAGAGGTCACAGCAGTGACAGAGCAGTTGAAGAGCTCATATCAAAATATACAGTGAGTTCAGAAATCTCAGATTTCTGTCAGAGTAGAGATGTACACACTCTAGAGAATGATGTAGTATTTCTCTCAGAGAGTGAGGTCAGATCAGTTTCAGTGCAGGTATATAAGATTATATCAGTCTGTTAGAGCTCAACTGATTTAAACATGTAATCAGGTTGAGTGATTTGAATTGTAACATGACAGAACTGAAGCAGTGACTAGTCAGTGATGTTATGTAGAGATAGTTGTTTTGAGAAGCTGTATAAGTAGGCTTAACTATCTTGCTTGAATAGTGAGCTTGTAGACTACAGAGTTATTACAAGAATATCACAGATATGATACTTAGTATACTAAGAAGATTGTATAAGATATGCAGTAACTCTTGTACATATTTCAGTAGAAGAAAAATAAATCACTGACTTCTTTAATAAGAAGTCAGCATCTAGCTATTCTATATAGATAATGAGTGAATACCCTTCTCTCATTTCATAAGTGAGAATAGTCAGAGTGATACCTCAGCAGCATCTCATTATCAAGAAAGAGTAATCTGCTGACCTCATATAGAAGCAGAGTTCTTATATTCATCAATCGGATCTTTCTATGATATATTCAAATGATGTCATAGAGTGGTTGAAAACCGGTTCAGATGAGATGAAATCATTCACATAGAAGTGATGAGCCGTGTGAAACTGCAACAGGGCCTTGGCGCGGCCGGAAGCGTGACAGGTTATGAGATCTGTTTTGTATAAAATTACTGCCAATTTGAGATTTCTTGTTAATATAATTATTATTTTAACTACTGCTTCATTTGATACATCTATCAGATGTTAAAATCATCTTATTCTATTAGTATTAATGTGTTTAAGATCTTGATGATCAATAATACTACTACTTACTTAAAAAAAGAGGCTTGCAGAAAATGTATCACATTGTAAAAAAGCAAGAAAAAGAGAATAATATTGACAAAAATTCAATAAACAAATATTAGAATAACAGATTCAACATAATCTCATTCATATATATATTTACAATCTTACATTCTTTTCACTGAGTCAGTTGCAGTTGATAATGATAATTCTTTATACTTATACTCTATCAGTGAATATTCTTCTAAAGCTTTTGAAAGCTTCATTGATAAAAACTCTGAAACACTCTCTTGATTTGAAGCTGATTTAAATACAGCTTCTGACACAGTCAGGCTGATTCTTTGATTTACTTAACAGCTTAATGAAGCTGATTCTCTTGATAAGAATAATAAACATTTAGATATCTACTGTTTAGATAAGATAATATCAGATCAACAGATAAAACATCTTAAGATGATATTTGAGATAAAGAAGAAGAGATGTAGAGTTCTAGAACTCAAACTACAACTGAAAAAACTCTGTTAACAGAGATTCTCTATGAATTGATTACAGAATTTTAACAATTATTCTGTTATTATCTCAACAGTCTGTACAGCTACATGAAATTCTAATCTTGATAAAAGATTGAAATTCAATCTTTATAAATTAAATAGTCATGTTGACAAGGCAATCTCTCAATTCAAGAAAGATGTTAAGAATACTATGAGATTAAATAGTCTAACTGATACATTTAATTACATCACATGAAATGTCTTCATGAAATTGAAACTGATTGATGCACAGTGTTAATATATAATAGAGAAATGACAGACTTAGAACTCTCTATAAAGATATGATGAATGAGTATTATTCTGAAATGTCAGAAACTGATGACTCTACACATTATTATTATTATTATTATTCTTCAATTATAGATGTATGCAGTCAGAGACTATGACATCTACCTGAGAACTTTAGTTCTCAGGGTTTTTTCTATGTCTGTAAAGTTAACTATTGTACATTCATCAATTTCAGATATGCAAAATCAGAAAATTCCAGCTCAGAATACAAAAACTGTTTACAAATTGCAGTGTTTTAACATCTTTTGATACTTTGAAATCATTTGACAATATCATGACAAAAGAAAAGAGAGAAAGAACACAGTCTCAAAGATAGACACATTAAATAGATAGATAGAAAGAAATTGAAAGAAAAAGATACAGAAAAAGATAAAGTAAAGAGAGACTATAATAAAACAAATTATTAAAAGAGAGTGTATAGCTGTTTTAACAGACTATATCTGATTAATTTCCTTCTCTTCATATTCAGATAATTCTGAATTTAGCTATTTTCTTGTAGCTGCTTGAGTTTCTGATAGAAAGTCTATTAAGTATTTAATTCCTGTCTCAGTTGAGAATAAGAATCTCATATTTAATTGATTTAGATCATACTTCTCTTTCAATCTGGCTCTGAGACTATTGTATAATGCACAGTGCATTATAATGTGCTCAGAATTCTCATTTATATTGCAGAATGAGCATTCTATTGAGTCAAATCTATCATCAAATCTTTGTATATAAGATTTGAAATAGCCATGTCCTAGTTTCAGCTGTATTATAGATGAGAATATTTTCTTTTTACATTTAATTGAACAAGATTTTCACTTGGGTTTTATTTCAAATCTTGAATAATGTATACTCTTCTTTTATTTCTGCCAGCTTTCATTTCACTTGTCTAAACAAGATTTTTTTATTTTTCTCTTTATAAAAGACCAGAACATAATTTTTTGAATAGATCTGCTTAATTCTGCACTCTTTTTTGGAGCTGAATCAGCCAATTCATTGTCATGAATATTCATATAAGCAGGAATTCAGTGCAGATGAATTCTCAGCTTTGATATTCTTCTCTTTTGAATTTTTAAAACAGAGTTTAAGATCAGTTCAAGATTCATTTGATCATTATAAATCTGACTATTTCTAAGTCTTTTTAAAGCAGCTTGACTATCAGAGAATATTCATATCTCTTTCAAACAATTTCCTCTTTTATGAGATTTTATTTCAATGAGTTTGAAAGCTTTCACTATTACAAATAGTTCAGTATCAAAGACTTCACATTCAGAGCCTAGATTCCAGAAATCTGAGATAAAATTAATATTATCTTCAGTAAAAGCAATGTCTGCATCTAATCTATTCAAGTTCTCATTTTTTAAGTCATCTGAATAAATCAGAATAGAGTCTTTTACATTGATTGTAGAAATTCTCTTCAAATACTGTTTATATTCTTTCTCTTTTGATAGTTCACTTATTTGTAAGTCTATAAGAGATTCAAGCTTTTTTCTCCAGGGAGATAACTTCTCATGATCAACTTTTTTAACATTTAAAGAAGAAAATTGATTTTTGATCAGAGAGTATAGTCTGTACAGTTGAGAAGGCATTTTCTTTGAAGAATTATTTTCATTTCAATCAAGAAATCTATTTCAATCCAGTTCATTTCCAGAGTTAATTAATGAAAATAAAGAAGAGACTCTTTCTCTGATTATATGATTTAAGCTCATCTTTACAACTCTCAGAGCATAGTTCATACAGGTCTTTTCAAATCTAATAGCAGGAGAAGGAATTGAAGCTTCAATTTCCATTGCTTTAATAGGAGATGATTTGAATGCTTTCAGAATTCTTCTCAAGACTCTGTTTTGCAGACTTTGAAAGAGTTCAGTGAAATTCTCTTGATTATTTTATCAAACTTGAACTTCATAATCAGCTACTGATGTAATACAGGCTATATATAACTATCTCATAGCCTGAAAGAATAGACCCCTCTCTGTATTTGATAGTCTGATTATGTTATTCAATAGTCTTTCTGCCTTGATAGTTCTTTGTTGAATGTGATATTTAAAATTCAACTTGGAGTTTAATCATACTTCTAATCATTTTATATTTACACTGAGCTTAATCTCTCTATTTAAAAGAGTTAGAGATAGTTCTTTCTCATTGAATTTAGAAAAGAAATGAATTAACTCAGTTTTATTCATATTAAATTGAATTTGATTGATATCTGCTCTAACAAAGATTTTCTTTACAGCTTCTTCAATTACTTTCAAATTCTCTTTGATAGTTTTTGAGCTGTAGACTAGATCAATATCATTTACATAACTCAGAGATCACACTATTCTTATATTTCTATTTTTGAATAGATATGCAGTGTATATTGTAAATAAAATGAGTGAGATTGAAGATCTCTGTGATACTTCTATTTTTATCTCAGTCTTGTCTTGTTTCATTCCATCAAAGAAGAGTTGTATAATTCTTTTAGATATAAAACAGTTAACTCATTTTATTAGAGAAAGTGGCAGTTTTAATATCTTCAATGTCTGAATTAACTTTGACTTTGAAACATGATCAAATGCTTCTTTTATATCAATAAAAACTGCAGTTGAGACCAGACCCTCATGCTTTGCTATTTGAATATCATGAACAACTGAGAGAACAGTGTCAATTGCAGAACACTGTTTTCTATCTCTTATTTATTCACTGAATAAAAGAGAATCATCTATAGAGCTTATAAAAGATAGTTGAGTAGTTATTATCTTTTCTAAAACCTTTCCTAGGCAGTTCAATAGAGATATTGCTCTATATGACTTAGGAATTGAAGTTTTTCTATTAGATTTTGCAAGAATCACTTCAGTGGCTTCTCTTCAGCATTCAGAATGATATTCATTTTTTAAGAGATTAAAAAAGAGCTCAAAATATTCATTCTTTAAGTAGGAATATGTATTTTGAATAATCAAGTGATTAATTGAATCAGAACCTGCAGCAGTTTTAACAGAACTTGAGAAGATAGCTGACTCTAATTCATCTTGTGTAAGATCAGGCCATTCTCAGTCATTTTCATCAATGTAGTTGAGAAGTGATATATTCTCTTTCTCTGAATCTGAATCTGAATCTGGTGAGTTCTGAAAGAGAATTCTCATGAATGCTTGACATTTTTTCTCAAAAGAGTTTGCTGTATATGATTCATTCTGAAACTCATATTCTAGAGCTGAAAGTTTTGCTACACTTCTTGTTTTAGTATAGTTAAAAGCTTTAAAAACTTCCTTCTCTTATACTTCTTCAAGAAATTTATTCCAGCAGTCTGTTTTAGCTCTTTTAATATCTGAAAAATATTCATTTCTGACAGCTTTGAACTCTTCATCAGATATTACATCATTCTTTCAATCTCTTCTAGCAGTAGCTAATTCTTTTCTTTTAGATGAGATATTCTCATTTCATCAAGATTTTGAATACTCAGAAGATTTTCTTTTTGAAATATTATCTCTAACACTTGTTAGAATAATAGATGTAATAAGCTTCACTCTATTCTCAAGTATTTCATTTGAGATATCTTGATCAGAATTCCAATATAGCTCATTCTGTCTTTCAGATTTTAACAGTTTTATGCTCTCTTCAACTGTTTTTCAATCAGCTTTTTCAAAGTTATACTGATTAGAGAGAAGAGGATTTTCACTCATTTGTTTTTCACTCAGTTCAATATCAAATTGAATAACCTCATGACCTGATTCTGATGTCTCATTTGAATTAATAAACCAGTTTACAAGTCTTCTTTTCATTAGATTTTGTGACATGAATGTTAGATCTATAATAGACTTCTCTTTCATGCCTTTTCTAAAGAATGTTTGTTGATCAGACTTATTAATCAAATCTATTGAATGCTCAAAGGTTCATTTAATCAGATTATCAGCTCTCACTGCTCTCTTGCATTCTGAATTTCATCAGGGATGATGTGCATTGAAATCTCCTGCAATTATAGAGTTTCTTGATGAAGTTATGTTCAGAAATCCTCTATCAATTGTCCAGATATTGTTGTTTTTCTTCAATGACTTTTTGTTATAGATCTTTATAAGCTGTATAGTATCAAACTCATTTTCTTTATCTATAATATCACTCATCAGAATATCAGGGTCAGACATGATATCAAATCTTAGATTAAATTGATATCTTGATCTCTTTCTTCCATAGATCACTACTCTTGACTTTATCTCAGACTTTTGAGGTAGAAAGCAGTAGTAGCTTGAATGAGAAATGATGTAATTTTACTCAGCATCAAAATTCAGTTCCTGAAGTAGTATAAAATCAATTTTTTATTCAAATATAATTTGAAGACAAGAATAAATACAATTTGAGTTTCTATTCACATTATTTTGAATAAATGTGATTGTTGAAGAGTTTTTAAACTTTTTGAATTGTTTTTATTGTATATTCATACTAAAGAAGAGTACAGATAGAGTAGAATCTAGTCACTATTATCAGATAGTAGATTATCACTATTTTGAAAAGTAGAGATCTCAACTGCTTATATTATATCTAGTTTATCATCAGAGTCATTTCTCACTTCTCTAATCTTAACAGAAGTTTGAGAATTCAAATTCTGTTTACATTTAGCTGAAGAATTGAAGTTTGAAGACTTAGATAGTTGAGAGTTTCTTCTTTTTAAGCTTGCAGTTATAAGTCTACTGATTTGACTCTTCTCTTCAGTTTTAGATTGACTTTGAGGTTCATCTTTTCTTCAGTTCTTTTGAGTTCTAGAAGCAAATATACATTCTTTTGAGCTAGATGCATGTTTTTCTTTACAATTAGAGCACTTAAGCAGAGTATGTTGACAAATTTCATCTCTTTTTGAGCATGTTTCACATTTATGCTCACTAGTTTTGTAATCTCTGACACAGAATGCACATTTTGAGTCTCTAAAATATGAGATTGCAAAGTGTTCATATCTTTGACAGTTTGAACACTGTGTTTGAGCTTTGAGATTCATTCTCAAGTCTTTGTATTCATGAACTCTCATTTTCAAATCTGCTACTCTTACTTCAGAGATCTTTGACTGTTCAAGTGTTTTTATATATACTAGAACAGAGGCATTTCACCTGCTTTGTCTGAACTCAATTGAATTTAGTCATACAGGTTTCTTTCTCAGTTGAATGAAGTTGTATTCTTTCAATTCATTTTTGAGAAGTAGCATTTCTTCTTCACAGTCAAAAATTTCAACTGAAATATCATGAAGAATGAATTTATCTCACTTTTCATCTCTTTCAGATAGAATTATTGTGTTTAGCAAAGATTCTACTGCTGACTTTCAGAGATTCTCATTCTGAATAAGGAATTCAGCACTGAATTCAGGCATTGTAGTCAGAATGATGAAGTTTCTAAAGAATGATGACTCAATTGAAGCTATAACTGATTTTTGAACTTCAATATCAGTCATCAACTGAGAAAAGAACTGCTGATTAATTTCATTTCTAATTCTGAAAATAAGATTTGAGTTTAGCTTGTTTCTTTGCAGAATGTCCTGATTTAAGACTTTGAGAATAAGTCTTCTATTTCTGAAGATTTGAAAGTTTTTCTCTTTTTGCACTTTCTTTTTCACTTTTCTATGAATAGAGACATGAGCAGTATTCTTCTCAGTTTTCTCAGAATTTTGAGCAGGTTTTGAGACAGCAGATTTAGAGACAGCAGATTCAGCTGCTTAAGCATATGTTTTCTTCTGATTCAAAGAAGAAGAAGAAGTAGGAAGAAAGAAAGAAGAAGAGTAAGATGAAGAGTCAGTCATTGTACTGGGAATTTTCAAGATTTTTTAAACTGTGTTTGAGATTCTAAGTTTGAACTTGATCATCTTCTGTAGTTATCTAGCCTGAGTATGAAGAATTAACAGAACTTCTTCATTCATCTCACTCAGACACTGCTTTTCAAGAATCTTACTTACTTTTTCAAGTTCCTGTATTTCAAGAACTTATTATTTCTCTATTTCTTCTTTCTTTCTTCTCTTCAGAATTTCAATCTCAGAAATAGCATTTGAGAAAGCATCTTTTTTCACATCAACTGAGTGTATTTTTAAACTCATTATTTTCACTCAATGAAAAGTTGATCAGACTGTTTCAATTAAGATATTTCTGAGTCTGTTTTCAATTGAAAAGTTGATCAGACTGTTTCAAAAGAAGAATAAAAGACTTTTATATATAAAACATCTGAATTTTTTCACACTAGTTCAGTAACTAGGTTAGATTTTTAAAGAGAATCTAATAAACTAAAATTGATTTTTAAGATAAATCAATAAAATCTTTACAATCTCTTTCTTGAGATATAGTGAGAAAAAGTATAATATCAATTGATAATAAATCAGATAATATGACAGTTTTTAAGAGAAAAACTGATAAAAAATAAATCAATTTTTTGCAGAGAAATTGATTAAAACTATTCAATTTTATTCTAAATCATTCAATTCTTCTCACACAATAAGTGTGCAACTCAAATCAGTTAATAAAGAGTGTAAAAAAGAATTAAGTATTAATAAAAGCTTTTCAGTCACTGAAAAAGTAATTCTTACTTAAAAGAATATGAAATTATGACAGAAAACAACTCTGTTTTTAATTCTTTGTAAGAATATTGTATAAAATTCAGAGAAAAACATCTTACTTTTTCAAGAGAAGTAAAAAACTATTTCTAATATCTTTTTTTTTGTATTAACTGCTGCAGAAGAATGAGATAGAAACTGCTAAGATATACACTACTGTATACTCTCTATCAAGACTTTCTCTCTTCAGAGTTTTAATAGTATAGAGAATATAAGTCTATTTCTATATAATAATATAAATATTGTCAGTGAGATGTAGAGAAACTGATTATTTATATCTCAAAATAGAAGACTTTGTTAATAATTATATTAATATAGAGTTAATTCTTAAATTCAATAGAAATCTAGTGTTGCTGTTCTTAATTTCTTGCAGAATCTATTGAATATTGAGATATTAAAACTAGATTTAATATATCTCACTATGCAGAGATTAAAGGCTCAGTCAGATCTTGAGATATACTGATTTTATAGTTATTATATCTGCTGATTATGTATTGAGTATAGTTACTGAGGTATCTTTTTATACTTTTCTATTAAGAATGAGCCAGATTGAGAGAAATGATATAAGAGTGAGACTTAGTGTTGATGTCTAGATACACTGAAGACAGACTGCAGAGATTGTACTTCAGAAGTGACTGTTAATTATATACTTGATATTATTATTGAGATATCTTTTTGTATTTTTCTGTCAGAGATGAGCCAGATTGAGAAGAGTGATATGAGAGTGAGACTTAGCATTGATATTTTGAAATATCAAAGATGAATAGAGTTTTTACAGAGATTGCTTCTCAGATATCTTCATAACTACAGATTGAAGATCTTTCAAAATCAAGAAGATTGATGCATATGACTAGGTCTCTTCATCTTACAATTTATATGACACTTTGACCCGGGGTTGTGGTGAGGTAGGGGAGAATGAGAGATAATCCCACACAGGAGTTTTGAACAATGTCTGGTTCAACATTTGGCTGAATAACTCCACCACCACACAGGGTATGCGGTCAGCGATGGGGTCAAAATGCTCATATGATCAAGGGCTTTTTGATGAATCTATCAGCAGGTTCTTATTCAAAAAATCAAGTGAGTTCATGATGAAGTGGTTGTATTATAATTCTCTGAAAATGAATAATGAAGAAGATGATTGAAGAATGAGAAAAGTTAGTGAATAAGTAATGTAATATAGTGAAACTTTCTTTGTGAAAATGTACACAGAATGCTAGCCAAATCAGGAATAGATTATATAATTGTGAAATGCTAGTGGCGAGCTAATTCACATGAAGCTAGAGTGTATGATATGATCATGTAAGTGTGACTGAATCTGATAAGGGAAGATGTGATTCAGAAGAATGTATGACTGTTGAATAATAACACAGCTGCTTCTGAACTACTAGTGTACATGTATGAGTGTAAAGAGGCCATAGCAGCTGCTAATTAATTTAGTGTATGATATTATAATATATAAGAAGTCAGTGTATATCTGTAATTGTACACTGACTTAAGCAATCTTTGAATCACATTCTCTTCTTTAGAATGTTATTCATGACATCACTGAGTAATGAAGAATTATATTTATAATAAGTATAGAAAAGAAATATCTTTAAGATTGTATTCTTTGCATTGTTATATATAAATTCAGTGATTAGAAGATATTTGAGTTAATCATTCTGATAATATAAATAGAATGCTTAAAAATGCTGTTCTAGTGTCTGATTCTGATATTCAGTCTGATTATTAGTCTGCAGATGAAATGCAGTACTGAGAAGATGTCTTATTATAAGATAATAGTAAAAAGCTGATCAGTATTTGCTGATAAAGAGAGATTCTTGATCTGTTATCAATGATTTCAGAGCACTATAATTATAAATAATAATATCTAAAAACAGATCAGTCAATTCAGAGGCTTTAATCTTTTTATAAGTAGAAATATATCTGACTATCTTTATAAAGTGATTAATAATGATTAAAATTGAGTCATATTCTTTGACTCTTATCAACTTTGACAGATCAACTATGAAATTCATTAATAGATTCTATTATAAGCTCTTTGAAACAGGCAGTGATATCAACTTACTGTATTACTTATACTGTGAAATCTTTATTCTTTAACAGATATTATAAGTCTTAATATACTCTTTAACATCTGTCTGAAGCTTGTCTCAAGTGTATTTATGTTTTAGAAGCTTCTTAGTCTTCTCTAATCTGAAGTATCTCATATGAGAATTATTATAATAAATTCTCAATAACTTCTGATGCACTATTCTACTATAAGAAATGAAGACTGAATTATTCAGTAGTAGAAGTTCACATTCTTCTCATTATCAGTGACTTGATTTCTTAGCAGCATTATCTCACTCAGAGTTTATCTCTTTCAAGTTTAAACTGAACTCTTTCTTCTTCAACTTCTGAATTCAAGCTGTAGTGAAGATATCTCTCTTCTGTAACTTATTAATAAATTTTAAAAGTAGTTAGATTAAAAGATTGTAGACTGTTTCATTCTTTATCAATTCAATAATTGTAAGATATAACATGAGAAGCTTATAATCTTCAGTATCAGTTCTCTGTGAGAATCTGAGTTTTCTTTCATCTTCTATACTGAGTCACACAGCTGTCTCTTCAGCACTGTTTCTGAGCTTTAGAGAATCTCAACTCTCTGCAGTCAGCTTCTTCTGCAGTGATGACAGAGATTCTTTTATAGAATTCTTCTCTGTATTAATAATATTATAATCAGGCTGTTTAAACAGTGTGTCAGTGAGATTAAGCTGATCTGAATAGTATCAGATATAGAAATCATACTCTGAAAGCAGTTTTACTCACCTGACTTGATGTTCTGTCAAGCTCTTTATTGTTAAGAAGTAACACAGATTTATATGATCAGTGAGAACTTGCACTGAGTACTTACTACTCTGAAGATAATATCATCAGATTTTAAAGAATTTGATAATTACTAACATCTTCTGATCATGAATATCATATCTTCTCTGCATGAGTAATAACTTCTTGAAGAAGAAGATCACTGATCTTCATTCACAGCATCTTATAGACTTTATAAAAAAGTCTTCTCTCATAGATAATTCATTATCTGTTTCTTCAGAAATGATTATTCTCTGATTCTTTCAATGTTAGAAGATCTCTGATATTAACTGTGAAAAGATTTCACAGATCTCATTCTCAGATATATCAGTCTCACACTGACTGAGTAAGTTGAGATTAAAGTGATTCAGTATTGTGATCTCTGTGAAAGCTTGTTTCAATTCTACAAATGCCTGTATAATGCCTTGAGTGAGAGTAAATGATTCTGTTTTTCTGTCTTTCACACTTTTCTTTAACAGATCTGTAAGAGAGACAGTAATCTGTGAATATGTATAGATGAATTATCTGTAGAAATTCATAAATTCTAGAAACATCTGCATCTTGCAGTACATTCACAGTGCTGGTCAGTTCTCAATAATGAAGATTCAGCTTCTGTTCATTGAAATGTTATTCATCTCAATAATATAATCTAAGAAATCAATCTTCTGTATATAGAATGAGCATTTTTCAGTGTTTGTATAGAGTTGATACTGTCTCACATGACTCAATATTTCTTGAATATGAATATCATGTTCTTTCTCTGATTTCAACAAGATTAGAATATTGTTCAGATATACTATACAGAAGATGTTGACAAGGTCTCACAGTATCTTATTTATATAGATCTGAAAGATAACTGAAGTGTTACAAAGATTAAAAGGTAAAACAAGATATTCAAAATTGTCATACTTGGTATGAAAAGCTGTTTTTTAAATGTGGTCTTTGTTAACTCTGATTCTATGATAGATATTCTGTATATCAATCTTTGAGAATATCTTTACTTCAGATAATCAATTAATCATCTTATCAATCAATGATAATGAATAGTGATTCTTAATTATTATCTTATTAAGGCCTCTGTAGTCTATGCATAGATGTAGTCTATTATTCTTCTTAAGTATAAAGAGTATAGACATCTCTGTCAGACTCTTTGATAAATGTATTCAGTTTTTTGATTGCACTTCTTCAAGATATTTGCACAGAATATTCAATTTCTTTACAGATAAGTTGTAAAGAGGCCTGTACAGTGCTGTTGCACTGTCTTTGAGATGTAGAGGAACTGGTTATTTATATCTCAAAATAGAAGACTTTATCAATGATTATATCAATATAGAGTTAATTCTCAAATTCAATAGAAATCTAGTGTTGCTGTTCTCAATCCCTTGCAGAATCTATTGAATATTGAGATATTAAAACTAGATTTAATATATCTCACTGTGCAGGGATCAAAGGCTCAGTCAGACCTTGAGGTATACTGATTTTATAGTTGTTGATGTGCTGTTGACTCATTGTCTGTTGATTATGTGCTTGATATTATTGCTGAGGTATCTTTTTGTATTTTTCTGCTGGGGATGGGCCAGATTGAGAAGGGCGGTACGAGGGTGGGACTTGGCATTGATGTTTTGGAACATCAAAGATGAACAGGGTTTTCGCGAAGGTCGCTCCTCAGATATCTCCACAACTACAGATCGGGAATCTTCCAAAATCGAGAAGATTGGTGCATACGGCTAGGTCTCTTCACCTTACAATTTGTATGGCGATTTGGCCCGGGGTTGTGGTGTGGTAGGGGAGAATGGGGGGATAATCCCACGCAGGAGTTCCGAACGACGTCTGGTTCACATTTGGCTGGATAACTCCACCACCACACGGGGTATGCGGTCGGCGATGGGGTCAAAATGCTCGTATGATCGAGGGCTTTTCGATGAATCTATCGGCGGGTTCTTATTCGAAAAATCGAGCGAGTTCGTGGTGGAGCGGTTGCTGACTCTACACATTCATCTCAAACTTCTTAAGTGCAGGTATTAGATCATGTTTCTTCAAATATGATGAAAATGAAATTACTTATATTCTCTGAAATGCAATTGAATAGAAATAGTCTATCTTAAAAACATGATTAAACTGTAAGATAGTTCTGAAATTCACGTTACTTGATGACACACAGATCATTAATCTACATACATTTTTTAATAAGTTTCAGTCTGTTATTATGAAATTGAAGATGATGAATGCTTTTCTCTCAGATATATGAATATTTGATATCTTCTACTCAGTTCTACTCAACAATTGAAGTGATTATATTCAAAAGAAGATAGAGAAGATACAGGATTTCAAATTCACAGCTGTGATATTGAATATTGATCTTCTCATAAAGAAGATCTGTTCACAGCTTAATTCTTCAAAAGATAAAAAGAATCTACAGAATACAGATTCTGCAGCTACTACAGTTATAATAGCTATAACAGTTATAATAATCACTACATCTATCAATTCTAACAATAATAATACATTGAATTCAGCCTGTGAAGACTGTACTGAATGTGATTGTAATAGTTCACAAGAGAGCTTCTGAAATTATCAGAGATTAAGCAATTCATCTACATGTTCTGAATGTGAGAAATCTCACTATAACATCTGTTGATTAATTAATTCAGACAGTACTCTGAATAATTGAAGAATCTACAATACTGCAAGAATAAAGAAATTCAAAGAAAAGAAGAAAAAGAATAATAGTGAGAGTAGAACTCAACTATTCATTACAGATGATTCAGAGACCTTTCAGATGACAAATCTCACAGAGATTATCAATGTATCAGCCTGTTTCATAAAATCTCACAAGAATTCTCTCACTATATGAAATAGTAGCACTGAATGTCATATAGTGAGTGATAGATCATGATTTTCAGAGCTTATAGTAATTAATAGTTCAATAGTTCAAGTGATTAACAAGGTCATTCTGAAGGTTCAGAGTGTCAGCACTGTGTTCATCTCAGTGAATAAAAGATTGATAGAATTTAATTATGTATACTATGTATTAGAACTATCTGCAAATTTAATCTTCACTGAACTGATGAAGCATCAGAGCTATATTCACTGTGATATATAAGTTAATACTGAGAACTATTTTAAGTTTCTATTATCTATTAATAGTGATATCTTCTATATTAATCTGTCTTATAATAACATTTACATTCTTTTTAACAGCTCACTGATATTTCATAATATAATGAATGATCTGATATATGAAGCAGTGACATATATAGCTGTTTCAAAATTAAAGACAATCTCAACAGATTATGATCTGAATGCAGAGTTCTTGAGACCTTTCAGCTGTGAGAAGATTAAACAGTTAATCAACTCTAAGAATTCAGATACTAATTTCTTTATTATCTCATCTTTATCTTGATTATCTGCAGTTCTTCTGAAGCAGCTTCTGATAGATAAGTGACATTATCAACTTAATCATATCAGTGAAAATAGTATATTAAAAATGATCAGAGACCTGTAATTTAGTATTACTATTATCAGTCTGAAGAAACTATCATTCTATATCACATGTATTAAGACTAAACAGAAATGTGCATTCTACAAGAATTTCACACAATGTTGTGTCACCTGCAAGGCCATGGAGATTGAAGTAAATATTTTCAGTGATGATAAGACTCTTGAAACTGAAAATATATCATCTTACACTGGTAAGAAGCTTGCAATGATGATAACAGATGATGTCACTCAGATAAGATAAATATTTCTATTAAAATGTAAGAATGAGATGTTGAGATATCTATAGATCTTCAATCAATTTATCAAGAATCTGCTGAGATGTGACATCATGATCATTCACTCAGACTGTGAAGAATTGAATTTGAATACAGTCACAGTATATATACTCAGTGAAGAAATACAATAAGAGCTAACTCTCTCTTATACTTCACAGTAAAATAAAGTATCAGAATGATTAATCAGTCTGATTATTAAGAAGTTCTGATCACTATTAATTAGACTGACCGTGTGACCGTGTCTGGGACCAGGACCAGAATTTTTGATAGTTCCATTGTCAATTCGACAGATCCCATTACACGGTTCTAACATTAGATAGTAGTCTCATACTGTCTCAGTGGGACTTACTGTCTACTCTTGTCACATTTTTCAAATGAGACCATGATTTCCACTTCTCAATTTAAATTATTTTTATTGCTTTAAATGGCTTTAAATCTCATTTGAGCGTTACCAAAAAGCGTTACTTTTTAAAAAATTAAAAATAGTCTAAAAAAAACCTTAAAATAACTAAAAATAGTAACTTTATGCCAAGAATGGAACTAAATGGGACCAAATGAGATCACTTTCTCATTTTTTTCAAGTCATGGTTCCATTTTAAAATCTGATATATAGTCACTTTGCATGTTTTTTTGATAGCCAGTTCCAGCGGGATTCACACCAAGAAATGTATGGGACCAGACCAAATGGGACCAAACGTGAAATTCATGATTCCAGCGGTCAGTCTACTATTAATAGACTCTTTCACTTCTGAAAAGATATGAGATGAGACAGTTATTACAGTCACAGAGCTACTTAACCTTATATCAATCTCAACAATATTGTATGAGAACTCTGAAAAGACAAAGCTGATTACTCTGTATAAGACCTGACTTGAAGCTCTATCTTCTGCATGTGATATATGATGATGAAGTTGCAAAGCATTCTTGAAGATAGTTCTCAAGCTCATCAATAAAATGACCTTCTGCTTCAAAGAGTTGATTCTTGTGAGATATGATAATTTTATTAACTATAGATTAATGAACCTCTTCAACAGGTGTTTATATATATCAAAAGACATTATCTTTCAGAAGAACCTTTATCTTGTTAATTCATTGATACTGACTACTTCACACAATCTGAAGATTCTACTCAATGCAGTCTGTAAAGCAGCTGCAGTGATTTCTTCAGTGATATCAGATCTACTCACTGTAATGATTTCTGCAATGATTTCTGCAGTGATTGCGTCAGTGACTTTTGATTCATCAACTGATGATCTATTCATTAATGAGGAAATTCAACCTGAGTGTTTATTATTTCTCATACTCACTAATAATTGATGAATTGACTATGAAATCTCCGCGAGAATACCTATCTTTTTAGTGCAGAATACACTGAATTTTCTAAAAATCATAGTTGAATCTCATGACTCTTCAACATCTACAAGAGATATCACTATAGTGAGAAAATCTACAGTGAGAGAAGCTTCAGTAAGAGACAGTCTTGAAGATCTACTTACTGATTCTGAGATTACTGCACTTTCAAGCTTAAAGAATCTCACACATATCAAAGCTTTTATAAAATGAAAATATGATTACAACGTCTGTGTTAAAGAGATTAACTATTGAAAACAGATAGAGATCTGATGATTGATTGAGAGAATATTATAAATAAGTGTATTTCACAGTTAATGAGTATTTAATAAAAAGTTTAATAATATGAGTGAGGGTATTTACTATAAGACCTGCTGAGTTGTCTGTGAAAATCATTAACAGAAGAAAGTTAATTACTTAAGAATCTTTATATCTGTTGTCTCTAGACTGACTGCCAGGACCATGAATTTCACATTTGATCTCATTTGATCTGATCTCATACATTTCTTGGCGTGAATCCCGCTGGGACTAATCATTAAAAAAACATGCAAAGTGACTATATATCAGATCTTAAAATGAGACCATGACTTGAAAAAAATGAGAAAGTGGTCTCATTTGGTCTCATTTAGTTCTATTCTTGACATAAAGTTACTATTTTTAGACATTTTAAGGTTTTTTTTAGACTATTATTAATTTCTTAAAAAGTAACACTTTTTGATAACACTCAAATGAGATTTAAAGTCATTTAAAGCAATAAAAATAATTTAAATTGAGAAGTGGAAATCATGATCCCATTTGAAAAATGTGACAAGAGTAGACAGTAAGTTTCACTGAAACAGTATGAGACTACTATCTAATGTTAAAACAGTGTAATGAGATCAGTTGAATTGGTAATGAGATCATCAAATATTCTGGTCCTGGTCCCAGACACGGTCACACGGTCAGTCTAGTTGTCTCTGCATTCATCTCTTAAGCTCTTATGATGATCTCAGTATTCTGAGACTGATATATTCTGTAGATTGATATGATGACTGCTTTTTTAAATACTTAACTATCTGCTGATGAACAGATATATATGAATTAACTTACAGAATTTTATAAAGACTGTAATAATCTTGTATGTGAGTTGATGTAGAGACTCTACAGTCTTAAGTAAGCAGCACTCTTATGATATAAGCAGCTGTGAAAAATGCTATTATACTCAGACTTTCATATCAGTCTCTATAATACTGAACTATTTATTTATAATCAAAGACAGATCTATATAATTATCTATATAAATAATATCTGTCTCTACAGCCTGAAAATCAATGATCTGAACTGAGTCAAAGCTGAAATTATCACTAATTATACGATTAAGAATGTAGAGGATTTCAACTACTATCTAGAAATGAAAATTAATAGAGATTTAACTTTATTAATATTATCTGAACTTCTCTTTATAAGAAATCTTCTGAAGAAATTCTCAATGAATAACTATTACTCTACATTCACTTCTATGAAGAAGAATATCAATTTTATGAATGATAATAAGAAACTGATTATATATATAGCAGAATTTATTCTACAGTTCTATTAATCTGATATCAGATTTCTGTAATATTTGATAATTAATACATATTCTGATGTAAGCTTCAATGCAGAATTTCTTAAACAATTCAGCTCTCAGTCTATATCAAAGAACTGAGCTGTATTTAAATATACACTCTGATATCTACAGAGTTCAATCAATGAGAAAATAATCTATCACAGAGATGCTGATATTGAATCTGTAATATACACAGATGCTGATTAAGCTAGTAGAGATTCAGAATCTTATTCAATTATCAGTTATATCATCTATATAATAGATAACTCTGTTACATGATGAAGCTGCTGGCAAACTAAGATCTCTAAATCATCAATGAAGGCTGAATATATTGCATTCTCTGAAACTGTATATAAGCTTGTCTGTCTCTGTAAGCGTCTAGATAATACTGAATTCATCTCATCTCATGTTAACAATTTAAATGCTGATAATTATCTCATTTCTATCACAGGTAATTAGACTGACTGTGTGACCGTGTCTGAAATCAGAATCAGATTTTTTGATAGTCTCATTATCAATTCAACTGATTGCATTACACAGTTGTAACATTAGATAGTAGTTTCATACTGTTTCAGTGAGACTTACTATCTACTCTTATCACATTTTTTAAATAGAATCATGATGTTCACTTCTCAATTTAAATTATTTTTATTACTTTAAATGTCTTTAAATCTCATTTGAGTGTTATCAAAAAGTGTTACTTTTTAAAAAATTAAAAATAGTCTAAAAAAACCTTAAAATGTCTAAAAATAGTAACTTTATGCTAAGAATAAAACTAAATGAGATTAAATGAGATCACTTTCTTATTTTTTTCAAGTCATGATTTCATTTTAAGATCTGATATATAGTTACTTTGCATGTTTTTTTAGTGACTAGTTTCAGCAGAATTCATGCTAAGAAATGTATGAAATCAGATTCAATGAAATTAAATGTAAAATTCATAATTTCAGCAGTCAGTCTACAGTCGATGATCTTGCTTATACATTATTATTATTATTATTATTATTATTATTCTTTCATTATACTTATATGCAAGCGAAGCTTATAATGAGTTCTTACTAGACTGACCGTGTAACCGTGTCTGAGCTCAGAATCAGATTTTTTGATAGTCTCATTATCAATTTGACTGATCTCATTACACAGTTTTAACATTAGATAGTAGTCTTATACTGTCTCAGTGAAACTTACTGTTTACTCTTATCATATTTTTCAAATGAGATTATGATTTTCACTTCTCAATTTAAATTATTTTTATTGCTTTAAATGATGTTAAATCTCATTTAAGTGTTATCAAAAAGTGTTACTTTTTAAAAAATTAAAAATAGTCTAAAAAAAACCTTAAAATATCTAGAAATAGTAACTTTATGTCAAGAATGAGACTAAATGAAATCAAATGAAATCACTTTCTCATTTTTTTCAAGTCATGGTTTCATTTTAAGATCTGATATATAGTTACTTTGCATGTTTTTTTGATGACTAGTCTCAGCGGGATTCACATCAAGAAATGTATGAGATCAGATTAAATGAGACTAAATGTGAAATTCATGATTCCGGCGGTCAGTCTAGTCCTTGCATGATGTTAAATACAGATTAAGTGTTGATTATACAGAAGAAAATACAGGTGTTGAGATCACATCAAGATACCAAGAACATAGAAAAATGCAAAGAAGTGATAATTAAATACATGTGATAATAACTTCTCAGCTCAGAAACATAGAGTGATTCATTGAAGTGATTTGTACACCTCTGTATTTATTAGAAACCTGAGGTGCTTGAGTTTCAGATTTAATGTATTCCCTGCGGGTTTCAAACTCACACGCCTTGGTTTCCCACGCCAAGGCGCTATCAGGTGGCCGCATTAACCATTCAGCCACTGAGGCATCTTGCTTATACAATTCATACTAATAATAAGTTCATTATAAAGCTATTCTGTTTTAAAGCAATTTTACACTGCTTGAAGTATATAGAGATCTGTTTACACATTTTTCAGAATCTTATCTATAAGAATAATATATCTATCTCATATATTTTATCTACTGAGAACATAGTGAATGAGCTTACTGAACTACTTAAAATGTTGAAATATACACATTGAAAGAAGAATATGAAGATGAAGAGATAGAGAGATAAAAAAATAATATATCTTATAACTAATTTTTCATTATTACATATTTTCCAGTCATTTTTTATACCTGTACTTAATTTGAAGACGAATTTTACATATAGCATAGTGTATAGTTACTCTGATAAGTGAAAGTGTCAGATTACATAATCTGGCTTACTAATTCTATCACTATATCACTTTTCACAAGCTAGTCAGAAAGTAGAAAACTTAACCTTACTAAGGGTATTACTTAATCTTATTATATAATCATGACTCTGACCTTGTATAATACAGTAATAATTAGTTAATAATTGACTTTCAATCTTGTAATTCACTTATTTATTCATTCATTCAGCTCATTAATTAATCAAAAAGTATGTATAACTGATTCATAATCAATTAAATAAATGAATAAAGTGATATAGAATATAAAGAGATGTTTTACAGAATTTTAAAATATATTAAGATAAAAATATTTAATAATTGATTTTAAATTGATTTTAAATTGATTATTAATTAATTATAGTAATAAAAATAAATTCAATCTATATATTTAAGTAATTAACAATTGATTGAAAATCAATTAATAATCAATTTAGTGTAAATTATATAAATACTTACTTTATTATTAAATTTAAGAATAATTTCAGTATTAAATTGCTTTTAAATTGATTTTAAATTGATTTTGAATTGATTGTAGAATTGATGGTAAATAATTGAGTAGTTTCAAATTACAAGAAAAGATGTATTGAGCGACATCAGATAGTGACACAGGTCACATTTACAAGATCAGCTTACATAACAAGGTTAAGTAGTATACTTAGCAAGGTCAAGTTTTCTGTTGACTGTTACGGCCATTGCGGTTAGTGATCTCACTAGATCATGTGACTTATCACTATATTATGTTCTTGTAGATAAATCTATCAATACAATCTTCAACTATTCTATAGATTATAGTCTGAATGACATGTTTTTCTTTTTAGAATATTGTATCAATATTTTTAACATGAATAGTTCATCTTTTTTAAAAAGACTCTCACTCTTTATTAGAGATATTTCATTTTCCCTGAATCTGTCAGTCAGCAGATTCATATACTTTATATTTTTAAGAAAGTGTGTTCTTCATTGTGAAGAATATCACTTTTTTTTTATCTAGAAGCAGCAGAGTCATCTTTGATATAAGTGATATGTCTGTTACTTCAGAGTTCAGCTCAAGGTTCAGAATCACACACTTTACTAGATAACTTATTAATAGAATGACTACTCATTATGAGAAGGCTTCTGACTTGTAAGATAAGACTGAGATTAGTTTTCATCAGAGTATGAAATTTGATGATGAGATAATGAAGAAACTTCAGAATAAAGAAAAGCAGAGTTAATATTCATCAGTAAAATCTGTTCATTTCAATCTGTTAAATTCTTCACTATCTCTCACTCTCAGAATGCTGACTTTTAATGATGATCTGAATCAATCTATCTATTACACTGCAGACAATCTTATGAATCTGATACAGATAATACTATGAAATTAAATAACTGTGACTGAAACTACTTAACATCTTATCACATCTGTCTCTGCATAAAGAGACACTATGAGAGATGAGTTACAGGAATACTAGAAGAAAGTTAAATATATACTAAACATCAAATCAGTGATCACATTTGATGACTCTAAGTATGAAGTCTGATGTGTTGATATATTAACTGATACAGAAGTTATTAATAAAACTGACATTCTATTGAGAACTTAACAAGAATTCTCTTTTACATGTCATATTGACTCTGAGAAGTGAAGAATCTGTTTCAAGTCTCTATATAGATGTATGCTATTAAGTCTTGTTGAAAATGTTTGAATCACTATTGAAACCTTGAAAGCTGACAATACTGTGACTCTGTGAGACAAGATCAATGTTAAATATATGATATCACTGACTGAAGAATGAGTTAATGTCTTCAAGAAATTAATAAAATTATAAGTCAAGAATAATGATTATCTTACTTTTCAGAGACATTTCTGCTATCTTGTTGTAGTTCGGAAGAACGTACAATCATCGGATAATAACGCGGCCGCTTCTGAACTTGCTTACAAGTGTAAAGAAGTCATAGCAGCCACTAATTAATTTAGCATATGATATTACAATATATAAGAAGCCAGTGTACGCCTGTAATTATACACTGACTCAAGCAACCTTTGAATCATATCTGATAGTATGTCTAAAAACCAGTGAGAAGTGCAGGCTTCTTCAGAGTGTGATAATTCTATCTACAAAGTGATTCATAGTTATCATGCCAGTGTGGTTCTAGAACATCTCAAAAGATAGTATATAAAGAGCAGTGAGTAGAAGAGTATTCAATTGATACTGCTTCACTTGTAGAGGGAAAACTTCGCATTCAGATGAATATCACATATAATACATAAATAGATAAGATGTGAGAAAGAGAATAAGAGCAGTGAACAAGATTCAAAGAAGTTCACTCTCTACTCAAAAGAAGAATAAAAGAGAAGAATGATTATTATCAGAGTCATATAATAACAACAGAAATCATATAACAATATAGTAATATAACAATATAGTAATATAACAATATAGTGATATAATAATAGATATTATATAATCAATGAGAAATCACTGAAATGAATATCTTCTCTAGTTAATATAAACAATATTCTTCTCTGCTATCTGAACTGAAAGATAGACAGAATCTCTCAGAGAGTTTACTCAAAGCAGTAAGAAAAGCAGCTGAAACTGCTGAATCAGAATCAAAGCTCTGTATATATACAAGAATTCTAAATAAGATCAAGGTCTTGTGTACACAGTGACAGACTGAGATGAAAGTTAAACAATAATTGACATTCACTACAGATCAAGTATTTCCTATAAAGAGCTTCACTGACACAATCATTATCATCAATAAGAATAGAGAAAATCAGATCTTAGATCTGCAGTGAAAGATTGAATATTTACACAGATAGATAACTATACTGAATCTGAAGATTCTATTACAATTATTTACAATCTCTTCAGAAGTATACATATTATCAGAGATCACTATGCAGTGTGATTCAAAGATTGCTTAAGCTAGCGTACAATTACAGGCGTACGCCGGCTTCTTATATATTGTACACTAAATTAATTAGCGGCCACTATGACCTCTTTACACTTGTAAGCAAGTTCAGAAGCGGCTGTGTTATTATCTGACAGTTGTATATTCTTTCAAATCACATCCTCTCTCATCAGATTTGATCACACTCATGTGATCATGTTGTATGTTCTAGCTTCATGCAGATTAGCTCATCACTAGCATTTCACAATTGTGTGATCTATTTCTAATTCAGCTAGCATTCTGTGTACATTCTTACAAAGAAACTTTCACTATATTATATCACTCATTCACTAACTTTTCTCATTCTTCAATCATCTTCTTCATCATTGTCATCATTGATTGCTATTATTATTTCATTTCTACTTCTTCTTCTGTTCAACTCTTTCTATCTGTTTATCTATCACATTGTACATGTTTCTGGCAATGACTCTCTGTTCTCATAATAAGTGTTCTTGTAGTACTCATACTGAGCAGTTTGTTAGCAGTAAGTGTAATGCATTGTGAAACATGATCAGAACTTGTTTATCTTCTAACAATTGTCAGAATATACTCTCATGAATGAGACATCTTCTTCATCTTCTTATACACTCTTGATTATTTTCTTCTCAGTGAGTCTCTGATCATATCTTCTAACACAATTTTATATGAACACAGATGCTGATGTTTGTTTTTATTCATGTAGAATCTTCACATGTTAACAGATTCATATTCACTGATGATAGTGAACTTAATATTGATTCATTAGTTGAGAACCTGAAGAATGCAATAATGAAGAAATTGCTTATATTATGTGTGACTGAGTCTTCTGTGTCTCTTTCTACTCTCTCTGTTTGTTTCTCTGCTACTTCTTCTCAATCTTCTACACCTGTCTCTGTGTCTGATTCTCCTGCTCTTACTATCTCTGTTTCTGTGATTCTCACTTCTGCTACTTCTGGTTTTACTGTCTCTGCTTTTATTATCAGCTCTTCTCATTTCAAGAAGATGTTGTATAGACTTAATGAATCACATTTCTCAGTATGTACACTCTCACTCTTCTTATCAACTCTCAGAATAATTTATTGTACAAAGACTGTATATGATACAACTATCTGAAGCTCGGTCATGAACACTGATTATTATATTCATTTTAAATATTCATGATAAGACAATTATTTATTCATATCAGAGAATCACTTCTTCTCTCAACAGTATTAAAATCATAAGTCTTTTCATTTTTCATCTTTACTTTCTGATGCTGATTTTTCTGTTTTTAGAGAAAATCATTATGAGTTTTACTGTGTACAAAGTCATAGTACTCACAGATATTAAGAAGCTTTTTATAACTGTAAAGTTCAATATTACAGAGATATCTGCTCTAATGAATTTCTTCAGAATAATAGATCTGTCTCAGTCTATTCTCTGACATCTATCATCTGACTTCATGATACAGGCAAAAGATATTCATGTTTTTAAAAATGAGAATATGAATGTTGTACTCTTTTACACCTGCAGACATGAGACTTATACATCTTATCTGAGATGTCATTGTAAGAATAAGCTGTTCACACACTGTGTTCTGCTTTCTGTATTTCTCTGTGTCTCTCTTTCTCTTTCTGAGAAGTCTCATGCATATTATAATTACATATATAACTCTAAGATCAGTGAGTGTTTATTCAGTAACTATTCTCATCTCTGATTTTATAATTTTTATACATTAATAATAATTCTTAGTTACTTCAGCATCAGAGATCATTCTAATTAAAGATAATAACATCACTGAGACTATTCTCTTTCACTCTCAAGCTTCTCTCATCACTTTCTCTTCCTTCTCTGCAGAGAAGATTGTGCACACATCAGATTGTAAGCATTTAACTCTGAGTGACTTCTGCTATCATTCATCTGATTCTGTACCTTCTTCTTCTTCTGTTTCTTTCACCTCTGTCTCTTCTGTTCTGACTTCTGATTCTGTGAGTCCTGCACTCTTCTTCAATTTCTCTATGCATATATGTGCACATTTCTATATTAGCATTTCAGTCAATCTTACAATAAATGACATTAATGTTATACACAGAGCAATAGAGGAATCAGAGACATGCACAGTGTTGTTATAAGAGTGACTTACAGCTCTTGAATTTCTTACAGATCTTGAGTTTTGAGATTTTCTTTGTTTTTGATGTTTTTCAGATGACATGATGTTGAAAATAGATTAAACATGTAGTGTATGAAAATGAATAAGATATGTATAATAATCTTTATCTTTTACAGTTAACTTTTACAGTTGATAATTAATTTATTATCTCTTTTCTTATGCTTTTTCTTTATCTGCTAGTCACTACTCTTACACAATCTCTATATAATACAGTATTCAGTGACTAGATTCAGCAGCTTTCATCTTTTATAATTCTGTCTTATATATTATACTATCTCTCTTCACTCACTCAGATCACTACAGTGAATGACTTATTAAAACTAATCTCATCTGATCTCTGAGCATTCTCAGAAGTTGAGATAGCTTGATCTTATATATCTGCAGATGTTTCAGATAGTTCATTCTCTGTAATCTCTGTGATTGAACTGGTATAAATAGTCAAATTCAGCTCTAAATTTCTTTTTCTTCTGTGATCTGACTCATATACAAGTCTGTCACTTTGAGAGCACTCTTTGCTGTGTTATGTCTGCTGTCTATAATGTATTATTATATGATCAGTTACAGTCTTATCACTTATTGAAGTATAACATTTATCTGATTTCTTCATTACTTCTCATTCTTTTCTTATAATTATGAAAAGATTGAAATAAGTGAGATTATCTGATTTGTAAGTATCTATGATTTCTCTTATCTTATGAGACTTTTCAATTATAAGTTTCTTCTTTTTCAACACTGATGATAGTGCTGCAGATAATTATAATTCACTTGAGTCTTACATCTTTACTTTCACAAGTTATAAATCATTGATTAAGTTGTATAAGATCTGTCTCTCTGATTCTTTCAATGTGTATGTTTTCAGAGAATGTGATTTGAGTATTTTATATAGCTCAAATTATCTAGATTGAAACTTCTCAGAACTCTCATTGTATACAAGAACTCATGTTCTCATCTTGAGACTTGATTTCTTAACTAATGAGTCTCATATTCTTTTCAATTGAATTGCTCAGTTCAGAAGTAACTCATTAGCTTTTGCATATATATAACTGATCTCTTTCAATCTTGATTCCACATCTGTGACTGCTGCATCTGCAACTGCTGTTCCTGCTATGTCTGCAACTGTTGCATTTATAACTGTTGCATCTGTAACTGCTGTTCTCTTTCCCACCTTTTTCAAAGCATTCTCCGGGATGCACAGATGCAATTCATACAACAGGTAGAATGATGAACACTTGAAGACTGCATGCTGTTGAATCCGTGTGGTCAGTAGTGCTTGCCCGAGATATTCATCTCATAGTCACATAGACTTGCTCACTAGATATTTCATCAGCATGTTACTCAAGATTTCATTCAAGCATTTCATCTTTCTGTTCATCCGCGGATGATATGACATTGTTCTACAAGGTCTTGTCTGTAACTGGCTCATGAAATGCCTCATCACTTCTTCTACAAGATTCACATCATTATTAGTTAGAATCTCACACAGTATTTCATAGTTGATATAGATCTCATCATGTAGAAACTTTGTTATCATCTTCTCTATCATCTCTGAAACTGCTTTTGCAACTGGCCAGTCAGTAGTATAGTCAATAGCAGTGATTATTCATTAATTTTCATTTGATATTCACAGTAATATATCTATGAGATTCATCTCTCATCATTTAAACAGTTGTATCATACACTTTATCTAATATTGTACTTTCTCACATTCTAACTCTTTCTTAGATTCTTTCATTACCTGATAATTCAGGCACTTGTGAGCATATGTCTGAATGTGCTCAGTCATGCTTGATCAGTATACTCTTGTTTCAAGTATACTTATGAGTTCAGAGCTTTCTAAGTGACTGAATTCCTTGTGCATATGAGTTATCAAGTTACATCTAAATTTGCCCCGGTGGCCGAATGGTTAATGCGGCCACCCGGTAGCGCCTTGGCGTGGGAACCAAGGCATGTGGGTTCGAAACCCGCAGGAATACATTAAATCCGGAACTCAAGCACCTCAGGTTTCTAATAAATACAGAGGTGTACAAATCGCTCCAATAAATCGCTCTATGTTCCTGGGCTGGGAAGTTATTATCGCATGTATCTAATTGTCACTTCTTTGTATTTCCTATGTTCTTGTTATCTTGGCGTGGTCTCAACACCTGTATTTCCTCCTGTATAACCAACACTTGGCCTGTATTTAACATCACGCAAGGACTCATCATAAGCTCCGCTTGCATATGAGTATAATGAAAGAATAATAATAATAATAATAATAATAATAATTACATCTAAATGAAGATTCTAGATAGAAAGCTTCTATGTATTCTAAATCACAGTAAAGTATAATATTGTTTTTCAATTTTCTCAGTTTAAAGTTTGAAAGCATCTCTTCTACTACTCTCACAACACACTTATCATTCAACATCTTATTATTCTTCAAGTGAGAGATTATAGTGTTCACTCATTCTGATTTCTTACATTCTCTCAGTGTGTTTAATATGAACATCTCTTGTATCTGATTCACAGAATTCTCACTCATGAAATCAGATCTGTGACTGATTACATCAGATATCACAGTGTTCAATCTCTTTCAGTATTTAATATGAAGATTATACACTTGAAACTCTGAGATTCAATATTCTAAGTATTTGAAAGATTTTATCATCAATTGTAGATAGACAAGACTTTTATAATTCATAATCATTATTGTTGTATACTTATGATCAATATATCTATCTCACAACATCAGCATGTGCTTGATTACTAGTAATTTCTTTTCATGCACTGAGTAATTGAGCTCAGTGTCTGATAGTTTTCTATTATCATATATCACTGAGTGCAGCTTGCTATTCTTGCTTATCTGTAGAAGAGTGTCTCTGATAACTTATTCAGATGTATCTGTCTCAATGTAGAAAGGTTTATTACAATCTGATTGAATAAGCACTGAGAATATTATTATACATTTTCTCAGTGTGAGAAAAGTCTCTTCACACAAAGTATTTCAGATAATTGAATAAAACTTCTTCTTTTACAGATTTGTATCTATTTCTCTTAAGAGATCTGAGAGTAATGCAGATATTCATGTGAAATTCTTGATAAATCTGCAGTAATATGAGATCAATTTGAGAAACTGTTGTACATAATGTACATTTTTCAGCTGTGATTAATTCACTATGACATTCAATTTCTTCAGAATGAGATATATACAGTTATCACTCACTACATATTCTATGAACTTCAACTCTTTCATTTCAAACACATACTTGATTGATTTGATATAGAGCTTATACTCTGTCAGAGACTCAGAGTTATAAGCACTTTATCAAGATACTTCAGATATTCATTATATAAGTTTGAAAAAACTAGAATGTTATCAAGATATATAAGACATGAGATTTCATTCTATTTATAAAGAATCATATTCATCATTATTTGAAAAATGACAGATTCATTTATCAGACTAAATAATATTATCAGAAATTCAAACTTTCTTCATTGTATATTAAATATAGTTCATGAGACTAATAGTTCATCTACACAGATCTGTCAGTATTCTGAGAGAAGATTAATTTTTGATGAATATCAGATGTTTTCAACTGTATTCAACTGTTATTGAATCTGTGACAGTGAATATTCATTCTTGATTGTAAGCTTATTGAGTGCTCAATAATTGATATATATCTGTCACTTCTCATTCATCTTTTTCATGAGTAGGACTGAAAAGTCTCACATACTTGATGAGAATTGTATAAGACTATGTTCTAAAAGGTCAGTGATCTGACACTTCTGTTCTTCAAGATATGTCTGTGACAGAGAGTATACATTCTGATTGACTGGTTTTGTGTTCTCTGTGTCAATCTCATGTACAAATCCTTATTTTATCAGCAATTTCAGTGAAAAATCTGTTCAGAAGATCTTCTCATACTTCTTCAGAAGCTTCTTCATACACTTGTTCTTCTATATATTCTTTATCTTGATTTTCTTCACTTTCAGATTCTGTATTACATACAGAATGCTTTTGAATGAGATCTTGTGAATTATTCTCTTTACTTATTAATATGTAAGCAGTTTTAATTCTTCTATATCAGAGATATGAAATGTTCTTCTCATATCAGTTGATAGAATTATATAAACTGTTTTCTTTCTATCAGTCAACTGTATATAGCATGTACATCATTGAATCTGCAGATTGAATCTTTGAAATCAATTAAGTTTAAGAATAAGATTATATTTCACATTCTGCAGCTCTCATACTCAAATATAGCAAGATCATTCTTCAAAGTGTAAGAGAACTCTTACTCTTGCAGATGATATTAAATATCAGTTATCAGATAATCTTATATATTGAGAATACTTCACTCAGCAGACCTCTTTCAATCTTCAGATTATATAAGTATTAATATATTGCATAGAAGCTTCTATGTTCACTAACACTTTTGCAGTCATCTCTCAATTCTTACTCAAGTGTCTCTTATACATTAACATTTCAGATCTTAAGGCATTGAGATGAGCATCTGCTTCATTCTCACTCATACTTCAGTTAGAAGCCTGCTTTCTCTTGATATTTACAGAATTCAGAGAGTCATCTAATACAGGCATCTCTTTCACTTTAAAGACTTTTCATAGAATATCAGTGAGTATCTCTTAGCTCACTGATTCTGCTAGTTTTTTAACTCTGTTACTTCTCTTGACTGTGCACACTGAGTGTAATCTTTTACATCATGATTTTGATATCTGCAGTTGAAGTAAGCTTAATACTTGTGATATTAAGATTTTCACTCAGAGAATTTCTTTTTCAGAGAATTCAGAGCTTTAGTAATAATATTTAGATCTAGATTCATTACATTCAGATGTATAACTTGTATCATAGAAGTCTGATTATCTATTCTTCACTGAGATATACTCAATTACAGTATTTTCTGTTATAATTGACTCACTTGTTTCTATATAATGAGAATATTATATACTTTCTTCACTGTGTCTGACTATAAGATTAAGCATTTTCATTCTACTCTTAACTTAAGTGTAAGATCATGAATGAAGTTCTGTAAACAGAAAGATGTTAAAAGCTCTTCATTTAATACAAGATAGTGTAAGCTGAAGTGTGTGAAGTATAATGTAAGATTACTTACTTATCTACACTCAGTGATGTATTTATAATGCTTGTCTCATATATTCACTTTCTCAAAGTTGTGTAAGATTTATTTGAAAAACTCATTTTATATTTATAGAAATGAATATCACTTCAGATCTGTAAGATTTATCTTTTTATCAGTTATTTATAATGACTTCACTTTTCTGCATAGAAACACAGTAGATCTTAAGACTTGTTAGAATTTTATTAACTGTCTGTCTGTGAGTTTATATTCAATCTGATAATATGATTACATCTGACTTAGTCAGCTGATTGTAGCATCATTTTTTCAGTTGTCATTGAAGCTTGATAACTCTGACAGATCTTCTGACTTGATATATCTCATGCTTGAATTCTCATTCTGCACAGTGATCTCTGATGATGTGTACACTTCTGAAGAGATTGTGAACAATCATGATAAGATCTTCAGATTTGATATAATTATCTATCTGTGTAAACATTCAATCTCTCACTGCAGATCTAAGATCTGATTTTCTCTATTTTTATTAGTGATAATGATTGCATCAGTGAAGCTCTTCATAGTAAATGCTTGATCTGCAGTGAATATCAATTGTTGTTTGACTTCTGTCTCAGTCTGCCACTGTGTACACAAGGCCTCAATCTTGTTTAGAATTCTTATATGTGTACAGAGCTTCAATTTCAGTTCAGTGATTTCAGCTGCTTTTCTTACTGCTTTGAGTAAACTCTCTAAGAGGTTCTGTATACCTTTCAGTTCAGGTAGCAGAGAAGGGTGTTGTTTGTATCAGCTAGAAAAGATATTCATTTCAGTGATTTCTCATTGATTGTACAATGTCTATTGTTATATTACTGTGTCATTATATTAATATATCATTCTATCACTATATTGTTATATCACTATATTATTATATAATTTCTGTTATCATTATATAACTTCAATGATAGTCACCTCTCTCTTTTATTCTTCTTTTAGATAGGGAGTGAACTTCTTTGAATCTTGTTTATCACTCTCATCCCCTTTCTCACATCTCATCTATTCGCATACATGGCATTTATCTGAGTGTGAAGTTTTCTCTCAACAAGCAAAGCAGCATCAATCAGATGCTCTTTCACTCACTGCTCTTCATACACTATCTTTTGAGATATTCTAGAATCATACTGACATGATAACTATGAATCACTTTGTAGACAGAATTATCATGCTCTGAAGAAGTCTGCACTTCTCACCGGTTTTTAGACATGCTATCAGATGTGATTCAAAGATTGCTTAAGTCAGTGTATGATTACAGGCGTATGCTGGCTTCTTATATATTGTATGCTAAATTAATTAGCAGCCGCTATGACCCCTTTACACTTGTAAGCAAGTTCGGAAGCGGCCGCGTTATTATCCGACGGTTGTATGTTCTTCCGAACCACAGCAGGATGAGAATCTGAGTATGAGATATATCAAGTCAGAAGATCTGTCAGAGGTATTAAGCTTTAATGACAACTGAAAAAATGATGCTGCAATCAGCTGACTAAGTTAGATGTGATTATATTATCAGATTGAATGTGAACTCACAGACAGATAATCAACAGAATTTTAATAAGTCTTAAGATCTATTATATTTCTATATAAAAAAGTGAAGTCATTATAAATAGCTGATGAAAAGATAAATCTCACAGATCTGAAGTGATATTCATTTCTATAAATATGAAATGAGTTTTTCAAATGAATCTTGCACAACTTTGAGAAAGTAAATATATGAGATAAGTATTACAAATGCTTCACTGATTGTAGATAAGTAAGCAATCTTATATTATACTTTATACACTTCAGTTTACACTATCTTATATTGAATGAAGAGCTTTCAATATCTTTCTATTTACAGATCTTCATTCATGATCTTACACTCAAGTTAAGAGTAGAATGAAAATACTTAATCTTGCAATCAGACACAGTGAAAGAAGTGTATAATATTCTTATTATACAGGAATAAGTAAGTCAATTGCAACAGAAAATACTGCAATTGAGTATATCTCAGTGAAGAATAGATAATCAGACTTCTATAACACAAGTTATATATTTGAATACAATGAATCTAGATCTGAATGCTATTACTAAAGCACTGAATTTCCTGAAAAAAAAATTCTCTAAGTGAAAATCTTGATATTATAAGCATCAAGCTTGCTTCAACTACAGATGCTAAAACCATGATATAAAAGATTATACTCAGTATACATAGTTAAGAGAAGTAAGAAAGTCAAAAAACTAGTAGAATCAGTGAGCTCAGAGACACTCACTGATATTCTATAAAAAGTCTTTAAAGTGAAAGAGATATCTGTGTTAGATGATTCTCTGAATTCTGTGAATATCAAGAGAAAGCAGGCTTCTGAATAAGATGCAGATAAGAAGAATGAAGTGAACACTTATCTCAATGTCTTAAGATCTGAAATGTTAATGTATAAGAGGCACTTGAATAAGAATCAAGAGATGACTGTAAAAGTGTTAGCAGATATAGAAGCTTCTATATAATATATTAATAATCATATAATCTGAAGACTGAAAGAGGTCTGCTGAGTGAAGAATCTCTGATATATAAGATCATCTGATAATTAATATTTGATATCATCTGTAAGAGTAAGAGTTCTCTTGTACTTCAGAGAATTATCTTGCTATATTTAAGTGTGAGAGCTGTAGAACATGAAATATAATCTTATTCTCAGACTTAATTGATTTCAAAGGTTTAATCTGCAGATTCAATAATGTACAGGTCATATATAGTTGACTAATAGAAAGAAAACAGTTCATACAATTCTATTAACTGATATGAGAAGAACATTTCACATCTCTGATATAGAAGAGTTAAATCTGCTTATACATTAATAAGTAAAGAGAATAATTTACAAGATCTCATCTGAAAGTATTTTGTATATTATACAGAATCTGAAAGCAGAGAAAATTAAGATAAAGAATATATAGAAGAATAAGCATATGAAGAAGCTTCTGAAGAAGTATGAGAAGGTCTTCTGAACAGATCTTTCATCAGAATTACTGTCAGAATGAGGATTTATACATGAGATTGACATGAGAAATGCAAAACCAGTCAATCAGAATATGTACTCTCTGTTACAAACACATCTCAAAGAATAGAAGCATCAGATCACAGACCTTCTAGAATATAGTCTTATATAACTCTTATCAAGTGTGTGAGGCTTTTCAGTTCTATTTATGAAAAAGATAGATGAAGAGTGATGAATGTATATTAATTATTAAGCACTCAATAAGCTTATGATTAAGAATGAATATTCACTGTCACAGATTCAACAACAGTTGAATACAGTTGAAAACACTCAATATCTATCAAAGATCAATCTTCTCTCAGAATACTGACAGATCTGTGTAGACAAACTGTCAGTTCTGTGAACTTTGTTTAATACATAATAAGAAAAGTTCAAATTTCTGATAATATCATTTAGTCTGATAAATATATCTGTCATCTTTCAAATGATGATGAATACAATTCTTTATAAATAGAATAGAATCTCATGTCTTATATATCTTAATAATATTCTAGTCTTTTCAAACTCATATAATAAATATCTGAAGTATCTTGATGAAGTGCTTATAACTCTGACAGAGCATAAGCTCTATATCAAATCAATAAAGTGTGTGTTTGAAACAGAAGAGTTGAAGTTCATAGAACATGTAGTAAGTGATGACTGTATATATCTCATTCTGAAGAAATTGAATGTTATAGTGAATTGACTGTGGCTGAGAAATATACATTATATATAACAGTTTCTTGAGTTAATCTCATATTACTGCAGATTTATTAAGAATTTCACATGAATATCTGCATCACTCTCAGATCTCTTAAGAGAAATAGATATAAATCTGTGAAAGAAGAAGTTTTATTTAATTATCTGAAATACTATGTGTGAAGAGACTTTTCTTATACTGAGAAAATGTATAATAACATTCTCAGTGCTTATTCAATCAGATCATAATAAATCTTTCTACATTAAGACAGATGCATCTGAATGAGCTATCAGAGACACTCTTCTACAGATGAGTAAGAATGACAAGCTGCATCTGATAATATATGATGATAGAAAACTATCAGACACTGAGCTCAATTACTCAGTGTATAAAAGAAAATTGCTAGTAATTAAGTATACACTGATATTATGAGATAGATATATGAATAACAGATATATAATAACAGTGATCACAGATTATGAAAGCCTTATCTATCTATAATCAATGATAAAACCTTTCAAATGCTTAGTATATTGAATCTCAGAGTTTCAAATATATAATCTTTATATCAAATACTGAAAGAGATCAGACACTGTGATATCTGATGTAATTCATTACAGATCTGATTTCATGAGTGAGAGTTCTGTGAATCAGATATAAGAGAAGTTTATATTAAATGTACTGAGAGAGTGTAAGAAATCAGAATGAGTGAATAGAATAATCTCTCACTTGAAGAATAGCAAGATATTGAATGACAAGTATCTTGTGAGAGTAGTAGAAAAGATACTTTCAAACTTCAAACTTGAAAAATTTAAAAATGATGTTATACTTTACTGTGATCTAGAATATATAAAAGCTCTCTATCTAGAATCTTTATTTATATGTGACTTTATGACTCACATGCACAAGGAATTCAGTCACTTAGAAAGCTCTGAACTCATAAATGTACTTGAATTAAGAGTATACTGACTAAGCATGACTGAGAACATTCAGATATACACTTACAAGTGCCTGAATTATCAGATTATGACAGAATCTAAGAAAGAGTTAGAATATGAGAAAGTATAACATCAGATGAAGTGTATAATACAACTGTTCAAATAATGAAGAGTGAATCTCATAGACATATTATCACAAATATCAAATGAAAATCAATGAATAATCACTGCTATTAATTACACTACTGACTGACCAGTTATAAAAGCAGTTTCAGAGATGATAGAGAAGGTAATAGTGAAGTTTCTATATAATGAGATCTATATTAACTATGAAATACTGTGTGAGATTCTAACTGATAACAGTGTGAATCTCATGAGAGAAGTAGTAAGACATTTTATGAATCAGTTACAGATAAGATATTGTAGAACAATACTATATCATTCATGAATGAATAAGAAGATGAAATACTTGAATGAAATCTTGAGTAACATACTGATAAAATATCTAGTGAGCAAGTCTATGAGACTATAGAATGAATATCTCAGACAGATACTATTAATCATGCGGATTTGACAGCATGCAGTCTCTAAGTATTCATCATTCTACCTGTTATATGAATTGCATCCGCACATTCTGAAGAATGCTTCAGAAAAGGTGAGAGAGGAAACAGCAGTTGTAGATGCAACTAGACTGGCCGGCGGGACCATGAATTTCACATTTGGTCTCATTTGGTCTGGTCCCATACATTTCTTGGCGTGAGTCTCACCAGGACCAAGTCTCAAAAAAATCTGAAAATGAACCATTTCTGAGAGAAATGGCGTGAAAAATGACCAGATTTAATTCAAGAACAGTGAAATGAGAGTAATTTTCCAGAATAAACTGTGAAAGATGATCATTCTTTCAAAATCAGAATGAGACTGAGACTGAAGATTAAAATCAGTCTCATTCAGTTCATTCAGTGATTACTTATATAATCAGAATTTGATAACAATTATTGATAACACTTATGAAACAACTAAATACATTCTTGTGCAAGTTTATTCTTCACTTTCTTATGAAAACTACACTTCTCTGATATACTGTGATCAGAGGTATTAAACTGTCTGATAATTCCATGTTTTATAATTATGAGTTTCTTGATTATTTCTCCTTGTAATTGTCTCTGATGATAGTGATAAATATCTTGACTTAAGTTGAACTTTCACTTCATTCTCACCCCTGCTAATGAAATTGTCAGAATATCACATATCATCAGTGTAACAGTTGAATATGTACTCTCAACAATTTTTCATAACTCTAGAATTGATTTGGCATGTAAATTCATCAGATCATCTTGAAGATAGCAGTCAAATTCAGTTTTATAAGCATGTAGTTTTGCCTGATTTTCAGTTGCAATCAATGTATGCAAGTTCTATTTCAAAGTTAGTATTATAGTTCTATGTGATATAAAGCATTATCAAAGATCATTACTTACTAGAGAATTGTATTTCACTGTCTTCACATCTTGAACATCTGCTCATTCAAATCTCTGATAGTTAACATTGTAGTAGTCTTGAGCTAATTTGACATATAAGTCTCATTTCTTCTCTATTCAATCTTGAGAAGTGTAGATGTTAACTCAATGAAAGAGATCTAGTAGAGCTGCTACAGTATAGTACTCTGTAAAAGATTGTTTCATTTTGCTGTAGTAATATACCAGTTTATTTCTTACAGTAATAATAGCCTGCACTATAGCATCATCTCAGACTGAATTTCTTTTTGAGTGATTCAACTGCTTCTCAAGATGAGTAAATAAACTGTTATATATTCACCAGGCTGACTGTAGCATTGATGTACAAGTGATTGAGACTGTCTTTATTATTTTATAAATGTAACGTGACGGAACTGAAGCGGTGGCTAGTCAGTGATGACATGTAGAGATAGTTGTTTGAGAAGCTGTATAAGTGAGCTTGACTATCTTGCTTGAATAGTGAGCTCATATGCTACAGGGTTATTGTGAGAATATCACAGATATGATACTTAGTATACTAAGAAGATTGTATAAGACATGCAGTAACTCTTGTGTATATTTCAGTTATAGCAAAAGAAACAAATCACTGACTTCTTTCATAAGAAGCCAGCATCTAGCTATTCTATATAGACAATGAGTGAATATCTTCTCTCATTTCATAAGCAAGAATAGTCAGAGTGATATCTCAGCAGTATCTCACTGTCAAGGAAAAGTAATCTGCTAATCTCATATAGAAGCAGAGTTCTTATATTCATTAATCAGATCTTTCTATGATATATCTGAATAATGTCATAGAGCAGTTAAAAACTGGTTCAGATAGTCTGTGAAATGAATGAAATCATCTGTATGAAAGCAATGAGCTGTGTGAAATCATAGCAGAGTCTTAGCATAGCTGAGAGTATAATAATACTCTTCTCTTTAAGAATATAGTTTCTATATTCTTAAGATTACTGAATTAGAAATTATCTTTGTTATATAGTAACAGTTGTCAACTGATTAGCAGTACATGTGCTGCACATAATACAAAGAAATAGATGAGTTTTTCTGCTAACTATATAAGTCTTTCTTTTCTCATCTTTATTCAAATCAAACACATGATAAGTGAGTTCCTTATATATCAATTTGAAATGTGAAAAAATATAGTTAATAAGTGACTTATAGATCTTTCAATATATTCTATTCTATATATGAAATTCTCTGCAAAAGTAGTGTGTTTTAGAGACAAAGCTAACAGTAGTAGCAGGATTTTTTTGAAAAGATCTTCTCTTTTATAACACATTTTTCTTCTCTCTCTTCTCATCTGTAATAGTGAGTGCATGAGAGTATCATTCTTGAAGAACAGTAGAGAACTTATTCTGATATTTTCTAGTAAGTAAACATCATTGTGATGCAGCAGTGGCCTCTGTGATTGTCAAGAAAGCCAGATTGAAGGCAGAGACAGTGATGTCAATGAGCTGTGAGAGTATCACTCTCATTGTCACATCTTCTTCTTCTTCTGCTTCTTTTACAGCTGCAGCAGTAGTCACTGTATCTTGTAGTGAGATGTTGTCTCTTCTGCCAGTCAGTTCATTCATGTTCAGTCTATTCTCTGCTTCTCTCACTGCTGTTGTAACACTGTCTCCCCTCTCAGTCAATACAGTGATATATGACCCTGTGTGATCATTCAGAGAGAAACTCAGAAAGAGCTTGATTTCAGAGACAGTGACTCTGAGGAGCTCAATCTGTAGTTTCTCTTTCATAGCACACTCAAGCCCTGCTCAGAATGCTGCTGAGTTGAGTTCACAGAGTTCTGCAGTTTCTTCATCTTCTCTCTGTGAGAAGGCTTCAGTACAGTCTCTGATCAATATCACTACTTGTCTATACTGTGTTAAGCAGCTGAAGAAGAGAGAGATTTTATACACTTACTTCTTCTCTTACTTCTATTATTTCTGTTATATCTGTAACAACAACTCCTATCTCTCTGTAAGTATTATCTTATAGAAAGACATTGTGTCAGTTCTGATAAGAAGTCTAAATACTCAAGCAGTACAGAGCAAGAGTCTCAGAGCTTCAAGTATTGACAGATTTTATTAAGACTGAGAAGATCTCTCTTGCTTATCTGTAAAAGAAGATGAAAGCATGAATCTCTGAGATGAAAAAACATCTCAGAATGACTGATCTCAAGAAGAGATCAGTCAGTGCTGCTGTTGAAAGTATCACAGAGATTAATTACTGATTAAAGAGAATCTCACTTCAATTGAAGTAGATAACTAAGATGCTTTATAAGTTGATAAGTTAATATTTCATGCATTTCTTCTGCTCTTCTACAGCACTGCAGTACTAACTTCTCAGCAGACAAAGATATCAATACTGAAGACTTCAACAGTGAAGAATGAGTTTAATGAGAGTATAGTTATTAATGAGTAGATTCTGATTTCTCTTTTTACTTTTTCAGCAGACTGCAGCTTCATTAGAATAGCAGCAGTTCACAGATCAATAATATTAATCTTTTTATTGATTTTAAATATCTCTTTCTTTTCTTATTAACTGCTTCAGAAATTTTACACTTGTATAGTCTTATTAAACTTCTAAAAAATCCTTTAAGAGAAAATAGAAGAAGAGTGCTACAGAGTCTACAAGATATCAGCTCACTATTATAAAATCATCTCTAAAAAACTCTTTGAAAAAAATGAGAAGTCTTAAGCAGTATTTCTTATTCAATATCTCTGATGTGTAACAGAACAGTCTCTACTAGTCATCTCATAGCTTGCAATCTCTTTCTCAGCATTTTTCAAATGCTCAAGCAGTTCTCATGAATTCTCTGACAATGAATAATCTTCTCATTTAATAAGATATTAAAGCTTACTGTAATATATTCACTTATTCAATATTTTCTTCATAAGATATTTGATATCACTCTTAATCTTAATATCATTCAGCTGAGACAGCTCTGCTTCAGAGCATTGCTTATAGAGCTTTAAATAGAAAATGTGAAAAACAGAATGAATTGATTTCAATTCTGTGAATAATTTCAACTCATATATCTGCTTACTCATCACTCTTATTACTGAGAAAGATTCTAGTTCTCACTCACTGAGCTTCTTATACAGTCTCATTATCTTAATATTCTTTGCTGAAAGTAGTACTTAATTCTCTATCAAGAACTTCATTGAAAGATGTTTTTAAATATAGTATTTCATCTATTACTTCTAGGCATAGTGAATGCTTTTCATCATCTTCTTATGAATTTTATTCAAAAGTTTCAATCTTACTTTTACTTCTGATACTGAGAAATACTTCATTCTCTGTATGTATTTAACATTCTGACTGCTTATTTCTCTCTTTGAAATGTTGTCTGTGATATCACTGAGTAATGAAGAATTATATTCATAATAAGCATAGAAAGAAGATATCTTTAAGATTGTATTCTTTGCATTGTTATATATAAATTCAGCAGTTAGAAGATGTTTAAGTCAATTATTCTAATAATATAAACAGAATGCTTGAAGATGCTGTTCTAGTATCTGATTCTGATATTCAGTCTGGTTATCAGTCTGCAAATGAAATGCATTACTGAGAAGATATCTTATCATAAGATAATAGCAAAAAGCTGATCAGTATTTACTGATAAAGAGGAATTCTTAATCTGTTATCAACAATTTCAGAGCACTGTGATCACAAATAATGATATCTAAAAATAGGTCAGTCAATTCAGAGACTTTAATCTTTTTATAAGTAGAGATATATCTGATTATCTTTATAAAGCAGTCAATAATGATCAAAATTGAGTCATATTCTTTGACTCTTGTCAACTTCAGCAGATCAACTATGAAATTCATCAATAGATTCTGTCATGAGCTCTTTGAAACAGACAGTGGCATCAACTCACTGTATTACTTATATCACAGAATCTTTATTCTTTAATAGATATTACAAGTTTCAATATACTCTTTGACATCTGCTCAGAGCTTGTCTTAAATATATTTACATTTTAGAAGCTTCTTAGTCTTCTCTAACCTAAAGTGTTCTGTATGGGAATTATTATGATGAATTCTCAATAACTTCTAGCACACTGCTCTGCTATAAGAAATGAAGACTGAATCATTCAGCAGTAGAAGTTCATATTCTTCTAGTTATCAGTGACTTGATTTCTTAGCAGCACTGCTCTGCTCAGAGTCTGTCTCTTTTAAGTTTAAACTGAATTCTTTCTTCTTTAACTTTTGAATTCAAGCTGCAGTAGAGATATCCCTCTTCTGTAACTTATCAATGAATTTCAAAAGTAGTCAGATTGAAAGATTATAGATTATTTCATTCTTTATCAATTCAATGATTGTAAGACATAACATGAGAAGCTTATAATCTTCAGTGTCAGTTCTCTGTGAGAACTCAGATTCTCTTTCACCTTCTATACTGAGTTACACAGCTGTCTCTTCAGCACTGTTTTCAAGCTTTAGAGAATCTCAATCCTCTGCAGCCAGCTTCTTCTGCAGTGATGACAGAGGTTCTTTTATAGAATTCTTCTCTGTATTAATAATATTATAATCAGACTATTTAGACAGTATATCAGCAGGGTTAAGCTGATCTGAACAGTATTAAATATAGAAATCATACTCTGAAAGCAGCTCTGTTCACCTGACTTGACATTCTGTCAAGCTCTTTGTTGTCAAGAAGTAACATAGATTTGTATGATCAGTGAGAACTTACACTGAGTACTTACTACTCTGAAGATAATATTATCAGATCTTAAAGAATTTGATAATTACTAATATCTTCTGATCATGAGTATTATATCTTCTCTGTATGAGTGATAACTTCTTGAAGAAGAAGATCACTGATCTTCATTCACAGCATCTTATAGACTCTGTGAAAAAGTCTTCTCTCACAGACAATTCATTATCTGTTTCTTCACAGATGATTATTCTCTGATTCTTTCAATATTGAAAGATCTTCAGTGTCAACTGTGAAAAGATTTCACAGATCTCATTCTCAGATGCATCAGTCTCACACTGACTGAGTAAGTCAGAGTTAAAATGATTCAGCATTATAACATCTGTGAAAGCTTGTTTCAATTTCACAAACACCTGCACAGCACCTTGAGTGAGAATAAACAGTTCTGTTTTTCTGTCTTTCATACTTCTCTTCAACAGATCTGTAAGAGAGGTAGTAATTCATGAATATGTATAGATGACTCATCTGTAGAAATTTACAAATTCTAGAAACATCTGCATCTCACAGTACATCTACAGCATTAGCCAGTTCTCAATGACAGAGACCTGGCTTCTGTTCATTGAAATATCATTCATCTTAATAATATAATCTAAGAAATCAATCTTCTGCATGTAGAACAAGCATTTTTCAGTGTTTATATAGAGTTAATACTGTCTCAAGCAACTCAACACTTCTTGAACATGAGTATCATGTTCTTTCTCTGATTTTAAGAAGATTAAAATGTCATTCAGATATACTATGCAGGAGACATTGACAAGGCCCTGCAGTGTCTCATTTATATAGGTCTGAAAGATGACTGAAGTGTTATAAAGATCAAAAGATAAAACAAGATATTCAAAATTGTCATACTTAATACAAAAAGCTGTTTTCTAAATATCATCTTTGTTAACTCTGATTCTATGATAGACATCTTATATATCAATCTTTGAGAACATTTTTACTTCAGATAATCAATCAATCATCTCATTGATTAACAGTAATAAATAGTGATTCTTAATCATCATCTTATTGAGGCCTCTGTAGTCTATACATAGACATAGTCTACTATTCTTCTTAGGCATAAAGAGTATAGACATCTCTGTTGAACTCTTTGATGAATATATTCAGTTCTTTGATTGCACTTCTTCAAGATATTTGCACAGAACATTCAACTTCTTTACAGACAAGTTGTAAAGAGATCTGTATAGTGCTATTACATCATCTTTAAGATGAATCTTATATTATATCTTGATATCAGGAAACTTCACTGCTTCTCTTTCTGAAAAGACATTCTTAAAATCTGTAAAGAGATGTTGTATACATTCATCTTCAATAACAGATACTGCTGCTAATCTTGCAGCAAGAGTGATGACTTCTTCACCTGTTTTCAAGTCTCAATCATCTGCTATACAGTATATTGACTCAATCTTTTTCTCAAGATTCTTTCAATGAAACTCTTCAGGTCTCTCTATTACTGTCTCTTCATCAGTGAGGCAGTATCATCACATCTGAGTAACTCAGTCAATGAGAGAATTGTTTTCTCTCAATCATAGAAGATCTAGAATGATGTTCTTATCTATGATATTGACTGTGTGAAGGAGCAGACTGCTCTTCTTGAAGATTTCTTCTGAGTCTGTGATCACACACTTCACTTGAATTATGCTAAAACAGTGATATTTCATTTTATCAGTAAATTTCATATAATCTGATGAATCTATCTTCTTTCAACTCTTTATCAAAGAAAAGAAATAGAATATGAAGTTAGTATTCACTCTGAAGTCAAGTAGACATCTCACTAATATCTCTTCATTCAGAGTATGCATTGTGATTGTAACATGAACTTAGAGATGTAAGAATTATCAATTCTTTTCTTTCTCTTCTTTATCTTTCACAGATATGTTTATCAGAAGAGAAGTCAACTTTGAGAAGATATCTTCTTAATTTCTTTTCTTCTTCAGCTTCTTACAATCACTGATATAGTGATTATCAGCTCTGCAGTTGAAACAGAGATCTTTGTTAAATCTTTTTTAACATTTCTTCACAGTGAGTGAAGAATCAGAACACTTGAAATTCTTCTTTACTTTCTTCACACTGAAGCTGTCACAGCACTGTTTAGATCTTATCATTGATTACTTAGAAGAGATCTTATTGACCTTTTTCTCAGAGAATTAATTATTCAAATAGATTCAGAAAGCTAGATTGACAAGCTCAGTGCAATTGATTGATAAACTCTGATATTGTGATATTATTATTCACATCTTGTGAGTCAGCTTTGCAAGATAAAGCTGTGTTTTTAATTGATTCAAATCATCAGTTAATTTCCCTCAATATTCTTCAAATCTTGCATTGAAATCAGAAGAATTCTCATCATCTCATTAATATAATGAGTTGAATCACTGCATCACTGTGAAGCTGCAGTTGCAGTGATCTTTGATTTAATTCAGTAGAAAGTTCTTGAATTCTTTTCAAGTTATAACAGTATTGATACACTCAAGCTTCCTCTTCTTGATGACTCAAGTAGTCACAGAGATGCCTTCAAGAAGGTTAACAGTATATATTACTCATATCTTGTGAGTATTATACTGGCTCAGGTTAAGGTGGAATTTCCATTCAAGAGTACAGATAAAGCTGTGAAATTCAGACAAGATGTTTCTCTTATATCTCAGAGAATCTCTGATCTTAATCTCTCTATCTCTATGATAGATGTAGGTGTGTAGAGGCTGCAGCAGTGATAGAGTAGTTGAAGAGCTTATGTTAAAATATGCAGTGAGTTCAGAAATCTCGGATTTCTGCTGAGATAGAGATGTACACACTCTAGAAGATGATGTAGTGTTTTTCTCAGAGAGTGAGATCAGATCAGTCTCAGTGTGAGTGTATAAGATTATATCAGTCTATTAGAGCTTGACTGATTCAAACATGTAATCAGGTCAAATGATTTGAATTGTAATATAACAGAACTGAAGCAGTGACTAGTCAGCAGTGATATATAGAGATAGTTATTTAGAAAGCTGTATAAGTGAGCTTAACTATCTTGCTTGAATAGTGAGCTTGTATGCTACAGAGTTATTACAAGAATATCACTGATATGATACTTAGTATACTAAGAAGATTATATGAGACACACAGTAACTCTTGTGTATATTTCAGTCATAGTAAAAGAAACAAATCACTGACTTCTTTTATAAGAAGCCAGCATCTAGCTATTCTATATAGACAATGAGTGAATACCTCCTCTCATTTTATGAGTAAGAATAGCTGAAGTGATACCTCAGCAGCATCTCACTGCCAAGGAAAAGTAATCTGCTGACCTTGTATAGAAGCAGGGTTCTCATATTCATTAATCAAATCTTTCTATAATATATCTGAATGATGTCATAGAGCAGTTGGAAACCGGTTCAGACAGTCTGCAGAATGAATGGAATCATCCGCATGAAAGTGATGAGCCGTGTGAAACCGCAGCGGGGCCTTGACGCGGCCGGGAGTGTGACAATAAAACTGAACAGTAAATTAATCACATATTTCAACTGAGTTCACTTCATATCAGAAAGTTTCAATATCTGAATCTTTTCTTAATCAGAGTGTTGCACTCAATGATTAATTATCTGACACAATTGAAGAGTCTGAGTAGTCATCTCATATGTTGAACTTCACTGTGTTATAGCATTCTGTATCATATTCAGTGATGTGACTGATTTATTTATTTATTGAATATCATGAAATTGTTGTTGTTATTTAGAAGAGATATAAATTGCATTAGCAATGTTTTGAATCTATGATATTTAAATTGTTAGTCAATCTATTCAAAATTAACAGTAATGTTATTAAAAAGCATTATCAAAAAGCAATATTAAAAAGTGTTATTAAAAAACATTATCTTTTGCAAAGTGAATGCAAAAGTTACTTGAGTAATTACTTTCATCTCATTCTCATCTCAAGAACCAGTCATCTCATTTTTCTTCATCTTGATATTAAGATTCTTTATCAGTGTTTGTATCACAAGTTGAACCACATGAGCAATACAGAGAATATGACCTTGTTTATCATTTCAGAAATACAAAGTCAATTTTTGCTTCAAGCTCTTCATCATAGTGTAGTTATTCACAGCATTATCAGTTATAATTGTAAGAAGACTGAAACTAATATCTCAATAGTCATTTTTAATCACAGTCATTAATATCTCTGTTATATAATTCTCAGTATGACTACTGATCAATGATTCAAATTCAATTAATGTCTCTCAATAAGCTTAGTTCTCATCAATGTAATAACATGTAACTCTTATAAATGCAAGATTGTTTATACTAGTTCATGCATTCACTGTGAGAGACACTCTTCAATGATTCTTCAACTCTGATTCTAGATGTTGTATATTGACTTTGTAGTGTGTCTCAAGGTTGAACTGAAGACAGATTTAATGTGAAATATGAAGATTTGAATTAAGCATTTGAAGAAGTGTTCAGAATTCAGAGTTTTCAATTAATTGAAGAGAAAGATTCAGAGATATACACATGCAAAGTAATTATTCACAGAAGTTATCAGATGAGAGTTATGAAATCAGAGTACTGATACAGAGTCATTTTCACATGATTTTCTTCAAATTAGAAAGTTAGCATTATTAAAAATCATTATCTGATAGAGTAACTTACCAGCTCAGTAGTAATTTTCTGATTATTTTTCTTTTGTTATCTGCATTCTGATGACTTCAGATGTCAGAAAATTCCTTCAGAGTCATGATCTCTTATATTAATTCTTCTTACACACATCAGTGATCAGTTATTGAAAATAAATTGTCATCTTTCTTAAATTATTATCATGTCTTCTAAATTCACTTCTTTCACTTCTTTTACTTCTATTGAAGATTCTATCATTGATGTATAAAAGTAAATAAATAATCTTGATTAATCTCTGTCATATTTCTTGAAATATATTAATATTGTGAAAGAGAGTGTTACTAAATTGTGTTATCAGATAATATCATTAAAAATATATTAATATTATGAATATCAATGTTGAAAAAATGTTATTACTTATACATTATAGTGATTTGTGAATCATAATAGTTAAATATATATATATATATATATCATTCCTGACTTGATTACGACTTGTACAATAATTTTTGAAAACTCAAAATTAATTTTAATTATTAATAATTAAAAACTTAAACTTATAATTAACTAATATAAAAAGAAAAAAATCTATTTCTTCTCTTTCTCATTCTTCTTATCATTCTTCATAATTTACTTCTCATTCTTCTTCTTCTTCTTCTTCTTCTTCTTCTTCTTATCTGAGGTGATAATCATCTCAAAATCTCTCTCTGCTGTCTTCTTAGAAGAGAGTTCTCACTACTTCTTCTCAGTCAGATCAATCTGCATCTCAAAATCATGCATTTTCTGATCTACTGTCTCAGGTTCCATCTCAGCAGTAAGCAGATTGACATACTCAGAGAGCAGAGCTGTCTTCTTGATATTCTGAATCATGAAGCACATTCAAGATCTGAACAAGGTCTCAATTCTCTTCTTCTCTGCTAGCTTCTGCTAATCAATTAGAGAACAGAAGTGTTATCAAAAATTGTTATCTCTTAATAAAAAACTTATCAGTTTTGACTTCTTTGTCTTCTACTTTAATATCTTCTCAATCTTCTTCTGCTGCTGCTTATTTACAGTAATACTCTTCTTCTCTCTCTCTCTCTTTATCTTAGTCTCAAATCATTCTCAGAACTTCTTCTGATTTCACTGCTACTGTATGACACTCTTCACTGTCTTCTTTTTCAATCTCTTATGAGCAGTGTCATCTGCATTATTTCTATACTTAGTTCAGTCTAAATCTATCAGAAGTATTACTTAAAATTGTTATCATTCTACTCTCTTACAGAGTCTCTTCAAGGCATTATAATATGTCTTATAATCTGTCTTTCTGTGCTTGAATGCCTTCTTCTTCTCTCTCTTCAATCTGTGATGGCGCTCACGCGCCTTGTTGATTCACAGGACCACAGAATATTTAAAGAGGAATGACATAATTGATTTTAATGAGTATTGAAAGAGAAGTGAAGACAGGCAATGATATGATAATAATGATGATGATGATGATAATGATGATGATAATGATAATAATGATGATAATAATGATAATGATAATGATGATAATGAAAGAAGAAATGCATTGAAATATATTATTGACTTATCAAACATAAAGAGATAAAGAAACTATTAACAGCTTTCAGAGATGTACAGAAATGACTACAGTGTTGTATAGCAATATTATCTTCATTCAATACATACACTATTAATATTCTTTGTATGCATTTATCATATAATCTATATCAGAGATACATGCAGAAAACAGATCTTTGTTACTAGAGAGAATGATTACAGTGATTCTCTGTTTTTATCTTATAAAGATAAGTTATTCTCATTTCTTTCTTCTTTCTTTTCTCTTCTTCTTCAACTCATCACTAAGTTCAAGCTGGTATGAAAACTATTAAAACACTTATAGAAACTCTCAAATTGAAGAGTATAAACTAATCAAATTTTAAATGCAGATGAATCAAATTAATTCAATAATACTAATTATTCATTCTCTTCTTAATAAAACAACAGTCATGTCTTTCTCTTCCTCTCTCAAATGAAACATGGCTTGCGAAAAGCGAGTACCACGCCAGGCTATAATAACTAACACAGCCCCAGCATGCAGAGCTGTATACACACAGTGTGTGCTGAACTGAAAGACTATGTGAATTGCAAACTGATGACAGCATCTCAGAGAGAGTCATGTGATGTGAGAAAGCTGCAACTCTTGACTATATATGCAGAGAGTGAATTGCTGCAGTAAGTACATGTACATTGCATAAAAGTAACACTTTTTAATAATACTCAGTCTCTGATATCATGAAAATAGAGTCTCTTCATGAGATTCATTTTTATCAGAAGTTGAGAAATCTTATATTTCTCAAGATCATCTTCACACATCTTGTCTGTGAAATTAATAAGAGAAATCATTGATTTCAGTGTTCTATTCTTGATGTTATTCAAGTGACAGCAGAGTTCACTCTGATCATACTTTTTAAGTGTATATTTTCTAATTATTCACATTTATACAGATATATACTGATTATTTATTAGATAATGTTAAGATAATGACTCATCACAGCTGTGTTATTCTCACTATAAGAGATACACAGTTGGTAATGAATATTGTGAAGACTCTAAGAAGTGAGTATTTTGAGAGTGCTGCAGCTCTGTGATGTTGATTTTTTTTGTTTTGATTTTTTATTTTTTTCTTTTTCTTTTCTTTTTTTTTTTAATGTGATTTTTTCTTGTGTTTGTTTTGTTTTTTATTTTTTATTGTTTTTTATATTTTATGTTTTTTTCATAATTAAAATTATATGAATTATAATCTGTGTTCAGAAAAGTACTGATATTTGATAATACTCTCTATTGAATTTTCAACAAATGAGCACTATGTTATGATATTATGTAAGTGAGAAGTAATTTCATAGTCTCATTTAATGTCATTCTCAATAATGAGATCAGAATGAAAATGTGACTAAGAATTCAAATATATTCTTTATCTGAGACTAGATTTTTATTTGAAAAGTGAATCTGAAACCTTTAATATTTGAAATAATATGATTTGAGATCAATGTAATGAACACAAATCATGACCAGAAGTAATACTTTTAGACAATGTGATAACTGTAAAGTTTGATCCTGGTCTCAGACACGGTCACACGGTCAGTCTAGATGCAACAGTCACAGATATAACAGTTGTAAACACAGTAGAAACAGCAGTCATAGATGCAGCAGTAGCAGTTGTGAATGCAATAGTTACAGACACAGAATCAAGATTGAAAGAGATCAGTCACACATGTGTAAAAGCTAACAAGTTACTTCTGAACTGAGCAATTCAATTGAAAAGAATACAAGACTTACTAGTTAAGAAATCAAGTCTTAAGATAAGAATATAAGTTCTTATACATAATAAGAGTTCTGAGAAGTTTCAATCTAGATGATTTAAGTTATATAAAATACTCAAATCAGATTCTCTGAGAATATATACATTGAAAGAATCAAAGAGACAGATCTTATATAACTTAATTAATAATTCATGACTTGTAAAAGTAAAGATGTAAGACTCAAGCAGATTATAGTTATTCACAGCACTATTATTATTATTATTATTCTTCAATTATAGATGTATATAGTCAGAGACTATGATATCTATCTGAGAAATTTTAATTCTCAGAGTTTTTCCTATATCTGTAAAGTTAACTATTATACATTCATCAATTTCAGATATGCAAAATCAGAAAATTTCAGCTCAGAATATAAAAACTGTTTACAAATTGCAGTGTTTTAACATCTTCTGATACTTTGAAATCATTTGACAATATTATAACAAAGAAAAAGAGAAATAGAACACAGTCTTAAAGATAGACACATTAAATAGATAGATAGAAAGAAATTGAAAGAAAAAGATAAAGTAAAGAGAGCTACAGAATAAGATCTTTGCAGTTTACATCTTAAGCTATATACATATTTTAACACTCTATATAACTGACTGCTGTCTCTGTTCTCTCAGACCTGCTTCAGAGGTTATTATTCTCTCTAAAGAGTCATCACTCAGCTAGCTTCTGTAACTAGCTTACTTATAAGTGAGATTCTTACTAAGAATAATATCAGAGCTACTTAATTCTAGTTAAGTCTCTAATCTTCTGACTGTCAATCTTGGCATTTCAGTCTATTAATTGACTGTCATGATCTTGCTTGCACTAATTATCTATTAAGAATGCCTAGATCTTGTCTCATCTAGATTCTTGCTAGACTCAGAGTGTTCTAATCAGATAGTTTTTAAATCTCATTCTCTGAAAGTAAGTATTCAGAGTGAGAAGAATGAGATCTGATCAGTTAAGCTTGATGATGATTTACTATTCTGTGAGTATTCTAGATCTCAATCACTCTAGTACTGATCTAACTTGAAGTGCCTGAGAGACTGTTAACTCTAAGATCAGTGAGAATTAGTGCTCAGAAACCCTCAGAATGAACATCTTAAGCTTGACATTGATTCACTATAGTGCACTCAGAGGTCTTCAGTACTGTTTTATAACTTAACAGTGAAAGCTGTGATTAAGATAGCTCTTGCAGAGTTCGAACCTGCCATCTCTTGATATTCATTCCCCGGGGGGAAGGCCGCTAATTGAGGCTTCATGATAGTGTAGTTAATCACTACGCCACCGGGCCTCTTCACAGCACTATTATCAGTGTTGTAAAAGAAGAGACTTATAATTGAAAAGTCTCACAAAGTAAGAGAAATCATAGATGCTTATGAATCAGATAATCTTACTTATTTCAATCTTTTCATATTTATAAGAAAAGAATGAGAAGTAATGAAGAAATCAGATGAATACTACACTTTAATAAGTGATAAGACTGTAGCTGATCATATAATAACATGCTGCAGACAGCAGATGTAATACAGTAAAAAGTGATCTCAAAGTAGCAGATATATATGTAAATCAGATCAGAGAGGAAAAAGAAATTCAGAGTTGAATTTAACTGTTTACATCAGTTCAATTACAGAGATCACAGAGAATGAACTATTTGAAATATTTATAAATACATAAGATCAAGTCATCTCAATCTCTGAGAATGCTCAGAGATCAGGTAAGATTAATTTTGATAAGCTGTTCACTGTAGTAATCTGAGCAGGTGAAGAGAGACAGTATAATACATGAGACAGAATTACAAAAGATGAAAGCTGTTAAATCTAGTCACAGAACACTGTATTATATAGATATCATTGTCTTTTCTAGATTCAATGAGAAAGAACTATCTCTAACTCTTTTAAATAGAGAGATTAAACCCAGTGTAAATGTCAAATGATTAGGAGTATGGTTAAACTCCAAGTTGAATTTTAAATATCACATTCAACAAAGAACTGTCAAGGCAGAAAGACTATTGAACAACATAATCAGACTATCAAATACAGAGAGAGGTCTATCCTTCCAGGCTATGAGACAGTTATATATAGCCTGTATTACATCAGTAGCTGATTATGGAGTTCAAATTTGATAGAATAATCAAGGGAATTTCACTGAACTCTTTCAAAGTCTGCAAAACAGAGCCTTGAGAAGAATTCTGAAAGCATTCAAATCATCTTCTATTAAAGCAATGGAAATGGAAGCTTCAATTCCTTCTCCTGCTATTAGATTTGAAAAGGCCTGTATGAACTATGCTCTGAGAGTTGTAAAGATGAGCTCAAATCATATAATCAGAGAAAGAGTCTCTTCTTCATTTTCATCAATTAACTCTGGAAATGAACTGGATTGAAATAGATTTCTTGATTGAAATGAAAATAATTCTTCAAAGAAAATGCCTTCTCAACTGTACAGACTATACTCTCTGATTAAAAATCAATTTTCTTCTTTAAATGTTGAAAAAGTTGATCATGAGAAGTTATCTCCCTGAAGAGAAAAGCTTGAATCTCTTATAGATTTACAAATAAGTGAACTATCAAAAGAGGAAGAATATGAACAGTATTCAAAGAGAATTTCTACAATCAATATAAAAGACTCTATTCTGATTTATTCAGATGACTCAAAAAATGAGAACTTGAATAGATTAGGCGCAGGCATTGCTTATACTGAAGATAATATCAATTTTATCTCAGATTTCTGACATCTAGACTCTGAATGTGAAGTCTTTGATACTGAACTATTTGCAATAGTGAAAGCTTTCAAACTCATTGAAATAAAATCTCATAGAAGAGAAAATTGTTTGAAAGAGGTATGAATATTCTCTGATAGTCAAGCTGCTTTAAAAAGACTTAGAAATAGTCAGATTTATAATGATCAAATGAATCTTGAACTGATCTTAAACTCTGTTTTGAAAATTCAAAAGAGAAGAACATCAAAGCTGATTATTCATCTGCACTGAGTTCCTGCTCATATGAATATTCATGGCAATGAATTGGCTGATTCAGCTGCAAAAAAGAGTGCAGAATTAAGCAGATCTATTCAAAAAATTATGTTCTGGTCTTTTATAAAGAGAAAAATAAAAGAATCTTGTTTAGACAAGTGAAATGAAAGCTGGCAGAAACAAAAGAAGAGTATACATTATTCAAGATTTGAAATAAAGCCCAAGTGAAAATCTTGTTTAATTAAATGTAAAAAGAAAATATTCTCATCTATAATACAGCTGAAACTAGAACATGACTATTTCAAATCTTATATACAAAGATTTGATGATAGATTTGACTCAATAGAATGCTCATTCTGTAATACAAATGAGAATCCTGAGCATATTGTAATACACTGTGCATTATACAATAGTCTCAGAGCCAGATTGAAAGAGAAGTATGATCTAAATCAATTAAATATGAGATTCTTATTCTCAACTGAGACAGGAATTAAATACTTAATAGACTTTCTATCAGAAACTCAAGCAGCTACAAGAAAATGGCTAAATTCAGAATTATCTGAATATGAAGAGGAGGAAATCAACCAGATATAGTCTGTTAAAACAGCTATATACTATCTTTTAATAATTTGTTTTGTTACAGTCTTTCTTTATTTTATCTTTTTCTTTCAATTACTTTCTATCTATCTATTTAATGTGTCTATCTTTAAGACTGTGTTCTCTTTTCCTTTGTCATGATATTGTCAAATGGTTTCAAAGTATGAGATGATGTTAAAACACTGCAATTTGCAAACAGTTTTTATATTCTGAGCTGGAATTTTCTGATTTTGCATATCTGAAATTGATGAATGTATAATAGTTAACTTTACAGATATAGAAAAAACCCTGAGAACTAAAAGTTCTCAGGTAGATATCATAGTCTCTGACTGCATACATCTATAATTGAAGAATAATAATAATAATAATATAGAGATCATGTAAGAGTAGTGACTAGCAGATAAAGAAAAAGTGTAAGAAAAGAAAAGAGATAATGAATTGATTATCAACTGTAAGAGTCAGCTGAAAAAGACAAATATTATTATATATATTTCATTCATTTTTATATATTACATATTTAATCTATTTTCAATATCATGTCACCTGAAAAATATCAAAAATAAAGGAAATCTTAAAACTTAAGCTTCATAAGAAATTCAAGAGCTATAAGCTGCTCTTATAATAATATTATACATATCTCTGATTTCTCTATCACTCTGCATATAACATTAATGTCATTTATCACAAGATTGGCTGAAATGCCAATATAGAAATGTGTACATATATGTGTAGAGAAATTGAAGAAGAGTATGAAATCTGCAGAATCAGAAGTCAGAGCAGAAGAAACAGAGACAGAAGAAACAGAAGAAGAAGATACAGAACTGAACAAATGACAGCAGAAGCTATTCAGAGTTAAACACTTATAATCTGATATGCACACAACCTTCTCTGGAGAGAAGGAAGAGAAAGTGATAGAAGAAGTGTAAGAGTGAAAGAGAGTAGTCTTGATAATGTTATCATCTTTGATTAAAATGATCTCTGACACCGGAGCAACTAAGAACTCTTATTAGTATATGAAACTACAAAAGCAGAGATAATAATTACTGAATGAACATCTGCTTATCTTAGAATTGTATGCATAATTACAACACACACAAGGCTTCTCAGAAAGAGAGAGAGAAACATAGAGAAATACAGAAAGTAGAACATAGCATGCAAACAGCTCATTCTTATAATAATATCTCAGATAAGTTTAATGAGTCTCACATCTGCAGGTGTAAAAGAGTATGACATTTATATTCTTATTTCTGAAAACACAGATATTCTTCACCTGCATCATGAAGTCAGATAATAAATGCTAAAGAATAGACTGATATAGATTGATTATTTCAAAGATATTCATTAGAGCAGATATATCTGTAATATTAAATTTAACAGTTTTGAAAAGTTTCTTGATATCTGTGAACATCATAACTTTATATATAATAAAACTCATAATAATTTTCTCTAAGAATGAAAAAATCAGTGTCAGAAAGAAAAGATGAAAAAGAAAAACACTTACAATCTTAACACTGTTGAGAGAGAAAGTAATTCTCTGATATAAATGAATAATTATCTTATCATGAATATTTAAAATAAACATAATAATCAGTGTTCACAGCTGAGCTTCAGATAGTTATATCATATACAGTCTTTATATAATAAATTGTTCTAGAGATCAGTAAGAAGGGCGAGAGTATATATACTGAGAAACATAATTCATTAAGTGTATATAACATCTTCTTGAAATGAGAAGAGCAGATAATAAAAGCAGAGGCAGTAGAATCAGAGAGAGCAGAGGTAGCAGAAGTAGAAGAATCAGATACAGAGACAGATGTAGAAGATTAAGAGAGAGCAGCAGAGAAAGAAACAGAGAGAGCAGAAAGAGACACAGAAGACTCAGTTATACATAATACAGATAATTTCTTTATTATCACATTCTTCAAGTTCTTAATCAATGATTCAATATTGAGTTCACTATCATCAGCAGACACAGATCTGTCAACATATGAAGATTCTATATAAATAAAAACAAATATATCAGCATCTGTGTTTATATAAAATCATGTCAGAAAACACAATCAGAAACCTGCTGAGAAGAAAAACAGTTAAGAGTGTATAAGAAGATGAAGAAGATGTGTCATTCATAATAATACATTCTGATAATTGTTAGAAGATAAACAAGTCCTGATTATATTTCATAACATATTACACTTACTACTAATGAACTGCTCAGTATAAGTACTACAATGACACTTGTTATAAGAACAGAGAGTCATTGTCAGAAACACATATAATGTGATAGACAGACAGATAGAAAGAGTTAAACAGAAGAAGAGATAGAAATCTTGAATAATAGTAGCATTTGATAATAATGATGATGAAGAAGATGATTGAAAAATGAGAAAAGTTATTGAATAAGAGATGTAATATAGTGAAAGTTTCTTTGTGAGAGTATACACAGAATACTAGCTGAATTAGAAATAGATTACAAGATTATGAACACTAGTGACACACTAATCTGCATGAAGTTAGAGTAGATGTCATAGTCATGTGAGTGTGATCAAATCTGATGAGAGAGAATGTGATTTGAAAGAACATACAATTATCAGATAATAATACAGCTGCTTTCAAACTTGCTTATAAGTGTAAAGAGGTCATAGTAGCTACTAATTAATTTAGCGTATGATATTACACTATATAAGAAGCCGGCGTACACCTGTAATCATACGCTGGCTTAAGCAACCTTTGAATTACATTGTTATCTGTCACAAGAAGCTCTGTCAGAGTACTGAGAATGTATATCATGATCTTTTTCTTAACAATCTGCAAGATTATCAAAGACTATTTGTTAAGATATGTTTGAATGAGTTTTTCTCCACTAGTCAGAAACTCATTGTTAACATTGATATTAATAATTTGATAAAGTAACTGATCAATTGTACATTCAAGAAGATTATCACTGAGTGAAAAAAGCAGTCTCAGACTGATTCTGTGACTGTGAAAAAGAATAAGAATAAAGATGAGAATAAAAGCACATCTGTATGAAAGTGCACTCACTGCAGAAGATATAGACATACTATTAACAGGTGTTTCCTCTTACATTCTGATAAAAAGAAAGAGAAGATGAATAAGAAGAATCATGATAAGAAGAAAGAGAAGAAGAATGACTTAATGAGTTCTCAATCAGCAGTAAATGCAGTAATTATAAAGATTGAGTTCTATTTCTCTTTCACAGTAATTGAAAAATCATTCTCTAGATCTTGGTATTTACACACATGTGTAAGCCTGAATATAACAGATGAGTTTTATTCTTTTTCAAATATCAAATCTTTTAATGATAATATCTCTGTTGATTCTGTGACTGAGAGAACTGAGTTTATCAAGAAGATTGAAACTGTCATCTTGAAGGTTGAGAGTGATGATATTAACTTACAGAATATTTACTATATTTCTAATATTACAGTTAATCTGCTCTCATTTATAAAGCTTGAAGATTAGAGATTCTGATTTACATTGTCTTTCACTATTCTCTCATTTTTTATTTACAGAGCTCTGAATGATGTTATTTTTCATACAGTTCAGACTACTCAGAACAACATATATAAGATCAATGAATAAAAGTTTAATAAGAATTTCAATTATCTGAACAAGACAGTCAAGTATATTACAATGTCACATGAGTATGATTTTAACTGAAAAGTTGATCTTTCTGTGACTGCTGTTACTACTGTTAATAACATTAATTATACAGTTCTGAATACAGGTCTTAAGAATACAAGAATAACAAAGACTCTTTTGAACTGACACTGTGATCTCAGTCACATTCACACTGATGCTATAATTGCTATAATCAAGAATCTTCATACTGAAGTCACAATTAAAGATTCTAAGACTAAGTTCTTTTGTAAGAAATATGTCAAGATAGGTATAATATGAGATTATTTGAAAATATTAATGCCTAGATCTATTTGACTCATTGAGAAGATTTATATTAATCTTATAGATGATAGATGTACATTGAAAGACCTCTCTGATTATCTCTTAGAGTTCTGTCAGAGAATTAAATACTGAATACTTATCATCTGTGATGCAACTTGCTACTGTTGAGTATATTTTTTAAAGTTCAAAAATGAGGCTATTCAATACTTTGAGTTATGGCTCAGATTCATGAATAATCTCAGGTATACAGCCCCTGCTTTTCTACAGACTGATATTGATAATGTTTTTCAATTCACATATATACACACAGTTATGAATTCATATGATATCAAATGAGAATCAACAGTATTACATTTATCATATCAGAATGATGTTTCTGAATATGAAATTTACACTATCATGAGATGAGTTAGAGCTGCTCTTTTGAAAGATAATCTCTCTAAGAAGTTCTGAGCAGATGTTCTAGAGACAGTAATTGTAATAATTAATAATACTCTCATATCTACAGTTCTTTATAACTTGAAATTTTGACTCTCTACTGCAGAGACTTCTGTGATTCTAAGTTCATATAAGATTTCTTAATATGCACTTATAAATACTCTGTTGAATATGAGACATTTTCACTGATTGAGTACAGAGATTTTTATTCACTTGTATAAATCTCAGAAGTCTGCAGATAAGCTCTCTTCATATACTGATTTCTATTACATTATTGAATTCAGTGATATATTAATATATTGTCTATAGCATTCTGAATCTGACAGAATTATTATCAGTAGTGATATAAGGTTTCTGATTACTGAAAAATTGAAATCAGTTATTACATCTGTGACACTTATTAATAATACTGATGAACTGAAATCTAATATTTATCTAATTAATAATGAAGATGCTTCTGATATTAATGATCTGAATTTTACATAATTACAGTCTGTGAAATTACTGACTACTTACACTTCAAGCTCTGTTACAGATAGACTGACTGTGTGACCGTGTCTGAGATCAGAACCAGAATTTTTGATAGTCTTATTATCAATTTGACAGATCTCATTACACAGTTCTAACATTAGATAGTAGTCTCATACTGTCTCAGTGAGACTTACTGTCTACTCTTGTCACATTTTTCAAATGAGACCATGATTTTCACTTCTCAATTTAAATTATTTTTATTGCTTTAAATGACTTTAAATCTCATTTGAGTGTTACCAAAAAGTGTTACTTTTTAAAAAATTAAAAATAGTCTAAAAAAAACCTTAAAATGTCTAAAAATAGTAACTTTATGTCAAGAATGAGACTAAATGAGATCAAATGAGATCACTTTCTCATTTTTTTCAAGTCATGATTCCATTTTGAGATCTGATATATAGTCACTTTGTATGTTTATTTAATGATTAGTCTCAGCGGGATTCACGCCAAGAAATGTATGAAATCAGATCAAATGAGATTAAATATGAAATTCATGATCTCAGCAGCCAGTCTAGTTATAGATAATCTTCTGAAGTTTTATAAGAATATCACATCTCAGCTAGAGAAGATAGAAGATTATTAAAAGAAGTTTATATAATATAAGATTACTGATCTGAAGAGATATAATATATAAAGTTTAATCTCTAAATCTGATATTCTGAGAGATGAACTGATTACTTCAGACTATTAAGTATTTCTTAAGAAACATAGGCTCATGAATCTGAATACTGATTCTGATAATATTCTTAGAAAATCATGTTAAGTGATTTGTAATAACTGACTTAAGAAGAATTCTAGAGAAGAGATCTATACTTCTGTTATTACTAATACTATTAATTATATTCTTTTTACAATAGCAGTACTTCATGATTAAACACTCTGTTAAGTTTATATAGTGATAACATATCTGTATAAGTATCTTACTAAGAAGGTCTATATAAGATAATTCACTGAATTTAAGACAGGTTTATTGAAAATGCTTATCTATATAATTAAGAATTATCTATTACTACATCTCTGATACAGATTCTTACTGATAATAAAAATGTTATAGATCTTATAAAGATAGCAGTTATTATAATCTGAAGTATATTTTCATTTTTCATATTAATAGTTGAATCAGAGAGTCATTGATTTAGAATATATTCTTATCACTCAGATAATAGTAGATAAACTCACTAAATCTCTAGACACTGTGACATTTGTGTAATTCATGATTATTATTATTATTATTATTATTATTATTCTTTCATTATACTCATATACAAGCGGAGCTTATGATAAGTCCTTGCGTGATGTTAAATACAGGTCAAGTGTTGGTTATACAGGAGGAAATACAGGTGTTGAGACCACGCCAAGATAACAAGAACATAGGAAAATACAAAGGAGTGACAATTAGATACATGCGATAATAACTTCCCAGCCCAGGAACATAGAGCGATTCATTGAAGCGATTTGTACACCTCTGTATTTATTAGGAACCTGAGGTGCTTGAGTTCCGGATTTAATGTATTCCCTGCGGGTTTCGAACCCACGCGCCTTGGTTTCCCACGCCAAGGTGCTACCATGTGGCCGCATTAACCATTCGGCCACCGGGGCTGTGATTCATGATTTTGCTAGATCTTACAGGTGTAAAAGTTGGGAATGTTTAATCTTACATTTTGTATTTGGTTTTGACAGACTATCTTGATGATTTGGGTGTTTTTGTATGTGATTCTTGTTATCTTGAGGGGGAGTGTTGGCTGTTACAGCCGTTGCGGTTAGCAATCCCACTAGATCACGTGACCCACCACTATATTATGTTCTTGTAGCCTTCAACTATTCTACATTTTCTGTATACACCAAGCTAGCAACCTTTCAATCACACAAGTTTTACATCTTCCACATAATAATAATCATAATAATGTACAGGCTGCAGAGCTGGCTGTTCAATCCTCTTCATGAATTCAAAGAGATGCATGTGACATCATGTGAGGTCACATTACAGCATTTTTTGCACAGAAAATTGGTTTTTCTATAATAAATAGAGAGAAAATACAGAGATTGATTTACAGCTTGACAACTGACATCCGGTTGTGTAATAACCCTACGTTCTTCCGGTAACTAGGTATGGCTGGGCTGGCAGTGTCACGTGATAATTACACTGTGTCGTTGCATAGCCCTCGAGAGACAACAATGAAGCCAGCTTGTTATCAAGAGCAATGATCCCACATTTCGCTATGCCCAAAGGCGATAGATTTGATGTTCACAGGACTGAGGAAAATGAAGTAGATGTAGAAGAATCTCGCGCCCTGCTGTCCCTGGACGAAGAGGAGTCCCTCGCCCAAGCCGCTCCTGCGCAATTACCCCTGCCTTCGCCATCCACCTCCAAACCGCAACCCCCAATATATATACCCCCTTCGAACGGTCAACCTCGGACCCCAAGAACTCCTAACCGAGTCCGATTCGATTTAGACGATGACACTGAAGATGATGGGGAAGAAGCACGAAGACATCACATTGGCCATCCCTACTCATGGCTTGAGGGGAATGATTATATGAATGGCGATGGATCGAGCGCAGGCCGAAGCAGTACCGGCCAGCTTGCCCCTCTACTTTCCAATATCGAAGCGCCTAGTGTTACTCTAGCTACGTCAGGAGACTTTTTTCCTGAGGACCATTTGGAGGGTGCGCGGCCCAGGAGCGGGTTAAGGAATGCCTTCATGAATATGGCGAATAGTATTATAGGTGCGGGAATCATTGGACAGCCGTACGCCTTTCGGCAAGCGGGCTTAATGGTTGGGATCATACTCCTCTGTGGACTTACTCTCACCGTCGACTGGACTATCCGTTTGATCGTTATCAACTCGAAACTGAGCGGCGCAGATTCGTTCCAAACAACAGTGGAGTTCTGCTTCGGAAGGCCCGGTTTAATAGCCATCTCCATCGCCCAATGGGCATTTGCATTTGGAGGTATGGTCGCATTTTGTATCATTGTCGGAGATACAATTCCTCATGTCTTCGCGTCAATCTTTCCATCATTGAAGGATACGCCCTTTCTATGGCTCCTGACGGATAGGCGAGCCATCATCGTTCTTTTTGTTTTGGGGATCTCCTATCCTTTATCCCTTTATCGGGACATTGCAAAAGTAAAACAACAAGCCTTTTCTTCCCCTTTTGAATTACATACAGCTAATATTGTAGTAGCTGGCGAAAGCATCGACACTTGCACTAGTTTCCATGCTTGTGATTGTGGTAACCGTGATTATTGAAGGAATCCGAGCCCCTGCCGATTTGAGGGGCGATCTATTACACCTCAAATTTTGGCAGGTCAACGGTTTCTTCCAGGCGGTTGGTGTCATATCCTTCGGTAAAGTTGGACCTAGCCATGAATCTAGTGCCTACATGCTAATGTGACCTTTTTTTTAGCATTCGTTTGCCGTACGATAAACTTAGCCCCTTTTCCCCGTTGTGCAGTAACTAATACCTTTTCTCTAGATCACAACAGCCTCCTTATATACGGCTCCTTAAAGAAGCCGACTATGGATCGGTTTGCTCTTGTGACACATTCCTCTACGGGTATCTCGATGGTCATGTGCCTGATTATGGCGCTCGCAGGGTTTTTTACTTTTGGTGAGAAGACAAAAGGCAATGTGTTGAACAACTTCCCACCCGATAACGTTATGGTGAACATTGCAAGACTGTGAGTGTATATTTCTGGGCTGAGCAAATAACAAACCCGATGCTGACTAGGGGAAATCCAGATGCTTCGGCTTGAACATGCTCGCAACCCTTCCACTGGAAGCTTTTGTCTGCCGTTCAGTGATGACAACTTTCTTCTTTCCCGATGAGCCTTACAATCTCGCTCTCCATGTTATATTCACATCGGCGCTGGTCGTTACTTCCGTGGTGTTATCATTACTCACATGCGATTTGGGCGCTGTGTTTGAGCTAATAGGAGCTACCAGTGCCTGTGCCTTGGCATATATTTTACCTCCTCTATGCTACGTTAAATTGAGCAAGTGCAATTGGAAAGAAAAAACACCAGCATATGCATGTATCCTGTTTGGTGGCATTGTACTTTGCACTAGTGTTGTCCAAGTGATGATAAAAATCATCAAGAGTAAGTCAATAGTGTCTGCCGCCCTACTGTTGTTTACTGTTGTTGGATCAATGTATTCTAACACTTGGATTCTTTGTAATTTACAGATGAAGGCGAGAGAGGGACATGCTAGCTATTTACGGTTGTGTTGATACGATATCCTGGTCTGACTTTTCGGTACGCCGTCATTGTTGCATATATAGAATCCCTAATTTCCCCTACGACTCGTCTACGAGCACTTCCATGGCGTTAGGGTGAAACTTGCTGGCGAGGGTATTATTGTACTATACATATACATATACATTTTATTTTATCGACATTCCGGTGCAAATTGTCGTGGGGTATAGAAAGAAAGAATTCTTCCCCCCCCCTCCTCTTTTTTTTTTCTTTTCTTTCGATGACCTGGGACATTTCCGAATCCCATTATGCCAGCGTGATACCGCAGACAGAAGGCGATTCGATCGGGCTTTTTTAAACCACCCAAAATGTCACTATTTTACCTCCCTTCGTCCGCTTGCACTAACCGTACCTCCAGATCGTATGACTAACAGAATTATCGCAAACCATTGCTAGTACGATCTTCCCTTAATTTGCTGCTTCAACCTACGCTGTAGTTTGTGGTAACACCTACGCTGCTACTAGTATGGTCTTTATGTGCGAAGGTTTATTCTCAAACTATGTTTGAAAGGAAATCTGACGGCAATCTTTGCTCTCCGGTGAAATCGTCACAATCTATTTTGGGACCACCCTTGCGTCCTCTACTTGAGGATGCTTCAAGTAGGCTATTTATTTTACTTTCGTTTTCATATGTTCATTTAATATAACCACAATACTTTTACCTTCCGGTGATTTGCGGTGCGATATTTCGCCGCAGAAGACAAATTCCAGGTACGTTGGAAGGATTCAATTTCATATCAGAGTACAGTACATATTTGTCGCACACATTTCATATTTCCCCTGCGATACTCCTCAAAATCAGAGCTCCACTACTCAGAGTATTTACCTCACAAATCTCGCCTGTAGAGGAATAGATACACTGAAGAAGGATCTTTCATGATTTACTGATCCCGACCCTCTTCAAGACCTATTTGCTGTGGTGGGCTTAATATATTATATATCAAGGGACTTTCTTTTATCCTACCTGGCTTTCGGTAAGCCACAGCGATCAAAGCCTGGCTGCATGAGGCTGTCAAGAGAGGTCAACAAGTTCATCGTATATTGTTTATATCCTTTCTCTATTATTTCTAGGCAATATCTCTAAATGATTCTCTATTTTGAAGGATATTGATGCTTTTACATTGAGTTCTTATAATTAAGACACAATTCTTTTCTCAACTTTTGCATCAGTATCACCACGAGCAGAAAATATCTAGACTGGTTTCTTTTACCTTCTGTGAGGCGTGTCCTCTGTTGCTGGGTTACTGGGCCTTTGTGTGCCTCATCCCAGCACCAGCAATGTCACCAAGAGTGTGTTATTCTCCAGCCTGGCCCTAGGGAACAATATAAACTAACATTATCTGGCGCTTTCTTATTCCTTGACTTGGTTTCATCGTCATATACCCTTGTTTCTAGCTTTGTAGCAGTTGGTTTTCTCTAAATCATTCTTCCATTCGCTCTGTTTTCGTCCCATTATCCTGAAAGAAAGGCCTATCACCATATGGTATTTGCCTTGAACTTGAAAATAGAGTCTATTCTCCACTGACGGCGCCAGGTCAGTCCATTCTAGGTATACAGTACGTGCCCTTCTCATATCCTCTGATCCTAAGTTTGAGGATAACGAACGACCGTCTAGGGGATCAAAAAAGGGCTACTTGACCATTAGTGTTGCTAACTTTATCGGAAGCTATGGATGAAGAAGAACGCCAGAGGCGTATGCAGGAGCTTCAAATGGTATCTTGGACATTCAAATATATATGGAGATCCTGTTATTGGGTTCTATGATTTATTTCAGGGAGTATATGCTCACTCCAGTTTCACAAATTCAGGCGGATTTGGGCAGTGCACGCCGTGAATATATATCGACCGTTGATGACGCCCCGAACAAGTACCGCCATGTTGGGTTGGATCAGATCGAGGCCATGCGGGCAGCCAACATGAAGGGTTCTAAAGTGCAGAAATTGGCAGAAGCCAACAAGACTCAGTTAAGTGCCTGGAACAGTACGCATCCTATTCGCTATCCTTTACTGCCTGGGGGGTTTTAGTGTCGACTGACTGAGAGTTAACAGACGCGCACCAAACAATTGGGGGTGATGTCCAGTTGGAAGATCTGGATAGCATGATGTCCGGACAGAGTCACCGTGCCCAGCTCTGTGATTTGATTCAATCAAAAGGTGGACAGAAGTATATTCACGGCCCAACAGCTCCTCCCAATGGGCGCTCCAGAAGTACCCAGCCGCCCAGAGGTTCCAGGGGAATTGGGCGTGGTGGAGGAGTAGCGGGAAGCCGCGCCCGTGGCAACTTTTCAAGAACATCATTGTGAATCATCCCAAATTCCCTGAGCCTTCCCGTCTTATACAGTCACTGATATCGTAGTGGCCCCCAAAGTACTCCTTCACCGTGTGTGCTTGGGTCTGGTGGAGGCCACGCTGTTGAAAGCACCCCAGACCGGCGCCGATGTCTGGACCCTGCACGCTCCGACGCGGCTGAGAATTTCCGTGAAAAAGACACCAAGATAGGGAAAGCAGGAGTTACTCCACGGACCCCTAGAAGTGATAGAGGCTCCGGTGGACTAGGCCGTCCAGGCATGGTTAAAACCAGACGGGTTGTTGATCCAAGGTAAGCTAGAAACTGGTTGGTTTTATTGGGTATCAAAGCTGACGATAGGCGATCAAAGCGCCAACTCTGAGGCAATGTTCGCCGACCCATCAGACTTCATGGCAGTTGCGAAAGTACATAATGCTTCTTGCCCTTCTGATCCCCCTAAGCCAACGCGGAATGCAGCAGCCCAGCCTATGACTCCATCCAATCAAACCAAGCAAGAGAATGCCGCTAAGGAAGAAGTGTGCATTCAGGAAGGAGCTTCACATAATGGAGTGCTGGAAGAACACATTAAAGGGGGAACTCAAAAGCGAAAAAATGAAGATACTATTAGCGCCACGCTCGCGAATGACCTACAGCTCAAAGGAACTATATTACCGGAGCACGATGCAAAGTCAACTTCGGGAAATACTTGGGCTATTCAAGTAGATAGCCTCCCCTCTGGTGGTATTGGACCTGGGCAGACTGACTTTGGTAAACTAAAGACAGATAAAAGGTTTAGATCAAGCCTTCCTCAGCCAATTCATGCATCAGAAGAGTCGACACTCCTGATCGACCTGATGCGGAAAAGTCGATCACCTTCAAACCCAGCATCCGCCATTCGCCCTCGACATATGGATTCAGGAAATATAGCTCCTATGTCATCCTTTCTGACTAATACTCCTCCGTCCATGCGGATGTTGCTGCCGGAAATACCAACCAGCTCGGCTGGTGCAAAAGCAGTTGGGAACTCTCAGAATGGAACTAGCAATGCAGCTCTGAAGGCTGCACTCGACTTGCTTATTGACAGGCTACAGAGAGAACTGCACCAAGTGAACCAGATTATTGAGGATACTCCCGGGCCTATCGAGCTCACAGGTATAGGAATTTATTTGCTAAAGCGGAAGCAGCAATTAGAAAGCGAAATAGCGGAAGCAATTGAGATGGAGAGTGATATTGTACTCCCGTTCAGTGCATTGACATTAGAAGACCCTTCTCATAAGGAGCCAAATGAGGAGCATAATGTCTCTCAAGAAATGCCCATCCCAAAGGTCCCAGTTGTTTCCATGGATAAAAAGGAGGTAGCTCCGCTGATTCCTGGATCGGGGTCTACAGCGATGTCGTTTGGCAAGCCAAATGTTGGCCCCCAGGAAGTTCTGCTCATGTCCAACAACACACCACCGATTCCTACACCCACTTTATCTACTTTCACTAACTCAGTACACGATATTATCGGTGACCATTTATTGCCAGGAAGGAATCCTTCGAGCATCAAATCAGATCTAGAAACGCCAAAAGTACTAAGTGGAAACAGTAGCCTTCATGACTTTTCCACCCCCCCTGCTGGTCCTGCAACTGGAGAAGCAAGGCCGGCGCCGCATGGTGCAGTAGCGTTTGATCATAGTTCCTCTGTTAACCAACTACAAGTGCGAGATACGCCTAATATCCCGGACAACGCAATAACTCGACAATATTTGGAATCTACTTCTGAGACAAGTAAGCGCTCAACTGAACCACGGAATTTGCCTCTAAATGGGCAGCGGAATCACCATTTGTTGACTGCGACACAGCAGTTATCAAGTTTTGCAATTCATCCCCTGGAGCAAAGCAGCGAACCGCCCTCTCCCATTTGCTACATGACTGCAGTAGTACAATCCCCTGTCGCACCATACCAACCTAAGCCTGCTCCCCAGGGCCCACAGTGCGTCTCTTCTCCAGGGCTGGGGGTACCGCCTAAACCGAGTGAAATGAAGCCCATTGCACGGAACTTTGCTCCTAAGTTTCCTATGTCAGCGGCAACGATGCAATATTCCGGAGCATTGTTCCAACGTCAGGAACAAAATGCAGTACCAAAGTCTCCTGACACTACAACACCATCTTGCCACAACCCACCTGTTGACCCTAGTAAGCCTATCACTCCAGCCTTTGTGTCCAGGTTCCCAGTGTCAGCCGCAACTTTGCAATACTCCGGGACGATATCCCATGCTAGCATTCAAGCAACAGACCCCCCGCCGCCAGCAGGACAGGAAGGTCGCAACGCTTCTACTGTGAGCGCCACACGCAAAATTTCTGAAGCTTCTGTATCCTCCTCAATTAACCCGCCCCGACTTAGTGGACTAGAAAATTCCAAATGGGCTACACCAGCAGATGCACCTACTTCACCCAAAGGGGCGAGCAAGGGACGGCCATCACCCAGACCAAGAAAAGATGGAAAAGGTATTGATATGTTTATCGCAGAGATGGCAAAGCATCAAGTCACAGTGTCCCAACGCACCATGGAGGAGTCAACAACTAATAGCGGGCCGTCGAAGCGCCAGAAGGAGTCCCCTGGCCTTGCGAGCTCTAAATGGGCTAGCTAGATTAGGTTTATCAATGCTTGGTGCCGAGCTACGGAGTCTAGAGTGAACGAGGGGAAGAAGTATGAACTTTGGCTGAAGATGCGGTTACCCATAACTGTGTCCTAATTTGCGTTCCCAGCGTGTTATCCGTTTTCTTTGCCCATGATTGATGATCTGCCCTTGCAATTACCCCCTTCCACCGGCTGTATTGCAACACCCATGGAGTATCATTCTGTGAACTCTCCATGAATATTCCCGATGTTGTTTATTAGATGCGACCCACAGTTTAGTTTCTCGCAAGTAATAATAGCCCTGCACTCTGCACTTTTCTTTTCTTTTCTTTTCTTTTCTTTTCTCTGTGTTTTTGTTTTTTTGTTCTGCACCCCTTTTCACCTTCCTTTTTTTTAAAAAAAGAAAACGCCAAAGTACCAAACCCGTTTCCTTAATATTTCCAGCCAAAAAAAGAGGTACTTTTTGATTTGTTCGAATGCACAAGCCAAACATCCCTATGGACTCTCTAATATTACTTTGAAAAATTTCCGATTCTACAAAGCTTCCGCATTGTACACTTTGGTACTCAATTGTTTCAAATCAATGTAAACTGTTTGTTGATAGGTTTCACTGATATACGCATAGATTTCGTTCTTCAGCTAAGAATAAATATAGGGGCCATATCCACGTTAATCACCAGGGACTCCAACGAGAGTACTATAACGGGACATGGATCACCAGGATGAACGGTCGAAGTTGGAGGAGCCTTACAGCAATCAGAACCTGTAAGCCACCATGGCAGTATTGGTATCCAGAAACGTATGTTCTGTTATGGCCAAAAATTTATATCACAAGTGCATCAGTGATATGTAATCGAAATAATTAATGACTACTATTGGTCCACCTGGTTTCCCTCAACGGATGGAAATCAGAGGAGAAACAGGAGGAAGGAGGGGAAGCTGCAGCGACCAACTATAGGAAATGAAAAAAATTCATGTTCCATTTTGCTGATACCAACCTGATAGTAATAAGTAAGAACCGATCCACTACTCCGCAGCGTCCGATGATCTCCCTCCCATTACCCAAATGAAAAGTAAAATAAAATAAATATGTTCGCGGGCGTTGAGGGCCAAAACAAAACAAAGAATCCCTTACTCCTCAATATCATACAAAGAATGAATACACTTATAAAGGTATGGATACCATACGGTGAACGCCGATGGAATAGAACAGAAGACGCCGGACCGGATGATGGGTATGCATGGAGATCAAATAATGATGCTATTGCTGCTGCTGTTGTTGTGTAGTGGTATTTGAAATATTCTCTCCATTACCAACTCTAGTTTTTTTCGTGGGGTCATTAGTGGAATCTTCGCTGCCTTGACCGTTCGTTACATCCGCAAGAGGTGGTCTCTTCCCGTTTGCGTTTTGAGCTTGAGCAGGGGCTATGATGGTATTCGACGAAGCAGAAACATTGGCGGCATTGCTTCTTGTCATTCGTGTAGGTGGCCTGTATGAACTAGTCGTCATAGGACTCCTAGCTGCAGGTGGTACTAAGCCGATACCACTACCACTCACAGGGCGGGGAACTGGTCCTCTTTTTGTCGAATCAGGGATATTGGTTTTGGTTAGATTAGTGTACTGAACCTGGCTAGCCGAAGGGATGGAGCCGGCAGTGTTATCTGTGAACCGCGGAGGGTTAATGCTAATTACGGTGCGAACAACTGGGGCCGACGCATTGTGATTAATGCCCGCTGTCTTCCGGATGGAAGGACTGTCGAAACGTGGGTCAAAAGCAGGTGCCGATTTAGGTGCCTCATAAGGGTTGGTCCTTAGAGCATCGGCTGCCCGAGCAGAGTAAAACCCGCCGGCAGGATCCTGTGGGCGTTTGTCCTCAGGAATCTGAGGGTTGAATGGCGACGGAGCCCTGGATGGAGAACCTTTTGGGCTATCCTTCGAGGTTAATTCGGATTTCGTCTTTACTTGATCACTCGGGAGTGGTGGGGGTAGATTTTGGGTGTGCTTGGGCGGTTGAGGAGGGATAGGTTTTGAGGTGTTCTGTGGCAATGGCTGGGGTCGTGGGGCTGTGGGGGTTTTGAGATTTGCGGCAAGGAGATGGTTTGAAGAAAGTTGAGGGGGAACGGGTCTATTTAATCTTTCACCGGAAATAGGTGGAAGGTCAGGTTGCGCCCTGGAAGGGGGGTCTGTAGTAGCCCATGAACTTCCGGGCTTCGATGGGGTGACATTATGATTCATATGCTTTTTAGGGGCTCCTGGATGGTTCTTCTGAAGTTCGTGAGAGGTAGAATGGGCTTGTCGGGGATTCTGTTGGGGTGGTTCAGGCTGTTGCTGATCCACAACCACTTCATCGGGGCGCTCGGTGTGAGATTCCGCGAAATCCGCCTCATCAAATAAATCACCTACGAAAGGTTAGGATCTATATTCAGCGAGAAGCCAAGACAAAACTTACTTCCGAATTCGCCTTCTAGATCCAATGCGAGACTTTCATCTGCTTTGGCTGTCGGCGCATTATGCGACCGAGGCGGAAGTCCAGTGCTAGCTGGGTTCGGTGGGTTGGAAATCTCATTGTGGGTAGGATTAGTTTCCTTCTTCACGACAGTGTGGGAAGCGTCGCGATGTAGATCCCCTACATCCCATTTTGTCTAGAGATCAATCAACTTTTGGTCAGACAGCTTTGGTAAGCGTTGTAACTGACCGGCGCAGCCTTGACCTTCGTCACCCTACTTAAGTATTCCTTGTCATAGACACAATTCCCAAGAACATTACCGAAAGTCCTTAGAGCCCGTTTCAAAGCATCTGTCGTGCCTTCTTTCTTTGCTTTCTCAAAGGCTAGTGCCTTCGATTTCGAGTTTTCGCTATGCCCGTATCCAAGGTCCTGTTATCTATGTCAGCGTATTCTCGGTGTCACTACTATAAGGAGCGGACCAACCTCATGAAACGCCCCATCCTTCAACGTCACCCTCACAATAACAGCCACTCCCACGCTAATTTTCCCCGTATTTGGATTTTCGTCAACCTGTGAAAGTGGACGATGAATCAGAAACTAGCCTCTGCTGGCGTCGTTGTTGTATGCTCGTCAAACGTGACCCATCGCAATGCCGAACCAACTCACATAATCAACCTGGATATTTTGAATAGAACTCGACCACCCGTTAAATCCAAAAACTTCATTCGCGAGATTGATGCATTTCTCTGCAGCTAAATAGTGCACCCTGAGCCCTCCAGGCCCTTGTCTGGAGGAAATATATTCCGGACCTAATCTTTTTTCAAGGCGACTCTGTAGAGTAGCAATTTCCTGAGCAGTATATTGGTTCAAGCGATGTTCAGAAACCTCAAAAGGATTATTGGTTGTGGCGTTGCCAAAATTCGCTGGAGTCATTCCCGCTGGCCGTGGCCGGTGCTGGTCACCTACCCTTTCAGGCCCGGGAGTATTAGGACGATCAAAGCCAATGTAAACGAAGGTGCATATGATGTAACTTACGCTGGCATAGTCGCGAATTGACTTTAAACACATGAAACCCCAGCAAGCACCTACGCAGTCCAAAATTGTGAGAGCCTGTTGATTGTGAAGTTCAGCGAGACGGGCGTGAGGTTGATGGTTGATGGTTGACAGTTCCGTCGAGGGAACGCGTGCGTCTAAACGCGTATGGGGCGCTACACCGATGGCTGTTCACGTGATATCAATACGATGGTCTCCTACATACTCTCATCCTCATACGAGAGACAATATTGTCTCGCTGTAATTGTGCATGGACTTCGAGTGATGATATTTTGAACGTAACTGGATATCCTAGGCGATCTGACGCCGTCAAACCTATGATCCGGCAAACCATTTTCCTACCCAAACGGGTAATCTCGGGCTTCTACATTTCTAAAGATGAATGCTGTCACAGGTCATATCGAAGGGGAAATTTATCATGTACGCGACATGTCTTCATGTTATATGAGCAGATCGGGAATGTAGCTATGACGTAATGGAATTTTTAGGCAAGCACTCCTTACCCGTAAATGCGTGCGTAAGTTCTTAGATTGGAGATAAGGACTCGGGCGAAACGGAGCGACTTCATACAATTTATTTTTATCAATGCCATAGGTATTCGCTATAAACAATGCCAAATGAACCATTATGTGCTCTTTTAATTCTATGCAATAGTTGGGGGATGCTATAGCAACCACACAATAAAAAAGCACAGAGGATCATGATATGAAGGTAAATTAAAAAATAGAATAAAACAGAAGAAGCAGAAGTAGAATAACAAAAACTACTTCACAATCAAGCTTGCACTGGGAATTAACCCAAGCTGCTTAAGTGTCTCTCCGAATGACTCTGCATCGAACACTTTCCGAGGGAAATTCTGCGTAAAGCTCTCAACCTCCATCCCAATTTCCTGAGTCACTGCCGCGGCCACCTCGAACAGGGTCGTATCGACGGGAAAAGTTTTCATAACATTGCCAGTTGGTGTTTGCAAACGTAATCGAGATTCTGTATAGGCCGAAGCCGGTTTCGACGTAGCGGGTGTGGTTGGAGCAAGGCTTGTTGCGGGCACGGCGGCAGGGGGCGGGGCACGACCTTGCCGCTCAGCTTTTTCCCTCTCAGCGCGCACCCGCCTCTCTTCCTTATCAGCTTCGATCCTGGCTCTTATACGTGCCCTGGCTTCTACTTCCTCTTGCTTTTCCCGTCGTTTCTTCGCAACTTCTTTCAGCTGTTCTTTTTTTTGGAGCTCTTCCTTGAGATCTTGTGTCTCCTTTGTGGACTTTTTTCGTATTTCCTAAAATTTATTTTGCGTCAATTCAACCTTTAAAGAAAAACAGAGGGAAAAACGCAAGTTGTCACAGGAGAGAGGCCAATCTATATATACGCAAATCTCATCCAGTGGGTTTCACTAACCTCGTTCCTCTTCTGGTCACTTTTATCCTGCTCCAACATCTGCGCCTTCTTTGCAGCTAGCTTCTGCCGCAACTCCTCCAGTCTAGCCTTTTTCTCCTCCTCGGTCAGCGGGGCAATTTCCTCCGTCGATTCCGAAAAGTCAACATGCTCCGTCTTCGATGCGTGGAATTCAGCTTGGGCCTGGCTGCGGAACCGCTTCCCGCACTGGTTGCAGACAAGACTTCTCGCTTCTTCGCCCGGTTTCAACGCTGGTGGCTCATCTGGGTCGATGCCCAGCTGGGTAGTGGCGGAGGTGGAAGCTTTGATTTCGTCGAGGGATTTCTCTTGGTTGGCTTCGAGCCATTCGAGGGCTCCTTGTACTACAGCAGAACCATATGCTTAGACTTGATAGTGGAGGTACGGATGGTCAGAGAAAGTGTACATATAACAACGGAGAGCACTTACATCCTCCTGTTTTGGATACAGCTAACTGAGCCCTCTCTGCATCAAATCCCATGTCGATGAGTTGTGCTAGATCTGAGGGCATGGTTGCGGAAGGTTCTTGGTAGGTGTGACGTGGGTGGATTGTACAGAGCTAGAGGGAGAAGAGAAGATCTAATAGGAGAGAATGCAGAGTGAATTATATGATAGATAGAGGGAGAATCCAGGCGACTCAGTTCGCGTTGACATGCACCTTTCGTTCTGGATTGCCTCTCGCCCGCTGCTAGTCAGTTATTAGTGCGGCAGATCCAGCAGAAGGAGAATGAAGTCATAGCTTAATGTTTATTTTTACACGTGCCTTCGCTTACTGTTAGAGGATAACGTTGTCATCTATAATCACACTGATACTGAATAAAATTGAAAGAAAAAATAGGTTTATTTAATAAATATTGTATAAAGTCATTAGAATAATATTTAACTGAGCTCTCTTAACTATAAGATTGTCATAACTTGGTGAAATTATTGACAATTTCTATCATTTCTATATACATTTATCACTGAAAAGTTGGGAATTTGAGAAGAGCAGATATCAAGAGAATTAGATTTTAAAAGTAGAGTAATTTTATAAAGAATTCAGTGAGATTTTTCTGAGCAGAACTCAGAGTTAATATTTATATTAATAATACTATTGAAATTGAGGTTTTCTTAACTGATAAAATCAGAAATTATACTCTGTATTACTTTTTCAGAGTTGATAGATCTTCAGAGAGCAGACTTATCAGTGATATATTCTTTAATAAATGCAGAATTTACAGTAGTGATTTATAGTTTTTTCAGAAAATATCTGACTCTTCAGCTCAGAGTCTTATTATTAGAATAAATGAATTCATTTCAAAGTTACTATATTTATAAGATATATTAATTACTAAATCAGAAGTAATAAATTAATTAGTAATAGTAATAGCAATTGTATCAGTAGCTGATATTTTAATATTATCAGTAACTGACTTATCAGAATTCTTTTAATTATTATTTTCAGAAATATTCTTCTCAGCAGCTGCTTTTAAAACTTACTTAATATACTTAATATTATCAGCAGCATTCTCATTATATGACTCTGTCTTTAGAGAATATTAGTTTTTATAATAATAGAGATATTAAAAGTAATAAACTTACTAAGAATAGTAATACTTCTTTACTACAAGTATCATTGTCTGCTCTCTGATTAAATATCAATTCTTTTCTTTAAATGTTGAAAAAGTTAATCATGAGAAGTTATCTCTCTGAAGAGAAAAGCTTACATCTCGTATAAACTTACAAATAAGTGAATTATTAAAAGAGAAAGAATATGAACAGTATTTGAAGAGAATCTCTACAATTAATATAAAAGACTCTATTCTGATTTATTCAGATGACTCAAAAAATAAGAATTTGAATAGATTAGGCACAGGCATTGCTTATACTGAAGATAATATTAATTTTATCTCAGATTTCTGAAATCTAGACTATGAATCTGAAGTCTTTGATACTGAACTATTTGTAATAGTGAAAGCTTTCAAACTCATTGAAATAAAATCTTATAAAAGAGAAAATTGTTTGAAAGAGATATAAATATTCTCTGATAATCAAGCTGCTTTAAAAAGACTTAGAAATAGTCAGATTCATAATAATCAAATGAATCTTAAACTGATCTTAAACTCTGTTTTGAAAATTCAAAAGAGAAGAATATCAAAGCTGATAATTCATCTACACTAAGTTCCTGCTCATATGAATATTCATGGCAATAAATTGACTGATTCAGCTGTAAAAAAGAGTGCAGAATTAAGCAGATCTATTGTAAGAAATCCCGCTTCTTGTGAATTCTTTACCTCTATTTCTATCTCTTGTGTAATCAATAGAGCTAGCAGCTCTTGACTACACATAACTATATAGACTGAAGTTCATGAATACTATTTATAACTCAGCTTGAATACTATTATATATTTAATCTCTATATTTTATCTTTCTACTGTGAATACTTCTAGTAGTTAATAGTACATATTATATCAAGTTGTAAACACCTGAATAATCATCTGTGAGTACTTATTCTTACATTTCAAGCTCAGTCAGTCAGTAATTATCTGTTATAACTAAAAGAACTAGAAACTTATATACTTCAATCTCTGTGAATTCTACTACAGACACTTAGAAGCAGTCATCTGAATTATGAATAATCTCTATAAAAGAAGTCTCAAAGAACTTATTAATTACTCACAGAATATTATTCTCTATATCTGTGATAGAGAAACTCTCTGAACTCATAAATAAATCAATCTCAGTAAAGAATATTTTTAAGCATCTTTTACAGAATCAAGCTATTTTTCTATAAGAAATACTTACTATCTGTAAACACTCTTGAACTGAGTCTCTAGACATAATCTTCAGAGATACTTATAAATTGAAAAGAAACTTTCTTAAGCTGTAATTACTTAAGATTACTTATTAAATTACAATCTATAAAAGCTTTTATAAGTTTGTATTTAAAATTAACTTATAAGTCTGACTGTGTAATATGAAAGATGAAGAAGCTATTATCTATATAATAACAGATCTCTATTACACTGAAGTCAAGAACTGACTAAATTATTTAGAGAATAATTATAAGAGATTTCACTGATCTGTTCTTAAAATCTATCTAGAGAATAAGTTAAGAAACTTTACAAGCTGAATAGAGAATATCTGAACTATGATTATTAATATTAGAAAAAGACATAAGAAATCTGATAAAGACTACTTATAATACTTTATAAAATTATAATACAAATTGAGATCTGTGAAAACAGAGTTCTGAAATAAGATCTGAATGATAATGTTTATAAAGAGACTAAATAAAGATATACAGAATAAGCTCATTGAGTAAGACTCTAAGTTCTTAACTCTGAAGAAACTGATGACTCTTATTCATTACTTACAGATCACTGTGAGAGTCATAGATCTATAGAGAGTGAATTACTGACTGACTCTGTGAGAGTCAGAATAACAGAGAACAGATTTATTAGAAAAAAATGATAAGATACAGAGAGATTCATATCTGACTACTAAGTAGAGAGAGAGAGCTTTATAAGCTTCTGTGAATAGAGTGTATAACAGAGAGATTAAGAAAAAGAGACTCTGCTTTATCTATTCTAAATCAGAACATCTTTATACAAACTATCTAAATAAATTAAAATAGAAATTTGAGAAGTTATAGACAGAGTCAGCAACAGTCTTTCTAAGAGTCTTAAAGCTGATACCTGAATCTGTTACTTCTCTGATAAAAATACTTACTTATAAGAAGAGACTGCATCACAGTACTGCTGCTCTGCAAGTATGAAAAGTATTAATGAACTCAGAATCTCAGATTACTATAATGTCTCTAAAGCTCACAGAGTGAATACACTGAAAGATGAAAACTGAGAATCTGCTCTTATAATAAGTAGAATACAAGAACTCAGATCTGAGAGTTGAGAGATTATAAGAGTTATCTTTGAATTGCAAGATCTCTCTGAAATCTGAAGAAGATTTATAAAAACTGTGATTATTATAAATATCACAGATGACATGTATTTAAGACTTATATAACTTTAAAGACATAATTCACACATAGCTGTTCATGAGTCAGGTTTATACTTCTGATCAGTGTTGACAGACTCACTTATAGAGATAGAATCAGTTAATACTGTAAAGTTGATTAGAGAAGATAAGCTCATCTATATAATGACTTTATAAGTGTCTGAGAATCTCACAGTTATGAAAACTGAGCTTCAAATATCAGAGAAATACTGAGATCTCACAGAGATGTTCAGCTCAGTAAAGACAGCTGAGCTTTCTTCTCATTATGAGAAGAATCTAGTAATAGATTTGATATAAGAGTAGAAACTCTTCTGAGAATTAATCTATAAGCTCTTTCATTACAAGATAGAGAACTTACAGATCTATATAAGAAAGAATCTGAACTTTAAGATAATAAAGAGCTGCTACTCTCTGTCTCTGATTAAGAATGTAATTAATTATCTTATAAAAGCTGTTATATTCACACAACTGAATGTGATTAATATATATACACAGCTGTGAATACAGTCTGAGAATGAATAAAAGACTGTCTTTAGAACTGCACTGAGATTATTTGAATATCTAGTAATATCTTTTGATCTGACTAATATCTCTACAGCATTTCAGTCTTTTATTAATAAAATACTTTGTGTATATCTGAATATCTTTATAATAATATATCTGAATGATGTGATGATGTACTCTGTAAAGAAGAAAGAACACACTGAGCATGTATAAAGTGTATTGAAGATCTTAGATGAGACAGAACTGTATATTAAGCTTATAAAGTACAACTTCAGTATTTATCAGATTAATTTCCTAGAATATGTAATCACTGCATATGATATTTAGATGAAATCTTTGCAGATTGAGACTATTCTATTATAACTGAAGTTAACTAGTATTCATGAGATTCAGATCTTTCTGAGCTTTGTAAATTTCTATAGATAATTTATCTTTATATTTATAAGAATCTTCTTGACTCTTACAGACATGCTGAAGAATGAAAATAAGAAGAAGTCATCTTATAAATAAAGAATGAAAAGATTGTTAAGAAGAGAGAACTGTGATAACTTTCTTATCTCAGAAGCTTATAAGATGTTTACAAGATTGAAATAGATATTCACAGACATAGTGATACTATTTCACTTTGATTTCTTACTCTTAATCAGATTAAAGACAGATATTTTCTTCTTTATAATTTCAGAAATAGTCTTATAACTACAGTTAAATAAGAACTGAGTTTCAGTGATCTTTTTCTTACAGAAGATATAACTCACAGAGATCAACTATAACATTCATAATCAGAAGCTTCTTATAATAGTGAAATTCTTTCATCACTGATATTACTACTTTGAGAGTCTTATGACAGTAATTACTATTAGAACTGATTATAATAGCTTATAACAGTTTACTTTAATCAAGAAACTTTTACAGTGATAGATTTACTGAGCTCAGAGACTGAGTGAGTTCTGATTCAAGATAGAATATATTAAGAAAACTAAGAACTCAGCAGATGAATTGTCTCACAGATCAGACTATATTAAGAAGATCAGAGTAACAGATATAGAGAGACTAGAGAAGACAGAAAAGCTTCATAGAATGCTCAAACTGAGTGTTATAAAGAGATTAACTGAAGAGTCTCTCAATTCTCTGTAAGAGAAGAAAGAAAAGAAAGAAAAGAAGTCTATACAACTACTCTCTATAACACTGAGAGTCAATACTATGAGAATCTTTGTAAGAATTCTTGAAGAGAGTATCTATAATCTGAAGAATTTATAAGCTTTGAGAAGCACTGTAGAAGATCTGATATAAGAAGAAACAGAGTATAAGTCTTTATAAGATCTTCTATTCAGATTGTCTGAACTACAACTGAAGAATGAATATACTCAGTATATTCAGAAACTGCTTATAACAGAGATCAATTCTGCAGAAATAAAGAATTGAAGAGACTTAAATAGTCTCTTATAAAGAGAGAGCTGGATTTATATATCTATGAATGAGTTTCTATGTATAGAACTTATTAAAAGATATCATGACTCTTCTCTAATAAGTTATTTTACAGACACTAGAACTCATGAGTTGTTTATAAAAAAATACTGCTGACTGAAGATGTAAGAACTTGTAAAGAAGATAGTAAATTCTTATACTATTTATCAGAATTCATGAATAGTTTAGTTCAGATTATATGAAGAACTTACTTCTCTATTCATTTCATAAGAATCTTAAGAATAGCTAGAAATGAATACTCTTATAAGTCTCTCTGAAAGTAAGAATATATATAATACCTGCTTTAACAGTGTACTGATAATAGTGAATTACTTTATCAAGATAACACACTTTATATTCATCTGTAAGAACTTGAAGTTAAAGAATTTGACTTATATCTTTATCTGCAATGTGATCTGATTATATAAATTATCTATGAATATTATCTCAGACAGAGAATTAATCTTTATAGAAGAGTTCTGATCTGATCTGATAATTATACTAAAGATCTCATGAGATCTAAGCATAGCTTTTCATCAATAGATAGATGATTAAATAGAATATCTGATAAGTATATTAAAACAGTATCTGTAATACTTTGTTAATTATAATCAGAATGACTGAGTGTATTGATTATTACTTATAAAGTTTGTATACAATAACTCAAAGTATGTCAGTATAGATAAAACCCTCTTTAAGATACTTACTGAGACTTATCTATGAATGATCTTGATAAACTCATGAGAGTACACTATAGAGTATGATAATATCTGTGAACAGACTGAGAGAATTCAGAAGATCTGAGAGAAAGTCTGTAAATTCTTAAGAAAGACTTAAGAGTATCAGAAGAGATACTATGACTTTAAGTATATTATAAAGAGTTTCAAGAAAGATGATAAAGTCTGACTAAGTCTAGAAAATATTATTATACAGAGATCTAGTAAGAAGCTGAATCTCTTATAAATAGAGTCTTATAAGATTATGAAGAAAGTTAGCTTACAGTTCTATAGATTGAAACTATCATCTGAGTTACAGATATACAATGTTTTTCATATCTCTTTACTCTGTGAATATAAGAAATTCTCAGAAGAGAACTCTGTGACTCATCACTCTATTTATAAAGTATTAGAGAGTGAAAGAGAATATTAGATTAAAGAAATTATTAACTCAGAGAAGTGAGATTATAAGCTCTGATTCAAGATTCAGTAATAAGAGTATTCTGATAAGATGAATAAGTTCACTTGAGAATTATTTAAGTAGATAAGACATCTGCAGAAGCTGAGACATGACTTTTATACTATGAATTCTGATAAGTCAGAATAATGCAGTCTTTACTAAGAATCTGATTATAATAAAGATATTAACACTGTTATTTATAAGCTCTAGTCTATAAGATAATAAGTTTCTACTGAGATTAACAGTTCATAGTGTATATAAGAGAAGAAGAAATCATGCTCTCATTAAAGCTAAGAAATAAGAAAATAAAAACAGAACTGTGAACATAATTTAGAGACTAATAAAGAAAAAATAAAGAAAACTCAAACTTATATTCTTATTATCTGTGACACTCAATTCTCTTATAACTATCAATTTTCTTCTTCAAAGAAGCAGAAAGTATTATATCTGTGATACAGATAATTATTGCATTTGATATGAAGATTTTCAGAAATGTATAAACTTCAGAGAAGCTGAACATCAGAGTATATACAGTTATAGCAGAGTCTTAAAAGCTGGCTGTCTATGCATATAATCAGATATCTCTTACAAAGCTGTGTCTACTCTCTCAGTTATGCTGATGTATTCAGTCTGAAAACAATTAAGATGCAGAGAGAGAGCTTATCTATTCAGATTAACTCTTATTATAAATTCATGACATTTACATTATCTTAATTACTCAGATTTTGCAGGTATCTGAAGACTCATCTCTCATTGATAATGAGATTGTGAAAATGTACTGTGATGTGAGAATCATTGATAGAAAATCTAGATATATTCATATATATCTGATCAGAGATTGTGTGAGTAGAGAGAAGATAATCATAGATCTATAGAGCTGTAGAAGACACTGACAACACAGAGAGCTTTATAAGAACTGTCAGCTAGAGTCTATAAGAAATTACTTGTGAGAAGACTTACAGTAAAGAAGAGAACTACACTACTTGAAGCTAGAGACTGATATGAGAGAGATATAGAGTGAGCTGCAGATCTGAAGATTGAATACAGTGACAGAGCTGAGAAGAGTGAAGACACAGTTGTAAACAGCAGTGTCTCTGCTTCATTAGCTGATAAAAAGCAATCAGAGAAGTTGTAAAGATACTTATGAGAAGCTCAGCAGTAGTCAGACATTATTTACAAAGATATTAAAATTAAAAAAATTTTTATTCTTGAGAAGTTCTTGAATTAATACACAGATATTATTAGAAATACTCTCTCTCTGTCATCTGAGTGAAAATACTTCATGAATAAATAGAGATACTCACAGTTTATAAGAAAGAGAGCTATTATAGAAAAAGAGAAAAGAAGATGAGATTCTATGAATATATCTGAGATATTTATACTACTCTAGAGAGATTTACTTACACTGTAAGTGATCTTATAAAATAGTCAGATCACTCTAGTAAATAAGAGTGATTGTGAATTATAGATATGAATCTTTCTATATAACTATAAAGAGTAATTGCAGACTGTAGACATCTTGATTCTATAATTCTACAGAGTTAATGAAAGAATGAAAAATTTCTCACAATTCTACAGTGTTAAAGAACAATGATTTGTAAGAATGAGTGAAAGATTAACTTATAAATACTTCTCTTTAATGAGAATAATCTCATAGAGAGTGATTCATCTGTGAGATGAATCTATGTAATGATTACATAAGAATCTCATGAAAATGATTGAGAGTTAACTGAAACTCTTCTATATAAAAGATGTGAAATGAATCTGTATAATAGTTAGAGAAGAATCTGTAAACTATAAAGAATCTTATGAAATAAGAAACTGAGTGACAGACTCTTTTTTCTTCATAGTAACAAGGGATTTTTCCTCACTGAGATTTTTTATAGATATGAAGAGTTTTTAGTGAGTATCACTGCAGTGCTGAGCTGATTCTATGAAGTCACTCAGTGAAAGGCTTCATGAACAAAGTCTTATAGAGAAGAGAGTATGTAAGAAATCTCACTTCTTGTGAATTCTTTATCTCTATTTCTATCTCTCATATAATCAATAGAGCTAGCAGCTCTTGACTATACACAACTATATAGACTGAAGTTCATGAATACTATTCATAACTCAGCTTGAATGCTATTATACACTTGATCTCTATATTTTATCTTTCTACTGTGAATACTTCTAGTAGTTAACAGTACATATCACGCCAAGCTGCAAACACTCAAATATTCGCTCCGAGCACTTATTCTTACATCTATTTAAAAAATTATGTCCTCATCTTTTATAAAGAGAAAAATAAAAAAATCTTGTTTAGACAAGTGAAATGAAAGCTGGCAGAAATAAAAGAAGAGTATATATTATTCAAGATTTGAAACAAAACCCAAGTGAAAATCTTGTTCAATTAAATGTAAAAAGAAAATATTCTCATCTATAATACAGCTGAAACTAGAACATGGCTATTTCAAATCTTATATACAAAGATTTGATGATAGATTTGACTCAATAGAATGCTCATTCTGCAATACAAATGAGAATTCTGAGCATATTGTAATACACTGTACATTATACAATAGTTTCAGAGTCAGATTGAAAGAGAAGTATAATCTAAATCAATTAAATATGAGATTCTTATTCTCAACTGAGACAGGAATTAAGTACTTAATAGACTTTCTATCAGAAACTCAAGCAGTCACAAGAAAATGACTAAATTCAGAATTATCTGAATATGAAGAGGAGGAAATCAATCAGATATAGTCTGTTAAAACAGCTATACACTCTCTTTTAATAATTTGTTTTGTTATAGTCTCTCTTTACTTTATCTTTTTCTTTATCTTTTTCTTTCAATTTCTTTCTATCTATCTATTTAATGTGTCTATCTTTGAGACTGTGTTCTTTTTCTCTTTTCCTTTATCATAATATTGTCAAAAGATTTCAAAGTATTAAAAGATGTTAAAACACTGCAATTTGTAAACAGTTTTTGTATTCTGAGCTGGAATTTTCTGATTTTGCATATCTGAAATTGATGAATGTATAATAGTTAACTTTACAGACATAGGAAAAACCCTGAGAACTAAAAGTTCTCAGATAGATGTCATAGTCTCTGACTGCATACATCTATAATTAACGAATAATAATAATAATAATAAGCATCATTGTCTGAATCACTGTCAGTAAAATCTTTATTTACAGTTTCTAAGAAAGAAAGACATTGATCATTCTCAGATTCTTATCTAGAGACAGATAGCGGATAGTGTTTCAGATTTTAATTAAACAGATACAACATTTTACTTTCTGATATGATTTATAGAAAAAAGTTGTGTCGTGAAAAAGATATGAATGAAGTGAATAAGCAGTCTTGATAAAGAGATGAGATTGAATTACTGAAAAGAAATATATTAATAAAAGCTGTAATTAGTAACAATCTACATTAATTTAATATTAAGAATCAAACCACTATATTTCTATTCATATTGTGATTCAAAGATTGCTTGCCAGCATATAATTACAGGCGTACGCCGGCTTCTTATATATTATAATATTGTATGCTAAATTAATTAGTGACTGCTATGACCTTCTTTACACTTGTAAGCAAGTTCAGAAGCAGTTATGTTATTATCTGACAGTCATACATTCTTCTGAATTACATTCTTCCTCATCAGATTCAGTCACACTCATATGATCATAATATCTGTTCTAGCTTCATGCGGATTAGCGCGCCACTAGCATTCATAATCTTGTAATCTATTTCTGATTCAGCTAGTATTTCATGTACACTCTTACAAAGAAACTTTCACTATATTACATCTCTTATTCACTAACTTTTCTCATTCTTCAATCATCTTCTTCATCATCATTATTATTAAATATCATCATTATTCAAGATCTCTATTTCTTCTTCTATTCAACTCTTTCTATCTATTTGTCTATTATATTATACATATTTCTGATAATGACTCTCTGTTCTTATAACAAGTGTTATTGTAGTACTCATATTAGGCAGTTCATTAGCAGTAAGTATAATATATTGTGAAACATGATCAGAACTTGTTTATCTTCTAATAATGGTCAGAATGTACTATCATGAATAATCTATCTTCTTCACTTTCTCATATATTCTTAACTGTTTTCTTCTCAGTGAGTTTCTGATCATATTTTCTGATATGATTTTGCATAAATGCAGATACTGATATGTTATTTTTATTCATATAGAATCTTCACATGTTAACAGATCTGTGTTCACTGATAATAGTGAACTCAATATTGAATTATTGATTGAAAAGTTGAAGAATGTAATAATAAAGAAATTATCTGTGTTATATATAACTGAGTCTTCTGCATTTCTCTCTGCTTTCTCTGTTTCTTTCTCTGTCACTTCTTCTCAATCTTCTACATCTGTTTCTATGTCTGATTCTCCTGCTTCTGCTATCTCTGTTCTTATGACTCTTACTTCTACTACTTCTGATTTTACTGTCTCTGCTTTCATTATCAGCTCTCTCTCTTTCAAGAAGATATTGTGTAGACTTAATAAATCATGTTTTTTAGCATATATACTTCTGTTCTTCTTATCAACTCTCAGAACAATTTATTATATAAAGACTGTATATAATATAATAATCTGAAGCTCAGTCACAGATACTGATTATTATGTTTATTTTAAATATTCATAGTGAGATAATTATTCATTTATATCAGAGAATTATAATACAACCGCTCCACCACGAACTCGCTCGATTTTTCGAATAAGAACCCGCCGATAGATCCATCGAAAAGCCCTCAATCATACAAGCATTTTGACCCCATCGCTGACTGCATACCCCGTGTGATGGTGAAGTTATCCAGCCAAACATTGAACCAGATGTCATTCGGAACTCCTGCATGGGATTATCCCTCATTCTCCCCTATCACACCACAACCCCGGGCCAAAGTGCCATACAAATTGTAAGATGAAGAGACCTAGTCATATGCATCAATCTTCTTGATTTTGAAAGATCTTCAATCTGTAGTTGTGAAGATATCTGAGAAGCAATCTCTGTGAAAACCCTGTTCATCTTTGATGTTTTAAAACATTAATGCTAAGTCTCACTCTCATATCACTCTTCTCAATCTGGCTCATCTCTGACAGAAAAATACAAAAAGATATCTCAATGATAATATCAAGTATATAATTAACAGTCACTTCTGAAGTGCAATCTCTGCAGTCTGTCTTCAGTGTATCTAGACATCAACACTAAGTCTCACTCTTATATCATCCCTCTCAATCTGGCTCATTCTCAATAGAAAAGTACAAAAAGATATCTCAGTAACTATACTCAATACATAATCAGCAGACATAATAATTATAAAATCAGTATATCTTAAGATCTGACTGAGTCTTTGATCCCTGCATAGTGAGATATATTAAATCTAGTTTTAATATCTCAATATTCAATAGATTCTGTAAGGAATTGAGAACAGTAATACTAGATTTCTATTGAATTTAAGAATTAACTCTATATTGATATAATCATTGACAAAGTCTTCTATTTTGAAATATAGATAATCAGTTCCTCTACATCTCACTGACAATATTTATATTATTATATAGAAACAGACTTATATTCTCTATACTATTAAGACTCTGAAGAGAGAAAGTCTTGATAGAGAGTATACAGTAGTGTATATCTTAGCAGTTTCTATCTCATTCTTCTGCAGCAGTTAATGCAAAAAAAAAGATCTTAGAAATAGTTTTTTACTTCTCTTGAAAAAGTAAGATGTTTTTCTCTGAATTTTACACAATATTCTTACAAAGAATTAAAAACAGAGTTGTTTTATGTCATAATTTCATATTCTTTTAAGTAAGAATTACTTTTTCAGTGACTGAAGAGCTTTTATTAATACTTAATTCTTTTTTACACTCTTTATTAACTGATTTGAGTTACACACTTATTGTGTAAGAAGAATTGAATAATTTAGAATAAAATTGAATAGTTTTAATCAATTTCTCTGCAAAAAATTGATTTATTTTTTATCAGTTTTTCTCTTAAAAACTGTCATATTATCTGATTTATTATCAATTGATATCATACTTTTTCTCACTGTATCTTAAGAAAGAGATTGTAAAGATTTTATTGATTTATCTTAAAAATCAATTTTAGTTTATTAGATTCTCTTTAAAAATCTAATCTAGTTACTGAACTAGTGTGAAAAAATTCAGATATTATATACATAAAAGTCTTTTATTCTTCTTTTGAAACAGTCTGATCAACTTTTCAATTGAAAACAGACTTAGAAATATCTTAATTGAAACAGTCTGATCAACTTTTCATTGAGTGAAAATAATGAGTTCAAAAATACACTCAGTTGATGTGGAAAAAGATGCTTTCTCAAATGCTATTTCTGAGATTGAAATTCTGAAGAGAAGAAAGAAAGAAGAAATAGAGAAATAATAAGTTCTTAAAATACAGAAACTTGAAAAAGTAAGAAAGATTCTTGAAAAGCAGTGTCTGAGTGAGATGAATGAAGAAGTTCTGTTAATTCTTCATACTCAGACTAGACAACTACAGAAGATGATCAAGTTTAAACTTAAAATCTCAAACACAGTTTAAAAAACCTTGAAAATTCCTAGTATAATCACTGACTCTTTATCTTACTCTTCTTCTTTCTTTTTTTCTACTTCTTCTTCTTCTTTGAATTAGAAGAAAACATATGCTTAAGCAGCTGAATCTGCTGTCTCTAAATCTGCTATCTCAAAACCTGCTTAAAATTCTGAGAAAACTGAGAAGAATACTGCTCATGTCTCTATTCATAGAAAAGTGAAAAAGAAAATGTAAAAAGAGAAAAACTTTCAAATCTTCAGAAATAGAAGACTTATTTTCAAAGTCTCAAATTAGAATATTCTGCAAAGAAACAAGCTAAACTTAAATCTCATTTTCAGAATCAGAAATGAAATTAATCAGCAGTTCTTTTCTCAGTTAATGACTGATATTGAAGTTTAAAAATCAGTTATAGCTTCAATTGAGTCATCATTCTTTGAAAACTTCATCATTCTGACTACAATATCTGAATTCAGTACTGAATTCCTTATTCAGAATGAGAATCTCTGAAAGTCAGCAGTAGAATCTTTGTTAAACACAACAATTCTATCTGAAAGAGATGAAAAGTGAGATAAATTCATTCTTTATAATATTTCAGTTGATATTTTTGACTGTGAAGAAGAAATACTACTTCTTAAAAATGAATTGAAAGAAAACAACTCTATTCAACTGAGAAAGAAGCCTGTATAACTAAATTCAATTGAGTTCAGACAAAGCAGGAGAAATGCCTCTGTTCTAGTATATATAAAAACACTTGAACAGTCAAAGATCTCTGAAGTAAGAGTAGCAGGTTTGAAAATGAGAGTTCATGAATACAAAGACTCAAGAATGAATCTCAAAGCTCAAACACAGTGTTCAAACTATCAAAGATATGAACACTTTGTAATCTCATATTTTAGAGACTTAAAATTTGCATTCTGTGCTAGAGATCACAAAACTAGTGAGCATAAATGTGAAACATGCTTAAAAAGAGATGAAATTTGTCAACATACTCTGCTTAAGTGCTCTAATTGAAAAGAAAAACATGCATCTAGCTTAAAAGAATGTATATTTACTTCTAGAACTCAAAAGAACTGAAGAAAAGATAAAGCTCAAAGTCAATCTAAAACTGAAGAGAAGAGTCAAATTAGTAGACTTATAACTGCAAGCTTAAAAAGAAGAAACTCTCAACTATCTAAGTCTTCAAACTTCAATTCTTCAGCTAAATGTAAACAGAATTTGAATTCTCAAACTTCTGTTAAGATTAGAGAAGTGAGAAATAACTCTGATGATAAACTAGATATAATATAAGTAGTTAAGATTTCTACTTTTCAGAACAGTTATAATCTACTATTTAATAATAGTGATTAGATTCTACTCTACTCTCTTTTAGTATGAATATACAATAAAAATAACAAAAAAAGTTTAAAAACTCTTTAAAAATCACATTTATTTAAAATAATGTGAATAGAAACTCAAATTGTATGTATTCTTATCTTCAAATTACATTTGAATAAAAAGTTGATTTTATACTGCTTCAGAAGCTGAATTTTGATGCAGAGTAAATATATGTTATTTCTTATTTAAGCTACTACTGCTTTTTATCTCAAAAGTCTGAGATAAAGTCAAGAGTAGTAATCTATGAAAGAAAGAGATCAAGATATCAATTTAATCTAAGATTTGATATCATATCTGACTCTGATATTCTGGTGAGTGATATTATAGATAAAGAAAATGAGTTTGATACTATACAACTCATAAATATCTATAATGAAAAGTCATTGAAGAAAAATAACAATATCTGAATAATTAATAGAGGATTTCTGAACTTAACTTTATTAAGAAACTCTATAATTGCAGAAGATTTCAATGCATATCATTTCTGATAAAATTCAGAATGTAAGAGAGCAGTGAGAGCTGATAATCTGATTGAATAAATCTTCGAGCATTCAATAGATTTGATTAATAAGTTTGATTAATAAACATTCTTTAGAAAAGGCATGAAATAGAAGTCTATTATATATCTAATCTTCATATCATAAAATCTAATGAAAAGAAGACTTGTAAACTGATTTATTGATTTAAATGAGACATCAGAATCAGATTATGAGATTATTCAATTTGATATTGAACTGAGTGAAAAATAAATGAGTGAAAATCCTCTTCTCTCTAATCAGTATAACTTTGAAAAAGCTGATTGAAAAGCAGTTGAAGAAAGTATAAAACTATTAAAATCTGAAAGACAGAATGAGCTATATTGAAATTCTGATCAAGATATCTCAAATGAAATGCTTAAGAATAGAGTGAAGCTTATTACATCTATTATTCTAATAAGTGTTAGAGATAATATTTTAAAAAGAAAATCTTCTGAGTATTCAAAATCTTGATGAAATGAGAATATCTCATCTAAAAGAAAAGAATTAGCTACTGCTAGAAGAGATTTGAAAGAATGATGTAATATCTGATGAAGAGTTCAAAGCTGTCAGAAATGAATATTTTTCAGATATTAAAAGAGCTAAAACAGACTGCTGAAATAAATTTCTTGAAGAAGCATAAGAGAAGAAAGTTTTTAAAGCTTTTAACTATATAAAAATAAGAAGTGTAGCAAAACTTCTAGTCTTAGAATATGAGTTTCAGAATGAATCATATACAGTCAACTCTTTTGAGGAAAAATGTCAAGCTTTTATGAGAATTCTCTTTCAGAACTCATCAGATTCAGATTCAGATTCAGAGAAAGAGAATATATCACTTCTCAACTATATTAATGAAAATGACTGAAAATAATCTGATCTTACACAAGATGAATTAGAGTCAGCTATCTTCTCAAGTTCTGTTAAAACTGCTGCAGGTCCTGATTCAATTAATCACTTGATTATTCAAAATACATATTCCTACTTAAAGAATGAATATTTTGAGCTCTTTTTCAATCTCTTGAAAAATGAATATCATTATGAATGCTGAAGAGAAGCCACTGAAGTGATTCTTATAAAACCTAATAGAAAAACTTCAATTCTCAAGTCATATAGAGTAATATCTCTATTGAACTGCCTAGAAAAGGTTTTAGAAAAGATAATAGCTACTTAACTATCTTTTATAAGCTCTATAGATGATTCTCTTTTATTCAGTGAATAAATGAGAGATAGAAAACAGTGTTCTACAATTGACACTGTTCTCTTAGTTGTTCACAATATTCAAATAGCAAAACATAAGAGTCTGGTCTCAACTACAGTTTTTATTAATATAAAAGAAGCATTTGATTATGTTTCAAAGTCAAAGTTAATTCAGATATTGAAGATATTAAAACTGCTACTTTCTCTAATAAAATGAGTTAACTGTTTTATATCTAAAAGAATTATACAACTCTTCTTTGATGGAATGAAATAAGACAAGACTGAGATAAAAATAGAAGTCTCACAGAGATCTTCAATCTCACTTATTTTATTTACAATATACACTGCATATCTATTTAAAAATAGAAATATGAGAATAGTGTAATCTCTGAGTTATGTGAATAATATTAATCTAGTCTACAGCTCAAAAACTATTAAAGAGAATTTAAAAGTGATTGAAGAAGCTGTAAAGAAAATCTTTGTTAGAGCAGATATCAATGAAATTCAATTTAATATGAATAAAACTGAGTTAATTCATTTCTTTTCTAGATTCAATGAGAAAGAACTATCTCTAACTCTTTTAAATAGAGAGATTAAACCCAGTGTAAATATCAAATGATTAGAAGTATGATTAAACTTCAAGTTGAATTTTAAATATCATATTCAATAAAGAACTATCAAGGCAGAAAGACTATTGAACAACATAATCAGACTATTAAATACAGAGAGAGATCTATTCTTTCAGGCTATGAGACAGTTATATATAGTCTGTATTACATCAGTAGCTGATTATGAAGTTCAAGTTTGATGAAATAATCAAGAGAATTTCACTGAACTCTTTCAAAGTCTGCAAAACAGAGTCTTGAGAAGAATTCTGAAAGCATTCAAATTATCTTCTATAAAAGCAATGGAAATTGAAGCCTCAATTCTCTCTCCTGCTATTAGATTTGAAAAGGCCTGTATGAACTATGCTCTGAGAGTTGTAAAGATGAGCTTAAATCATATAATCAGAGAAAGAGTCTCTTCTTCATTTTCATCAATTAACTCTGGAAATGAACTGGATTGAAATAGATTTCTTAATTGAAATGAAAATAATTCTTCAAAGAAAATGTCTTCTCAACTGTACAGACTATGCTCTCTGATTAAAAATCAATTTTCTTCTTTAAATGTTGAAAAAGTTGATCATGAGAAGTTATCTCTCTGAAGAGAAAAGCTTGAATCTCTTATAGACTTACAAATAAGTGAACTATTAAAAGAGAAAGAATATAAACAGCATTTGAAGAGAATTTCTACAATTAATATAAAGAACTCTATTCTGATTTATTCAGATGACTTAAAAAATAAGAACTTGAATACATTAGACACAGGCATTGCTTATATTGAAAATAATATTAATTTTATCTCAGATTTCTGAAATCTAGGCTCTGAATATGAAGTCTTTGATGCTGAACTATTTGCAATAGTGAAAGCTTTTAAACTCATTGAAATAAAATCTTATAAAAGAGAAAATTGTTTGAAAGAGATATGAATATTCTCTGATAGTCAAGCTGCTTTAAAAAGACTTAGAAATAGTCAGATTTATAATAATCAAATGAATCTTGAACTGGTCTTAAACTCTGTTTTGAAAATTCAAAAGAGAAGAACATCAAAGCTGATAATTCATCTACACTGAGTTTCTACTCATATGAATATTCATGACAATGAATTGACTGATTCAGCTGTAAAAAAGAATACAGAATTAAGCAGATCTATTCAAAAAATGATGTCCTGATCTTTTATAAAGAGAAAAATAAAAGAATCTTGTTTAGATAAGTGAAATGAACACTGGCAGAATCAAAAGAAGAGTATATATTATTCAAGATTTGAAATAAAACCTAAGTGGAAATCTTGTTCAATTAAATGTAAAAAGAAAATATTCTCATCTATAATACAGCTGAAACTAGGACATGACTATTTCAAATCTTATATACAAAGATTTGATGATAGATTTGACTCAATAGAATGCTCATTCTGTAATATAAATGAGAATTCTGAGTATATTATAATGCTCTGTGCATTATATAATAGTCTCAGAGTCAGATTGAAAGAGAAGTATGATCTAAATCAATTAAATATGAGATTCTTATTCTCAACTGAGACTGGAATTAAATACTTAATAGACTTTCTATCAGAAACTCAAGCAGCTATAAGAAAATGGCTAAATTCAGAATTATCTGAGTATGAAGAGAAGAAAATCAATCAGATATAGTCTGTTAAAACAGCTATACACTCTCTTTTAATAATTTATTTCATTATAGTCTCTCTTTACTTTATCTTTTTCTTTATCTTTTTCTTTCAATTTCTTTCTATCTATCTATTTAATGTGTCTATCTTTGAGACTGTGTTCTTTTTCTCTTTTCCTTTGTCATGATATTGTCAAATGATTTCAAAGTTTCAAAAGATGTTAAAACACTGTAATTTGTAAACAGTTTTTGTATTCTGAGCTGGAATTTTCTGATTTTACATATCTGAAATTGATGAATGTATAATAGTTAACTTTACAGACATAGAAAAAACTCTGAGAACTAAAAGTTCTCAGGTAGATGTCATAGTCTCTGACTGTATACATCTATAATTGAAGAATAATAATAATAATAATATCAGAGAATTATTCTCTTTCTTAACAGTATTAAGATTATAAGTCTTTTTCTTTTTCATCTTTTTCTTTCTAATACTGATTTTTCTGTTCTTAGGGAAAATTGTTATAAGTTTTACTGTGCATGAAGTCATGATATTCACAGATATCAAGAAGCTTTTTATAACTGTAAAGTTCAATATCACAGAGATATCTGCTCTAATGAATTTCTTCAGAATAATAGATCTATATCAGTCTATTCTCTAATATCTGTTATCTGACTTTGTAATGCAGATAAAAGATATCTATGTTTTCAGAAACAGAAACATGAATATTGTACTCTTTTACATCTGGAAATATGAGACTTATATATCTTATCTAAGATATTGTTGTGAGAATGAGCTGTTCACACACTGTGTTATACTTTCTGTATTTCTCTATGTCTCTCTCTCTCTTTCTAAGAAGTCTTGTACATGTTGTAATTGCATGTACTGTAAGGGGCCTACGCCGAATAGATCGGTATAATATTATAGGTCTTATATAACAAAGATAAAAATGTTAGAGAAGGAAAGAAAGAGAAAGTGCGAGAATTGATGATTGAGGTGAATATTTATATGTGTATGTGGTGGTGGAGCTTCGGGGCGGAAGAATATACATGTGTTTGTAGCGGCCGAGAATCAGTGATTGGGAATGGCTGAGAATCAGAGTGTACACAACGCGCGT
>NW_025544775.1:7590409-7627135 GCF_000003525.1 Blastomyces dermatitidis ER-3
TAGTCTATATGATTGATTAGGCGCAGCTGCCATATTAGCTCTCTCTTTTCAGAAGCAGTTCTCATCAGTCAAGGACTGCTGTTTCAGATAATATGAAACTCAGAGTTCAGGTCAGTTGATTGTAGTCAACTTATTTCATAAGATATTGTCAGTCACAGCCGTGTGATCTCTCATTGAGGATTTCTTCAATCTCTCACTCAAGTTTATTATCTTCTTCTATAATTCCTGGTGATTGTCAGTCAGAAGTCAGTTAAGAAGGGAATGAATTGATGATAGCACAGCAGAGCAAGCTTGTATGAAATACATCATGAATCTCTGATGATGTATTAAGATGATAGTTATGACTATCTAGAACTTCTATTACTTTATACCTGATATGGCAGTAATCTAGTATACAGAATGAATGTGTGATTCATATATTCTTAAGATTCAATCATATCAGAGCTTTTATCTTATATTGTTCAGTGAGGTCTCAGTGAATATTGATTTGATTCTCTTGATCTTGTTTTGCAGTTACTATAAAGGCCTCTGCTCAATCACAGGCATCTCAGAGCTTCATTACTATATTATCAGCAATCTGAATCAGACTGTGAGAGTTTGATATGAACTGTGTGATCTCTAGAAGATTCAACACTTTCATGTGATATCTGTATGTAAGGAAGAACAGGCTTATATCTGTTGAAATGACATCTCAACTGTTGATAGTGACCTCTGCATGTAGAAGAAGATTATAGCAATCATCTTGTAAGTGATTACAGAACTTATGAAGATAATTCTTTACAGTCTGAATTGTCTGTTCTGATGCATTATCAGTCTCAGAGTGATAGACAGTTGACAGATGATGTATAATCTTGAGAACTTGACAGATTCTAGTTTATAGAGCACTCATGAATTAACAGCTCTGATTCAATACTATGAATCTTGATAATTCATGCATCTGATAGAACAGACTCTGTAGAAAGACTTCAGTGACTTATTCAGTATTCATCTTATTACAAGATTTCAATATTACATCTTTGCTCAATTGATTCATGATGATCAGAATGTTTCTACAATTCTTGCTCTCAGATAGATTAACAGTAAAGTCAATTATCACATCTTATCAGATTCTATTAGAAATATTGAGTGATTTCAGTAGATCTTTTCTACAGTTCTTTCATAAGATAATGAAAGAATAGTGATTACAGTTTCAGATGAAGCATCTGATGCTGTTTAATATCTCAGATTAATAGAATTCTCAGAAGATCATTCTATACAGTTATTCACAGCCTGAATGATCAGTCATACATAAATCATGTATCTCTTGTATTATTCAGGTGTGTAAGGATTTGAAGTGAGAAACTCAGTGTCATTCATGAAATTATGGAGTGTTATTATCATTGATTGAACATTCTGAGATGTCAGTTCTTACTTGTAATTCTGAGAAAAATCAGAATACTTCTTATTATACTGCTTCAGTGAGTGCTTGAAGAAGTTCATTAGTTTGAGCTGCTGTATATCATAGCTTATCTAATGTAGGTTCAGAAGAAGTTGAGATATCAGTGACAGTTCTAATCAGAGAAGCATGTATAGTGCTGTGAGCTGTTCTATCTTGATCAACTAGTATCTTCAGATCTAAGAGCCAGTACTCTCAGTTCATTCAGTGAGTATCTGTTACATCAGATGGCATATCTTGCTCTTGTCATGAGAGGGCATCTGTCATCGAGTTCTGGCTGTCAGAACAGTAGTGTATTGTAAAATGAAAGCAGCTTAAGAACTCAGATTATTATATCTGTTATTTGATAAGTTTATAGATAGTTATGAAGTATTTAAGATTCTTATGATCTGTGACTATCTCAAACTCAGAGATACTTCAGAGTTCAGAGTCTCATTCTTCTAAATAGTGTACAATTGTGAGAAGTTTCTTATCATAGATCTCATAATTGTATTCAGTGAGACTCAGTTTCTTAGACATGAAGACATATGATTATAGAATATCTTTATCATCATATTATAATATCACTTCTTCTATCATATAGTCAGAGGAATCAGCTTCAATAACTGTCTTATAATCAGAATCAAAGATTATCAGCAGAGAAGTATTAATGAACATCTTCTTCATCTGTGTAAACACAGCTTTGATGTCTGCTGATCATTGAAATACTGAGTCTTTCTTGATAAGATCTGTAAGTGATCTCATAATATCTGAGAAGTTTCATATAAATTGCTGATAGAAGTTAGCAAATCTGATGAAGCTTCATATATCTTTCACAGTATGTGAAGCTTCTCATTTAAGAATGGCAGAGACTTTCTCAGAATTCATTCAAATTCTCTTGCCAGCTTCTATAATAAAACTCAGATACTTGATACTCTTAACTTCAAAATCACACTTATTAATATCTATCAGTAGTCCTGCTTCTCATAGCCATTGTAGTACCTTTTACACATATTCTTGATATTCTTTTCTGAATTCATCAGTGAAGATGAGAATGTCATCTAGATAAGCAGATACAAACTTATTAAGAAAATCTCAGAGTACTCAGTTGATATACTTCTGAAATGTACTGAGAGCATTAGTCAGTTCAAAGAGTGTGATTATTCATTCAAAGAGATCATAATATGTTCAGAATGCTGTAAGTCATTCATCTTCTTCAGTGATATGAATCTTATGAAATGCAGTGATGATATCTAGTTTTATAAATCATTGAGCTTGTCTGATCCATGCTAGGGTTTCATTGATAAGAGATAAGAGATATTAATCTTTCTTTGTCAATCTGTTCAGATCTCAGTAGTTCATGCAGAATCAGAGTTCTTCATCTGATTTCTTTGCAAAGAGAATAGAGGCTGTGATGAAAGAGTTGCTAATGTGTATGAATTCTTTATTCAATAGATCATTGAGTGTCTTTCAAAGAAGAAGAAGTTCATCTTAGAACATGTTATAAAGAGAGCTTCATAGCAGTTCAGAGTTCTTATTATCTTTTTTCTCTAACTTGATACTGTGATTCACTTCAGAACCTTGTAAGAGAGATATATTTGTAATATTATCTTGTTAAAAGACATCTAGATATTCATTATATTATTAAGAGAGTTTTATACAAGAATCTGTTATTATAACACAGAATAACTTTTCTAGGGCCTTTCTGATATCAGTCAGACTGATGAAATAAATTGACACATGATCTTGCTGTCAGTGACTCTGTCAGTAGTTTTGATGATGACTTCTTTTTCAGAGTAATTTGTATGTGTTGACAGAGATCTGTGTCAGGTTCATGATCTTGTAAATGTCATCTTTGTGAACTCTATCATTGTTAGAGAATATCAAGCTTCTATTTTAAGCATTTAATAAGATGCCTTGTTCAGATAGTCAGACAAGTTCTAATATAAGATTATAATCAAGATTATTAACTTCATACATGTAGATATCTTCATATTGATGTCCTTCTACATCTATGATCAGCTTCATCATGTAATGAGTACAAATGTCCTTTGAATCATCAAATTCTGTGAGAAGTTAAGGTTTTGATAGAGAGATACACTGAAGATTATAATGTCTTATGACTGAAGATTTTATCATTGCATAGTGACATAGACCACTGTCTATCATGGCCTTCATATTATACATGTTATTAATCACAGTGAATACAAGAATCACATTCATTATTATCTTCTCTTCAAATTATTATCATCTGACCTCTTCAAGCTTCTGTTTATGAATTTGAACAGAAGCTAATCTTTTCTCTGTTTCACTGAGACATTCTCATAGTTATTCTCTGAATCTTTCTCTAATGCAATGTGATTGACATGAACAGATGCTGATTCATTCTTCAAATAAGAAGACACATAGGTCAATTGACAGTTGAAAGCAATGTGTTCTGATCAGTTACAGTTAATACACACTCTATGTTGACATTGATCAGTGACTTCTTTAGAAGTGATCTCAGGGACTCAGAAGTCTGTTCAGACAGTGAAGATCCTTGCTTATGTATAGATATTTAAGTCTACTCAATTCATAACATCTGCATCATTGTTATTTCTTGATGCAGGTGTATGAGTCACTGAGATGTAACATCTTCTGTCACTGTTCTGTATATTCTTGAGCTTGGTAAGACAGTTATTCATTGTCTGAAGCTGTGTGTAGAAGCCTTTATAAGTTGAGTCTTTGTCTATGCTTACAAGAGTCTGTAAGAGTTTGAAAGTCAATGTCTTCTTGAGCATGCTAATCTTTATTTGATTCTCTCAAGACTGATCACCTGCTTCTAGAATCTTGATATTGAAGTCAGAAATGAATGTTGTAAGAGAAGTGTTTCTCTGTCAGATACTCTGTAATCAATCTAATACTTTCTGTTGCATGGCAGTGTCTCAGAACAGAATATCAAGATATTTTATAATATTATCAGGCATTTGCAATGCTGATTCATATGCTTTCATTCATAGATGAAACTTCTGTTTCACATGATTCTTTAATTGTTCATTGATATATCAATCTTGATTAATTAATAAACTGATGAAATCTTCATCTACACTCAGTTTTATGAGCATTTTCATTCTTCATGATGAGTAGAGAGTAAGATCAGAAGTATTAAAATATACAGAAGCATCTGAGTATTCTTTCAGTGCTTTTGTATTTAATTCTGTAAATGCTGGAATTGTATGAGTTTCTTGTTATAATAATCATTGAATCTCTTCATATTAATGTTATTGAGTTGTATACATATCAGCTATTTATTGTTATTGTAGTTTCAACATTGTTTAAAGTCACTGTAGCACTGTGTCTATGCTCATGTTTGAGAGTTTCATATTATTGTTAGACATGATTATATCAATTATCAGATGTATGATATCTGTGAAATCTGAAGAAGTGTAATTGTATTCTTATATATCTGAGTGTCAGAACTCTCAGGTCTTTCACTGATATTCTCTTATAAGATCTTATTCTCTTCATAAGATCTTATTATAGAGTCAGAGTGACTGATAAGCAAGCTTCTATCTGAGAACTATCTGAGAACTCAGTGTTCACTTAACTGTTTGACTGTTTCTCTATTTCTTATATGTTGTTATACATTTAAATATCTCTCAATGAATAATCATTTCTAATAAGAACATGATGAACATTTTTATAGTGTAAGAAGCCTACACTGAATAGATCAGTATAATATTATAGATCTTATATAACAAAGATAAAAACATTAGAGAAGAAAAGAAAGAGAAAGTGCGAGAATCAGTGATTGAGGTGAATATTTATATATGTATGTGGTGGTGGAGCTTCGGGGTGGAAGAATATACGCGCGTTCGTAGCGGCTGAGGATCAGTGATTGAGAATGGCTGAGAATCAGAGCATACGCGACGCGCGTTCGTAGCGGCCGCGGATCGGCGATCGGGAATGGGAGAATCTATGAAGTGTAATGGAATAGTCTATATGATTGATCGGGCGCAGCCCGCCACATGTACAATTCTAAGATCAGTGAGTGTTTATTCAGTAATTGTTATCTCTGCTTTTACAGTTTTATACACTAATAATGATTCTTAGTTACTCTGGCATCAGAGATCATTCTAATCAAAGATGATAACATCACTGAGACTATTCTCTCTCATCTTCAAGCTTCTTCTGTCACTTTCTCTCTCTTCTCTGCAGGGAAGGTTGTGCACACACTGAGTTATAAGTGTTTAACTCTGAGTGACTCTCACTGTTATTTATTCAGTTCTACATCTCTCTCTTTCATTTCTTCTGTCTTTATTCTCTCTACTCTAACTTCTGATTCTGTAAGTTCTGCACTCTTCTTCAATTTCTCTACACATATGTATATGCATTTCTATATTGGCATTTCAGCCAATCTTGTGATAAATGATATTAATATCATACACAGAGTAATAGAGGAATTGAAGATATGTATAGTATTGTTGTAAGAGCAGCTTGCAGCTCTTAAATTCCTTGTGAATCTTGAGTTTTAAGATTTTCTTTGTTTTTGATGTTTTTTAAGTGATGTGATGTTGAAAATAGATTAAATGTATAATGTATGAAAATGAATGAGATGTATATAATAATATTTATCTTTTACAGCTGACTCTTATAATTGATAATCAATTCATTATTTCTTTTCTTTTCTTATACTTTTTCTTTATCTACTAGTCACTACTCTTACATAATCTCTATAAAATATAGTGTTTAATAACTAGATTCAGCAGCTTTCATCTTTTGTAATTCTGTCTTATATATTATACTGTCTCTCTTCACCTGCTTAGATTACTATAATGAGTAGCTTATTGAAACTAATCTCATCTGATCTCTGAGTATTTCTAGAGATTAAGATGACTTGATCTTATATATCTGTGAATGTTTCAGATAGTTTATTCTCTGTAATCTTCATGATTGAACTGATATAAATAGTTGAATTCAACTCTGAATTTCTTTTTCTTCTGTGATCTGACTCATGTGTAAGTCTGCTGCTTTGAGACTACTCTTTACTGTGTTATGTCTGCTGTCTGTGATATGTTATTATACAATCAGCTACAGTCTCATCACTTATTAAAGTGTGATATTCATCTGATTTCTTCATTACTTCTCATTCTTTTCTTATAATTATGAAAAGATTGAAATAAGTGAGATCATCTGATTTGTAAGTATCTATAATTTCTCTTACTTTATGAGACTTTTTAATTATAAGCCTCTTTTTTTTCAATGCTGATGATAGTACTGTAGATGATTATAATTCACTCAGGTCTTACATCTTTACTTTTATAAGTCATGAATTATTAATTAAGTTACATAAGACTCATCTCTCTGATTCTTTGAATATGTATATTCTTAGAGAATGTGATTTGAGTATTTCATATAACTCAAATTATCTAGGTTGAAACTTCTCAGAACTTTCATTATGTATAAGAACTTACATTCTTATCTTGAGACTTGATTTCTTAACTAGTGAGTCTCATATTCTTTTCAATTGAATTGCTCAGTTCAGAAGTAACTTGTTAGCTTTTACATGTGCATGGCTGATCTCTTTCAATCTTGATTCTGCATCTGCAACTGTTGTATCTGTAACTGCTACTACTGCATTTATAACTGCTGTTTCTGCTGCATTTATAACTGTTGCATTCACAACTGCTGTTCTCTCTCTCATGCTTTTCAAAGCATTCTCCGCGATGCGCGGATGCAATTCATACAACAGGTAGAATGATGAACACTTGAAGACTGCATACTATTGAATCCGCGTGATCAATAGCACCCGCCTGATATATTCATCTCATAGTCTCATAGGCTTGCTCACTAGATATTTCATCAGTATATTATCTAAGATTTCATTCAAGTGTTTCATCTTTCTGTTTATCTGTAGATGATATAATGTTGTTCTACAATATCTTGTCTGTAACTGGCTCATGAAATGTCTTATCACTTCTTCTATGAGATTCACACTGTTATCAGTTAGAATCTCACACAGTATTTCATAGTTAACATAGATCTCATTATGTAGAAACTTCATTATCATCTTCTCTATTATCTCTGAAACTGCTTTCATGACTGATCAGTCAGTAGTATAATCAATAGCAGTGATTATTCATTGATTTTCATTTGATATTTGTGATAATATGTCTATGAGATTTATTTCTCATTATTTAAACAGTTGTATTATACACTTCATCTGATGTTGCACTTTCTCACATTCTAATTCTTTCTTAGATTCTTTCACAACCTGACAATTCAGACACTTATAAGTATATATCTGAATATTCTCAGTCATGCTTAATCAGTATACTCTTAATTCAAGTACACTTATAAGTTCAGAGCTTTCTAAGTGACTGAATTCCTTGTGCATGTGAGTTACTAAGTCATGTCTAAATAAAGATTCTAAATAGAGAGCTTTTGCATATTCTAGATCATAGTAAAGTATAACATTATTTTTCAATTTTCTCAGCTTGAAGTTTGAAAGCATCTCTTCTACTACTCTTATGAGATACTTATTATCTGATATCTTATTATTCTTTAAGTGAGAGATTATAATATTCACTTATTCTGATTTCTTACACTCTCTCAGTATATTTAATATAAACTTCTCTTATACCTGATTTGCAGAATTCTCACTCATGAAATTAAGTCTGTGACTGATTACATCAGATACTACAGTATTCAATCCCTTTCAGTATTTAATATGAAGATTATATACTTGAAACTCTGAGATTCAACATGCTAAGTATTTGAAAGATTTTATTATCAATTATAGATAGATAAGACTTTCATGATTTATAATCACTGTTGTTATATATCTATTGTTGATATATCTATTTCATAATATCAGTATATGCTTGATTATCAGCAATTTCTTTTCATACACTGAGTAATTGAGCTCAGTGTCTGATAGTTTTCTATCATTATATATTACTGAGTGCAGCTTGCTGTTCTTACTTATCTGTAGAAGAGCATCTCTGATATCTCATTCAGATATATTCATCTCAATGTAGAAAGATTTATTATAATCTGATTAAATAAGCACTGAGAATATTATTATACATTCTCTCAGTATGAGAAAAGCCTCTTCATACACAGTATTTTAGATAATTGAATGAAACTTCTTCTTTCATAGATTTGTATCTATTTCTCTTAAGAGATCTGAGAGTGATGCAGATATTTATATAAAATTGTTAATGAATCTGTAATAATATGAGATTAATCTGAGAAACTATTGTATATAATATACATTTCTCAGTCACAGTCAATTCACTATGACATTCAATTTCTTCAGAATGAGGTGTATACAGTCATCACTCACTACATATTCTATAAACTTCAACTCTTTCATTTCAAACATATACTTTGTTGATTTAATGTAGAGCTTATACTCTGTCAGAGTTATAAGCACTTTATCAAGATACTTCAGATATTCATTATATAAGTTTGAAAAGACTAGAATGTTATTGAGATATATAAGATATAAGATTTCATTCTGTTTATGAAGAATTATATTCATTATCATTTGAAAGATGATGAGCACATTTGTCAGACTCAATAATATTATCAGGAATTCAAACTTCTCTTATTACATATTAAACACAGTTCACAGAACTGACAGTTCATCTATACAGATCAGTCAGTATTCTGAGAGAAGATTAATCTTTGATAGATATCAGATATTTTCAACTGTATCTAACTGTTATTGAATCTGTAGTAATGAATATTCATTCTTGATTGTAAGCTTATTAAGTGCTTAATAATTGATACACATCTGTCACTTCTCACCTGTCTTTTTCACAAATAGAACTGGAAAGTCTCATGTGCTTGATAAGAATTATATAAGATTATGTTCTAGAAGATCTGTGATCTGATACTTCTGTTCTTCAAGATATGTTTATGACAGAGAGTATACATTCTGATTAACTGATTTTGCATTCTCTGTGTTAATCTCATGTACAAATTCTTGTTTCAGCAGTAATTTCAGTGAAAGATCTGTTTAGAAGATCTTCTCATACTTCTTCAGAAGCTTCTTCATACACTTGTTCTTCTATATATTCTTTATCTTAGTTTTCTTCACTTTCAGATCCTGTATAACATACAGAATGCTTTCAGATAAGATCTTGTGAATTATTCTCTTTACTTATTAATATGTAAGCAGATTTAACTCTTCTATATCAGAGATGTGAAATGTTCTTCTCATATCAGTTGATAGAATTGTATGAACTGTTTTCTTTTTATTGATTAATTACATATGACATGTACATCATTGAATCTGTGAATTGAATCTTTGAAATCAATTAAGTCTGAGAATAAGATTGTATTTCATATTCTGCAGCTCTCATACTCAAATATAGCAAGATTATTCTCTGAAGTACAAGAGAACTCTTACTCTTGTAAGTAATATTAAATATTAATTATCAGATAATCTTATATATCAGAGATTCTTTACTTAATGAACTTCTTTCAGTCTTCAGATTATATAATCATTAATATATTATATAGAAGCTTCTGTGTTTACTAACACTTTTACAGTCATCTCTCAATTCTTATTCAAGTGTCTCTTATACATTAACATTTCAGAGCTCAAGATATTGAGATGAGTGTTCACTTTCTTCTCATCTGCATTTCAGTTAGAAGTCTGCTTTCTCTTGACATTCACAAAATTTAGAGAGTTATTTAATACAGACATCTCTTTTACTTTGAAGACTTTTCATAGAATATCAGTGAGTGTCTCTGAGCTCACTAATTCTGCTAGTTTTTTAACTCTCTTACTTCTCTTGACTGTGTATATTAAGTGTAATCTTTTATATCATGATTTTGATATTCACAGTTAAAGCAAGCTCAATACTTATAATATTAAGATTTTCACTCAGAGAATTTCTTTTTCAGAGAATTCAGTGCTTTAGTAATAGTATTCAGATCTAGATTCATTGCATCTGAGTGTGTAACTTATGTTATAGAAGTCTGATTATCTGTTCTCTACTGAGATATACTTGATTACAGTATTTTCTATTGTAATTGACTCACTTATTTCTGTATAATGAGAATGTTGTATACTTCTTTTATTATATTTAATTATAAGATTAAGCATTTTTATTTCACTCTTAACTCAGGTGTAAGATCATGCATGAAGATCTGTAAACAGAAAGATGTTAAAAGCTCTTCATTTAATATAAGATAATGTAAACTGAAGTGTGTGAAGTACAATGTAAGATTACTCACTTATCTATACTTAGTGAAGTATTTATAACATTTATCTTATATATTCACTTTCTCAAAGTTATACAAGATTCATTTGAAAAACTCATTTTATATTTATAAGAATGAATATTGCTTCAGATCTGTGAGATTTATCTTTTTATTATTTATTTATAATGACTTCACTTTTCTATGTAGAAATGCAGCAGATCTTAAGACTTATTAAAATTCTGTTAACTGTCAGTCTGTGAGTTCATATTCAATCTGATAATATGATCACATCTGACTTAGTTAACTGATTACAGTATCATTTTTTCAGTTATTATTAAAGCTTAATAGCTTCAGCAGATCTTCTGACTTAATGTATTTCATACTCAGATTCTCATTCTGCACAGCAGTCTCTGATGATGTGTATACTTCTGAAGAGATTGTGAATAATCATGATAAGATCTTCAGATTCAGTGTAGTTATCTATCTATATAAATATTCAATCTCTCACTGCAGGTCTAAGATCTGATTTTCTCTATTCTTATTAATAGTGATAATTGCATTAACAAAGCTCTTCATAGTGAATTCTTGATCTGCAGCAAATGTCAATTGTTGTTTAGCTTCTGCCTCAGTCTGTCACTGTGTATACAAGGTCTCAATCTCATTTAAAATCCTTGTATGCATACAGAGCTTCAATTTCAGTTCAGTGATTTCAGCTGCTTTTCTTACTGTTTTGAGTAAACTCTCTGAGAGGTTCTGCATATCTTTCAGTTCAGATAGCAGAGAAGAATGTTATTTGTATTAACTAGAAAAGATATTCATTTTAATGATTTCTCATTAATTGTACAATATCTATTGTTATATTACTATATTGTTATATGATTTCTATTGTTCTTATATAACTTCAGTGATAATCATCTCTCTCTTTTATCTCTTTGAGTGAAGAGCAGTCTTCTTTGAATCTGATTCACTGCTCTCATTTCTTTTCTCATGTCTTATTCATTCGCATACATGGTATTTGTCTGAGTGTGAAGTTTTCTTTCAACAAGTAAAGCAGTATCAATCAGATGCTCTTTCACTCATCACTCTTCATACACTATCTTTTTGAGACATTCTAGAATCACACTGGCATGATAACTATAAATTGCTTTGTAGACAGTATTATCATGTTCTGGAGAAGCCTGTGCTTCTCACTGGTTTTTAGACATGCTATCAGATCTGATTCAAAGATTGCTTGCCAGTGTATGATTACAGGTGTATGCCGGCTTCTTATATATTGTAATATGTACACTAAATTAATTAGTGGCTGCTATGGCCCTCTTTACACTTGTAAGCAAGTTTGGAAGCGGCCGCGTTATTATCCGACGGTCGTACGTTCTTCCGAACCACAATATTATAAATTTACCAGAGTTCTATCAAGATTCTGAAAATGAATATTATCATGAATTCTGCTCTACTAGATCTCTCTGAACTCTCTCATCTGATAGATTTAATGAGACAAATGTCACGCTTCTGACCGCGTCAAGGCCACGCTGCGGTTCCACACGGCTCATTGATTTCATGCGGATGATTCCATTCATCCCGCAGGCTGTCTGAACCAGTTTCCAACTACTCTATGACATCATTCAGATATATCATAAAAAGATCTGATTGATGAATATAAGAATCCTGCTTCTATACAAGGTCAGCAGATTACTTTTCCCTGTCAGTGAGACACCGCTGAGGTATCACTTCAGCTATTCTCACTCATGAAATGAGAGAAGGTATCTACTCATTGTCTATATAGAATAGCTAGATACTGGCTTCTTATAAAAGAAGTCAGTAATTCATTTTTCTTCTACTGAAATATATACAAGAGTTACTGTATATCTTATACAATTTTCTTAGTATACTAAGTATCATATCTGTGATATTCTTATAATAACTCTGTAGTCTATGAGCTTGCTATTTAAGTAAGATAGTTAAGCTCACTGATACAGCTTCTCAACAACTACTTCTATATAATATTACTAACTAGTCACTGCTTCAGTTTCATTATATTACAATTTAAATCACTTAATCTGATTATACATTTGAATCAGTCAAGCTCTAATAGACTGATATAATCTTATACACTCACACTGAGACTGATCTGATCTCATTCTCTGAGAGAAATATCACATTATTCTCTAGAGTGTATATATCTCTACTCTGACAGAAATCTGAGATTTCTGAACTCACTGTATATTTTGACATAAGCTCTTCAACTGCTCTATCACTGCTACAGCCTCTACACATCTACATCTATTATAAAGATAGAGAGATTAAGATTAGAGATTCTCTGAGATATAAGAGAAATATATTATCTGAATTTCACAGCTTTATTTATATTCTTAAACAGAAATTCTGTCTTAATCTGAGCCAGTATAATACTCATAAGATATGAGTAATATACACTGTTAATCTTCTTGAAGACATTTCTGCAACTACTTAAGTCATTAAGAAGAGAGAGCTTGAGTGTATTAATACTATTATAACTTAAGAAGAATTCAAGAACTTTCTACTGAATTAAATTGAAGATTACTACAACTGTAGCTTTATAATAATACAGTGATTCAACTTACTACATTAATAAGATAATAAGAATTCTTTCAATTTCAATATAAGATTTAAAGAATATTGAGAGAAATTGACTGATGATTTGAATCAATTAAAAACACAGCTTTATTTTATAAAGCTGACTCACAAGGTGTGAATAATAATATTATAATATCAGAGTTCATCAATCAATTGCACTGAGCTTGTCAATCTGACTTCTCAGATGTATTTAAATAATTAATTCTCTGAGAAAAAGATTAATAAGATCTCTTCTAAGTAATTAATAACAGAATCTAAATAACACTGTAATAGCTTCAGTACAGAGAAAGTAAAGAAGAATTTTAAGTATTCTGATTCTTCACTCACTGTAAAGAAATGTTAAAAATGATTTAATAAAGATCTCTGTTTCAACTGCAGAGCTGATAATTATTATATCAGTGATTGTAAGAAGCTGAAGAAGAGAAGAAACTGAGAAGATATCTTCTCAAAGTTAATCTCTCTTCTGACAAACATATCTGTGAAAGATAAAGAAGAGAAAGAAAAGAATTGACAATTCTCATATCTCTGAGTTTATATTATAATTACAATGTATACTCTGAATAAGAAGATATCAGTGAGATGTCTACTCAACTCTGAAGTGAATATTAACTTCATATTCTATTTCTTTTCTTTGATGAAGAGTTGAAAGAAGATAGACTTGTCAGATCATGTGAAATTTATCAATGAAATAAAATATCATTATTTTGACATAATTCAAGTGAAGTGTGTAATCACAGACTCAGAAGAAATCTTTAAGAAGAGTAGTCTGCTTCTTCATACAGTTAATATTATAGATGAGAATATCATTCTAGATCTTCTGTGATTGAGAGAAAACAATTCTCTTCTTGACTGAGTCACTCAGACATGACAGTATCACCTCACTGATGAAGAGACAGTAATAGAGAAATCTGAAGAGTTTCATCAGAAAAATCTTGAGAAAAAGATAGAGTTAATATACTGTATAGCAGAAGATTAAGACTTGAAAATAGATGAAGAAGTCATCATTCTCACTGTAAGATTAGCAGCAGTATCTGTCATTGAAGACAGATGTATACAATGTCTCTTTACAGATTTTAAGAATATCTTTTCAGAAAGAAAAGCAGTGAAGTTTCCTGATATCAAGATATAATATAAGATTTGTCTTGAAGATGATGCAACAGTACTGTACAGACCTCTTTACAACTTATCTGTAAAGAAATTAAATGTTCTGTACAAATATCTTGAAGAAGCATAATCAAAGAACTGAATATAGTCATCAAAGAGTCTGACAGAGATGTCTATACTCTTTGTACTCAAGAAGAATAATAGACTATGTCTATGCATAGACTACAGAGGTCTCAATATGATGATGATTAAGAATCACTATTCATTACTGTTAATTGATGAGATGATTGATTGATTATCTGAAGTAAAGATGTTCTCAAAGATTGATATACAGAATATCTATCATAGAATCAGAGTTAATGAAGATGATGTTTGAAAAACAGCTTTTTATATCAAGTACAGCAATTTTGAATATCTTTTTTTATCTTTTAATCTTTGTAACACTTCAGTCATCTTTCAGACCTATATAAATGAGATGCTGTGAGGCCTTGTCAATATCTCCTGCATAGAATATCTGAATGATATTCTAATCTTCTTGAAATCAGAGAAAGAACATTATACTCATGTTCAAGAAGTGTTGAGTTGCTTCAGCCAGCATCAACTCTATATAAATACTGAAAAATGCTTGTTCTACATGCAGGAGATTGATTTCTTAGATTATATTATTAAGATGAACAGCATTTCAATGAATAGAAGCTGAATCTCTGTCATTGAGAACTGGCCAGCACTGCAGATATATCATAAAATGCAGATATTTCTGAGATTTGTGAATTTCTATAGATGATTCATCTATACATATTCACAGATTACTGTTCCTCTTACAGATCTGTTAAAGAGAAGTGTGAAAGACAGAAAAATGAGACTGTTTATTCTCACTCAAGACACTGTGCAGGTGTTTGCAGAATTGAAATAAGCTTTCATAAATATCATAATACTGAATTACTTTAACTCTGACTTACTCAGTCAGTGTGAGACTAATATATTCAGAAATGAGATCTGTGAAATCTTTTCACAGTTAATACTGAAGATCTTTCAATGTTGAAAGAATTAGAGAATAATTACTTCTGAGAAAACAGATAATGAATTGTCTGTGAAAGAAGACTTTTTCACAGAGTCTACAAGACACTGTGAATAAAGATCAGTAATCTTCTTCTTCAAGAAGTTATTACTCATACAGAGAAGATATAATACTCATAATCAGAAGATGTTAACAATAATTGAATTCTTTAAGATCTGATGATATTATCTTCAGAGTAGTAAGTACTCAGTGTAAGTTCTCACTGATCATGTAAATCTGTGTTACTTCTTGACAACAAAGAGCTTGACAGAATGTTAAGTCAGATGAGTGAAGCTGCTTTCAAAGTATGATTTCTATATCTGATACTGTTCAGATCAGCTTAATTCTGTTAATACACTGTCTAAACAGTCTGATTATAATATTATTAATGCAGAGAAGAATTCTACAAAAGAATCTCTATCATCACTGCATAAGAAGCTGGCTGCAGAGAATTAAGATTCTCTGAAGCTTAGAAACAGCACTGAAAAGACAGCTGTATAACTTAGTATAGAAGATGAAAGAAAATCTGAGTCTCTGCAGAGAACTGACACTGAAGATTATAAGCTTCTTATATCATATCTTACAATCATTGAATTGATAAAGAATGAAACAGTTTACAATCTTTTAACTTAACTACTTTTAAAATTCATTGATAAGTTATAGAAGAGGAACATCTCTACTACAGCTTAAATTCAGAAGTTGAAGAAGAAAGAATCTGATTTAAACTTGAAAGAGACAGACTCTGAGCAGAGTGATACTGCTAAGAAATTAAGTGACTGATAACTAGAAGAATGTGAACTTCTACTACTGAATAATTCAGTCTTCATTTCTTGTAGTAGAGCAGTGTGTCAGAAGTTATTAAGAATTCATTATAATGATTCTCATACAGAGTACTTCAGATTAGAGAAGACTGAGAAGCTTCTAAAATATAAATACATTTGAGACAAGCTTCAAGCAGATATTAAAGAGTATATTAAGACTTATAATGTCTGTTAAAGAATAAAGATTCTGCAGTATAAGCAATATAATAAGTTGATATCACTGTCTATTTCAAAGAACTCATAATAGAATTTATTAATGAATTTCATAATTGATCTACTGAAGTCAATAAGAGTTAAAGAATATAACTTAATTTTAATCATTATTAACTGCTTTATAAAGATAATCAGATATATCTCTACTTTTAAAAAGATTAAAGCCTCTGAATTAACTGATCTGTTTTTAGATACTATTATTTATAATCATAATACTCTGAAATCATTGATAACAGATTGAGAATTTCTTTTTATTAGCAAATACTGATCAGCTTTTTACTATTATCTTATAATAAGATGTCTTCTCAGTACTGTATTTCATCTGCAGATAGATAGTCAGACTGAATATCAGAATCAGACACTAGAACAGCATGAGAAGATAGTGAAAAGCATTTATCACACTTAGAAGTGATAGATAAAATACTATAATTGAAAATATCTTTCAATGAAGTTCTTGATAGAAAATCAAGTACTACTTTCAACAAAGAATATCAAGATAATAAGACTGTATAAGAAGCTTAGTGAGTGATGACTAGAATCTTTCTCAGTAATAAAAGTAATAAGTAAGCAGATATATGAGTTGAAATTATTTACATAATTGAAATCAATTCATTCTGTTTTTCATATTTTCTATTTAAAGCTTTATAAGTAATATCTCAGAGTGAAGCTATCTCAGCTGAATAATATTGAGATAGAGAGTAATACTGAATATCTTATGAAGAAAAAATTAAATAAATGAATGCATTATAGCAAGCTTCAATATCTTATAAAATAAAAAGAATATTCATTATCAGAGAATTTGTAAGAATCACTTAAATATTTGAAAAATGCTGAGAAAGAGATTGTAAGCTATAAGATGACTAGTAGAGTTCATTCTATTATATATCAGAGATATTAAGTAAGAAATACTGCTTAAGACTTCTTATTTTTCTCGAAGAGTTTTTTAGAGATAATCTCATGATAATGAGTCTAGACTGACCGTGTGACCGTGTCTGAGACCAGGACCAGATTTTTTGATAGTCTCATTACCAATTCGACTGATCTCATTACACGGTTTTAACATTAGATAGTAGTCTCATACTGTCTCAGTGAGACTTACTGTCTACTCTTATCACATTTTTCAAATGGGATCATGATTTCCACTTCTCAATTTAAATTATTTTTATTGCTTTAAATGACTTTAAATCTCATTTGAGTGTTATCAAAAAGTGTTACTTTTTAAAAAATTAAAAATAGTCTAAAAAAAACCTTAAAATGTCTAAAAATAGTAACTTTATGTCAAGAATGGGACTAAATGAGACCAAATGGGACCACTTTCTCATTTTTTTCAAGTCATGGTTCCATTTTAAGATCTGATATATAGTCACTTTATCTGTTTTTTTGATAGCCAGTCCCAGCGGGATTCACGCCAAGAAATGTATGGGACCAGATCAAATGGGACCAAACGTGAAATTCATGGTCCCGGCAGCCAGTCTAAATGAGTCAGTGTCTTATAGACTCTATAACACTCTTCTTCTATTTTCTCTCAAAGATTTTTTTAAAAGTTTAATAAGACTACACAAGTGTAAAATTTCTGAAGCAGTTAATAAGAAAAGAAAGAAATATTTGAAATTAATAAAAAAGATTGATATTATTAATCTGTGAGCTGCTACTATTCTAATAAGATTACAGTCTGCTGAAAAAGTAAAAAGAGAGAATTTCAGAATCTACTTATTAATAATTATACTTTCACTAAACTTATTCTTCACTGTTGAAGTCTCTGACACTGATATCTTTATCTGCTAAGAAGTTAGCACTGCAGTACTGTAGAGAAGCATGCTGTAGAAGAGTATAAGAGATACTGAAAGTATTAACTTATTAACTTATAAAATATCTCAGTTATCTGTTTTAACTGAAGTGAGATTCTCTTCAATCAGTGATTAATCTTCACAGTACTTTTAATAATAGTGTCAGCTAATCTCTTCTTAAAATCAGTCATTCTGAGATATTTTTTCATCTCACAGATTTATACTTTCATCTTCTTTTACAGATGAGTAAGAGAAATCTCTTCAGTCTTAATAGAATCTATCAATACTTGAAGCTCTGAAACTCTTACTCTGTACTGCTTGAGTATCTAGACTTCTTATCAGAGCTGATATAACATCTTTCTGTGAAGTAATACTTACAGAGAGACAGAAGTTGTTGTTATAGATATAATGAAAATAACAGAAGTAAGAGAAGAAATAGATATATTAAATCTCTCTCTTCTTCAGCTACTTAATACAGTGCAGACAAGTAGCAGTGCTGATCAGAGACTGCACTGAAGCCTCTTCACAGAAAGAAGATGAAGAAACTGTGAGATTCTGTGAACTCAACTCAGCAGCAGTCTGAGCAGAGCTCAGATATACTGTGAGAGAAGAACTATAGATTAAGCTTCTTAAAGTCACTGTTTTCAGAATCAAGCTCTCTCTGAGTTCCTCTCTGAATGACCACACGGGGTCATATGTTACTGTGTTGACTGAGGGGAGAGACAGTGTTGCAACAGCAGTGAGAGAAGCAGAAGACATACCAGACACAGACACATCAGCTGGCAGAAGAAATGACATCTCACTACAAGACACAGCAACTACTGCTGCAGCTGCAAGAGAAGCAGAAGAAGATGTGATAATGAGAGCAGTGCTTCTGTGACTCATTGACACTGTCATCTTCAACCTGGCTTTCTTGACAGTTATGAAGGCTGCAGCTGCATCATGAAGATGTTTGTTACTTACTAGAAAATGACAGAATAAGTCTCTTATTATCTCTCAAGAATGATGCTTTCATGCACTCACTATTGCAGATGAGAGAGAGGGAAGAAAAATGTGTTACAGAGAGAAAGAAATCTTTTTGAAAAATCCTGTCACTACTGTTAGCTTTGTCTCTAAAACACATCACTTTTACAGAGAATTTTATATATAGAACAGAATATGATAAGAGATCTGTAAGTTACTTATTAACTATATTTTTCACATTTCAAATCAGTATATAAGAAACTCACATATCATATATTTGATTTGAATGAAGATGAGAAAGAAAGATCTACACAGTTAGCAGAAAAACTCATCTATTTCTTTATATCACATATAGTATATGTGCTGTTAAATCAGTTAACAATTATTACTATACAACAAAGATAATTTCTAATCTGATAATCTTAAGAGTATTGAGACTATACTCTTAAAGAGAAGAGTATTATCACACTTCTGACTGTATCAAGATCTCACTGTGATTTCACATAGCTTATTACTTTTATACAGATGATTTCATTCATTCTGTAGACTGTTTAAATGAGTTTTCAACTACTCTATAACATTATTCAGATATATCATAGAAAGATTCAATTGATAAATATAAGAATCTCACTTCTATATAAGATCAGTAGATTACTTTTTCTTAGTAGTAAGATACTGCTGAGATATTACTTCAGCTATTCTTACTCATTGAATGAGAGAAGATATTCACTCATTATCTATATAGAATAGCTAGATACTGACTTCTTATAAAAGAAGTCAGTGATTTGTTTTTCTTTTACTGAAATATATACAAGAGTTACTATATGTCTTATATAATCTTCTTAGTATACTAAGTATTATATCTGTGATATTCTCACAATATCTCTGTAGTCTATGAGCTCACTATTTAAGCAAGATAGTCAAGCTTACTTATATGACTTCTCAATAACTATCTCTACATGACACTGCTGACTAGTCACTGCTTTGATTTCACCATGTTACACAAATCACTAATTTCAAAAGAAATTAAATATTGATATATCTGAATATAGAATGAATATAATAGTAGTAATAATAAATATCAGTTAGATGAGAAGAAGTTAAACTTATCACTGACATTAAGTAGTTCATTAAAAAGACATCACTGAACCTGGTATTCAGATGCAGAAATGTATAAGAAGAAAATTCAGTTGATAGAGCAGTGTCTGTGTCTGAAGATAAAATGAATGTATTTTCTTTCTTTCAACAAAGATAATTTGAATTGAATGATTACAAGTGTGATAAAAATAAAGAATAAAATATTATATATCTTTTCATTAAGCAGAACAATGATGCTGAATACAATTACAACATGAAAGTTTCAATCTCTTAAAGAAATGAAGATAAGTAGTATTAGATTTTAGCAAATATATTAACTTTTTAACAGAATATTAAAAAATTTTTGATCAACTTAGCTAATCATTTATTAATATAGAATTATGTTCAACAGAAGAAGACAAAGAGCAGAGAAAGTTCAGTGATAATTAGATTATATAACTACTATAAAGAATTAATCATCTTTGAATACTTCTGTGATTCATTTACTGCTGAAAAGTTCTTTCTGTTTTTTTACTGAGTACAGAGAATCATTGACTTCAATTGATTCTCTGAGAGAGAATAATGATACATGAAATGTAAGTTGAATATTTATTAGTTAAAGATATTGAATTGAAAACTTCAGATTGAAAAACTAGAAACTGATTCTGAAAAATAGAGATATATACAAATCTTACAATTCAGGTTAAAATATTTGATGATACTGATATAAATGAAAATTTCATCACAGCTATGCTGCAATGATAAAATATTCTGACATTCTAAGATCTGATAAGTGATATTTCTGAATATCAGTAAATTATCAGAGATGACTTTGCTGAGATGATTCAGAATACTCTGACAGTAAAAAAGAGACATCTGATAAAAGATGTATGAAAGAAGATGTGAAAAAAGATTAAATTTTCAGTGAAAGACAGATCAGTGATGTAGAGATTTTCAACACAATCTATTTATATTTCAATATATTTAGTTTTCTATGAGTATTATATATAAATTAGTTAATATATACTTTAATATACATAATTAGAATATACCTGTGTTGATATTCACTGAAGAAAGTTGTTATATTCTCTATCTTGCAATTTGTATTGTTATAACTGTGAAGAATTCACTGATTTCACTGCATCAGAAAATCATGAATTCTGTAGATATATTTCTACCAGTGCATTGAACACTTGTTTCTAGTTAATAGAAATGATTTTGTATTCAAAATAGCTGTAATTCATTCAGTGATAGCCTGCATAGAAAGTATTCATTCTGAAAAAAAGATATGAATGAAATTCATCAGATGCACTGATTACACTTAGAGATGAAATATGAAAGTATTTACATTTATTGCATGATAACCTGCAAAGATGAATCAATAATATATATAAAGACTCACATTTTTCTTTTCCTTCTTTTCTTCTTTCTTCTTCTTGCAATAATAATACACTGTAAAGATCATTTTCAGCTCACTCAGCTCATTCTGCTCTTCTTCATCTCTCAGTTCAGTTAGTATTCTGTCAGTTGTAATAGAAAGCTTTTAATCAGAAAAGTTCTAATCAAGATATCTTGTCTGTATAGTATATCAAGAATGTCAGCAATTCATCATATTAGTATCAATCACAGTAATAATAATAATAGCAGCAGTATTAATTATAGCAATAATAATAATAGTAGTAGCATCAATCATAGTAATAATAGTAATAGCAGCAGTATTAAAATAATAAGTAATACTCTCAAGTATATCTGTGCAGCCGCTGTAAAGGTCTAAGAGAAGAAAGTAAGCAGCTGTTTAAATACCTCAATAAAGCAGTCTAGTAAACTGATAATGTGTGAGTACTGTGTTAAGTATATTTTTTCTCATCATTTGAATACTGCTTATGACAAGATAAAGAGAAGCTCAAAGCCTTGTATAAATTACAATCATGAGAAAAAGAAATATACAATTATCTCTGAAGTATTAAAAGAATAAGTTAATAGTCTGATCTGAACTCATGAATTTTATCATTCTTCATCAGATCAATTCAAGATAATAATAAAAAAGACTATATTAAAATCAGTAAAGAATCTCTTAAAACAAATTAAGAAAGTCAAGACTCAGTGACAGAAAGCAGAAGCTCAATATATGAAAAGCATTAATATTGCTCTGAAAGCTCTGAATATCACAATCAGTGCTGCTGAAAAGATAAAAATTGAGATTGAAAAGACAAAGCTGAATATTGAAAAGACAAAGCTTGAGCTTAAAAAGAAGAAAGTCATCATTGAGAAGATTAAATTGAAAATTGAGAGAAGCAGGCTTACAGTGCAGTATGAGATTTTAATAACAGTAAATCACTATATTAAAGCTTAAAAATAAGCAATGATGAATCTTACAAATGTTATAAACAATGTCAATCAGAATGCATTGAATATTGCTATCAAGACATGTGAAATGTTAAAGCAATTTAAGAGATTCACTGATTTCTGATAGAAGTGCAATGAGAAATCTGATAACAGTTACAATTCTCTTTCTATCTTCACTGCTGATGCTGATGCTAATACTGATGCTAATACTGATATCTCTGCTACTGCTGCTGATCTTGCTCTCTCTCCCTTCTCTGATGTTTCAACTTTAGTTGATTCTCTGACTCTGAGCAGCTCTGAAACTCTTGACATTCTCAGAGAAAAAGTAAGTTAGAATCAGTGAAATGATTCTCAGATTTATATACAAGTTAATAATAATATAGATGAATAAATGCATCACTTTTAATCTTCTTTCTGAAACTCTTTCTCTTAAACAGTGAATAATTCTATTGTTTACATTGAATTCGCAGATGTGAAAGTATCATCAGGTTTAGAAAAATGAGTTAAATCTCTATATATAACTGACTTCTTCATCTTATAAATATCTTTATCATGTGATACAAACATTTGTTGGTAATTACTATACCTACTCTAGTCACGTGTCATCTCAACCTATTCATTTAGTGTAACTCGCGTAGATAGATTACATATATAACACAATAACATTATTTTTTAAGAGGTTATAAAGCTCTTCACAAGCAATAAATAACTGCAATAACATGCTAACTACATCTTCACATATTGTTACGCGTGTCTAGATGCTTTTTTTATGATTGATTTAACTCATGATTCATCTAAGATCCGGGGGGACACCTGACATAATAAAAGAATATGTGTCTTCAAGATAAAGAAACAAGATAATATCAGAGCATCAAATGCAAGATCACAGATCACTGTTAATATTAATAATGAATTGAAAGACAGCTCTCAGAGTATTTGAGCTGAATGAAATCACTGCAGAGAAATAGTCTGATAAGTTCAATGAATATGAAAATCTGATTGAAGATATCAGTGAGATATTAGATAATACAGAGAGCTCAAGTAACTGAAATAATAATAGCTCAGTAAGTGAGAAGAGTTGCATGAGACTAGAAATTGCAAGACTTCAGTATAAGATTGAGTGAATGAAGATCAGTAGAGATGACTCTGCAGATGATGAGATAAAAGCAGATCTAACAGAATATCTTTAATAGAAAGAGAAGATATCTATTATAATAAAAGTTCTTAAAGAATTCAGAAGCTAAGTAAGACTTATTAAAAGATTAATAGTTCTCACTGAATTCATTAACTACTTAATATGAAGAGAGGAAATTCTTTTAACTACAGAACAGTCTGAAACTGATAATATTCTTAAAGATAATAATCTTAATGAGAATGTTATTAAAAACATGCAATATTTCTGAAAAGAATGCAATCTTTGATTATATAATTATATATAGTCTGCAATTGCTCTGCAGGCTAAGACTCATTTCACTATACTTAAGAAATTCAAGTTGTCTGCTTATGCTCTATAAACTATCATAGAGAATAACTTTTCTGAGAGTCTGCTATCTGTAGAATCTGTCTGTTTAAGAAGCTGATTAGTATAACTGCTAAGTTAAAAGACTCAGATCATGCTTTCATTGAATGTCTGATTGTTATAAGAACTGATTATATCTGTCTAGAATATAGAATCCCGGATGTTGTGTTTTTTAACAGACTGCTTACAGAAGTTAACAGAGATTGAGTCTCATTCATAAGAAATTAAATGAATCAAATTGACAAAGACAATACTCAACTCTTAGAGAATGATTTTATAAGTCTGTACTGTGATATTCTTTTGCAGCTCTCTGCTGTTAATGAGATAAGTACTGATACATCTAGAAACTCTATCAACAACGCGCAAGACAAGAATAAGAAAGACAAGAATAAGAATGTTGAATTCAAACCTGAATGTAGAGGTAATGACACAAAGACATACTATCATTGTCAAAAGATTGATCATCTTCAGACTGACTATTGAAAGAAATACTCTGAGAAATGTCCTTTGAATTTGAATTTCAACACTAATAGAAATAAGAATAAAGACAAGAATGTGAAGAATACAGATACTACTTCTGTTCACAATGTTATAAAGTAAGTATTTTGCATCAAAGAAAAGGCCTATGTGAGTAATCAGAAAGAAAAAGATATCTGAATTCTAGACTCTGAATCAGGTACTCATGTCACACTTCACAGGAATCATATTGTGACAAAATCTCAGAAGATGAAAGTAATGTTGAAAATGACAGATGAAATGATGATCTCTGCTACAGCTATAGAAGATACAAAGATTTCAGTGAAAGAGATAAATATACTGTTAAATAATATCTACTATATTTCAAAGTTAGAAGTGAATTTTATGAGTATAAATAAGCTTATACATCAGAGTTATACCTATAAGTAGTTGATATATGAGAATAATTATATTATGTTAATTATGTCTTCTGACTGCATATTCTCATTTACAGTAAGATTAAATGAAAATGATATCTATGAGATGAAAAGGCTAATTACATACAGAAACTTGATTCAGTTTACTATACTCAATGATGATTTTGAACCTGCAAACACATTATAAGTGAAAGATAACATAATATTGACACTATCTGACAGAAATAACACAAAGATTATAGAACTTATGATGATATAATAATATTAAAAGCTAGAACATCTGAATCTCATAAATATCATAAAAATGATAGCTGTAACGTGGCGGAACCGAAGCAGTGAGTAGTTAGCAGCATTATATAGAGATAGTTGTTTAAGAAGCTGTATAAGTGAGCTTGACTATCTTACTTGAATAGTGAGCTTGTAGGCTACAGAGTTATTATGAGAATATCACAGATATGATACTTAGTATACTAAGAAGATTGTATAAGACATGCAGTAACTCTTGTATATATTTCAGTCTGAGAAAAAACAAATCACTGACTTCTTTTATAAGAAGCCAGCATCTAGCTATTCTATATAGATAATGAGTGAATACTCTTCTCTTATTTCATGAGTAAGAATAGTCAGAGTGATATCTCAGTAGTGTCTTACTATTAAGAAAAAGTAATCTACTGATCTTATATAGAAGTGAGATTCTTATATTCATCAATCAGATCTTTCTATAATATATCTGAATAATATCATAGAGTAGTTGAAAATCAGTTCAGACAGAATAAAATCATCTGTATAAAAGTAATAAGTCATGTGAAACTGTAACAGAGTCTTAATATAGTCAGAAGTGTGATAATACTCTTCTCTTTAAAAGTATAGTTCTGATGTTCTCAAGATTACTGAATTAGAAATTATCTTTATTATATAGTAACAGTTATCAACTGATTTGATAGTGTGTATACTGTGTATAATATAAAGAAATAGATGAGTTTTTCTACTGACTATATAGATCTTTCTTTTCTCATCTTCATTCAAATCAAATGTATAATAAGTGAGTTTCTTATATATCAATTTGAAATGTGAAAAATGTAGTTAATAAGTGACTTACAGATCTCTCAATATATTCTGTTCTATATATGAAATTCTCTGCAAAAGTGATATATTTTAGAGACAAAGCTAACAGTAGTAATAGAATTTTTTAAAAAGAGTCTTTTCTTTCTGTGATACATTTTTCTTCCTTCTTCTCATCTGTAATAGTGAGTGCATGAGAGCATCATTCTTGAGAGATAATAAGAGGCTTATTCTGATATTTTCTAGTGAGTAAATCTCTTTGTGATGCAGCTGCAGCTAGACTGACTGTGTGACTATATCTGAGACCAGAATCAGAATTTTTGATAGTTTCATTGCCAATTTAACAGATCTTATTACACAGTTCTAATATTAGATAGTAGTCTCATACTGTCTCAGTAAGACTTACTGTCTACTCTTATCACATTTTTCAAATGAGATCATGATTTTCACCTCTCAATTTAAATTATTTTTATCACTTTAAATGACTTTAAATCTCATTTGAGTGTTATCAAAAAGCATTACTTTTTAAAAAATTAAAAATAGTTTAAAAAAAACCTTAAAATGTCTAAAAATAGTAACTTTATGCCAAGAATGAGACTAAATGATGTGGTTCGGGAGAACGTACGACCGTCGGATAATAACGCGGCCGCTTCCGAACTACTAGCGTACGAATGTAAAGGGGGCCCTAGCAGCCACTAATTAATTTAGCGTACGAGATTCAATATATAAGAAGCCGGCGTACACCTGTAATCATACACTGGCTTAAGCAATCTTTGAATCACATCTGATAGCATGTTTAAAAACCGATGAGAAGCACAGACTCCTGCAGAGTGTGATAATTTCATCTATGAAGTGATTCATAGTTATCATATCAGTGTGATTCTAGAATGTCTCAAAAGATAGTGTATGAAGAGTAGTGAGCAGAAGAGCATTTGATTGATACTGCTTTACTTATTGAGAAAAAACTTCACACTCAGGTGAATGCCATGTATGTGAACAGATGAGATGTGAGAAAAGAGATGAGAGTAATAAACCAGATTCAAAGAAGACTGCTCTTCACTCAAAGATATAAAAGAGAGAAGTGATCAGCACTGAAGTTATAAAATGATAACAGAAATTATATAATGATATAATGATACAGTAATATAATGATACAGTGATATAATGATAGACATTATATAATCAATGAGAAATCACTGAAATGAATATCTTCTCTAGCTGATATGAATAACACTCTTCTCTGCTACCTGAATCAGAAGATATACAGAATCTCTCAGAGAGTTTACATGAAATAGTAAGAAAAGCAGTTAAAACTGCTGAACTGAAATTGAAGCTCTGAACATATACAAGAATTCTAAACAAGATTGAGACCTTGTGTACATAGTGACAGACTGAGATGAAAGTTAAACAATAATTGACATTCACTGTGAACTAAGTATTCACTATGAAGAGCTTTGCTGATGCAATTATCATTATTAATAAGAATAGAGAAAATCAGATCTTAGATCTGCAGTAGAAGATTGAATATTTATATAAATAGATAACTACACTGAATCTGAAGATCTCATCACAATTATTCACAATCTCTTCAGAAGTATACACATCATTGAAGATCACTGTACAGAATGAGAATCTGAGTATAAAATATATTAAGTCAGAAGATCTACTGAAGCTATCAAGCTTTAATAACAACTGAAAAAATGATGCTGTAATCAGCTGACTAAGTCAGATGTAATTATATTATCAGATTGAATATAAACTTATAAGCAGACAGTTAATGAAATTCTAACAAGTCTTAAGATATGTCACATTTCTACACAGAAAAACAAAGTCATTATAAATAACTGATAAAAAGATAAATCTCACAGATCTGAAGTGATATTCATTCTTATAAATATGAAATGAGTTTTTCAAATGAATCTTACACAACTTTGAGAAAGTGAATATATAAGATAAGTGTTATAAACACTTCACTGAGTGTAGATAAGTGAGTGATCTTATATTATACTTCACACACTTCAGCTTATACTATTTTATATTAAATGAAGAGCTTTCAATATCTTTCTATTTACAGATCTTTATTCATGATCTTACATCTGAGTTAAGAGCAGAATGAAAATACTTAATCTCATAGTCAGACACAGTGAAGAAAGCATATAACATTCTCATTATATGAAAACAAGTAAGTCAATTGTAATAGAAAATACTGCAATTGAGTATATCTCAGTGAAGAATAAGTAATCAGACTTCTATAACACAAGTCACACACTCAGATGTGATGAATCTAGATCTGTATACTATTACTAAAGCATCAAATTCTCTGAAAAAGAAATTCTCTGAGTGAAAACCTTAATATTATAAGCATTAAGCTTGCTTCAACTGTAAATGCTAAAATCATGATGTAAAAGATTGCACTCAGCATGCAAAGTCAAGAGAAGTAAGAGAGTTAAAAAACTAGCAGAATCAGTGAGCTCAGAGACACTTACTAATATTCTATGAAAAGTCTTCAAAGTGAAAGAGATATCTGTGTTAGATGATTCTCTGAATTCTGTAAATACAAAGAAGAAGCAGGCTTCTGAATAAGATGCAGATGAGAATGATAAAGTAATCACTTATCTTAATATCTTGAGATCTGAAATGTTAATGTATAGAGAGCACTTGAATAAGAATTAAGAGATGACTGCAAAAGTGTTAGTGAACACAGAAGCTTCTACACAATATATTGATAATTATATAATTTGAAGATTGAAAGAAGTCTGCTGAGTGAAGAATCTCTGACATATAAGATTATCTAATAACTGATATTTGATATTATCTACAAGAGTAAGAGTTCTCTTACACTTCAGAGAATGATCTTGCTATATTTAAGCATGAGAGCTGCAGAACATGAAATACAATCTTATTCTCAGACTTAATTGATTTCAAAAGTTCAATTCACAGATTCAATAATGTACATATTATATGCAGTTAACTGATAGAAAGAAAATGATTCATACAATTCTATCAACTGATATGAGAAGAACATTTCACATTTCTGATATAGAAGAGTTAAATCTGCTTATATATTAATAAGCAAAGAGAATAATTTACAAGATCTTATCTGAAAGCATTCTGTATATCATATGAGACTCAGAAGCAGAGGAAATCAAGAGAAAGAATATGTAGAAGAACAAGTGTATAAAGAAGCTTCTGAAGAAGTATGAAAAGATCTTCTGAACAGATCTTTCATCAGAATTGCTGCTGAAATGAGGATTTGTACATGAGATTAATATGAGAGATGCAAAACCAGTCAATCAGAATGTATATTCTCTGTCATAAACATATCTTGAAGAACAGAAGTGTCAGATCACTGATCTTCTAGAATATAATCTCATATAATTCTTATCAAGTGCGTGAGGCTTTTCAGTTCTATTTGTGAAAAAGACAGATGAGAAGTGATGAATGTGTATTGATTATTAAGCACTTAACAAGCTTATGATTAAGAATGAATATTCACTGTCACAGATTCAACAACAGTTAAATACAGTCAGAGATGCCTGATATCTATCAAAGATTATCTTCTCTCAGAATACTGACAGATTCATGTAGATAAACTATCAGTTCTGTAAACTGCATTTAACATGTAATAAGAGAAGTTCAAATTTCTGATAATATTATTCAGTCTGATAAATGCACTTATTATCTTTTAAATGATGATGAATACAATTCTTTATAAATAGAATGAAACCTCATGTCTTCTATATCTCAATGACATTCTAGTCTTTTCAAACTCATATGATAAACATCTGAAGTATCTCAATGAAGTGCTTACAACTCTGACAGAGTATAAGCTCTACATCAAATCAATCAAGTGTGTGTTTGAAATAAAAGAGTTGAAGTTCATAGAATATATAGTGAGTGATGACTATATACATCTCATTTCAGAGAAATTGAATGTCATAGTGAATTAACTGCAGCTGAGAAATGTATATCATATATAACAGTTTCTTAAGTTAGTCTCATACTACTGCAGATTCATCAAGGATTTCATATGAATATCTGCATCACTCTCAGATCTCTTAAGAGAAATGAATACAAATCTGTAAAAGAAGAAGTTTCATTCAATTATCTGAAATACTGTGTGTGAAGAGGCTTTTCTCATACTGAGAGAATATGTAATAACATTCTCAGTACTTATTCAATCAGATTGTGATAAACTCTTCTACATTGAGACAGACACATCTGAATGAGCTATCAGAGACAATCTTCTACAGATGAGTAAGAATGACAAGCTGCATCTGATGATATACAATGGTAGAAAGCTATCAGGCGCTGAGCTCAATTACTCAGTGTATGAAAAGAAATTGTTAGTGATTAAGCATGTGCTGATGTTATGAGATAGATATATTAACAACAGATATATGACAACAGTGATTATAGATTACAAAAGTCTTGTCTATCTACAATTGATAATAAAATCTTTCAAAGACTTAGTATGTTGAATCTCAGAGTTTCAAGTGTACAATCTTCATATCAAATACTGAAAGAGATTGAATGCAGTGATATCTGATACAATCAGTCACAGATCTGATTTCATGAGTAAGAGTTCTGCAAACCAGGCATAAGAGATGTTTGTGTTAAATGCACTGAGAGAATGCAAGGAATCAGAATAAGTGAACATCATGATCTCTCACTTAAAGAATGACAAGATATCAGATGACAAGCATCTCATGAGAGTAGTAGAAGAGATACTTTCAAACTTCAAGCTGAGAAAATTAAGAGATGAAAATGATGTTATACTTTACTGCAATCTAGAATATGCAGAAGCTTTCTATCTAGAATCTTCATATAGATGCAACTTAATGATTCACATGCACAAGAAATTCAGTTACTTAGAAAGCCCTGAACTCATGAGTGTACTTGAACCAAGAGTATACTGGTCAAGCATGGCTGAGAACATTCAGGCATATGCTTATAAGTGCCTGAATTGTCAGGTTGCAAAAGAATCTAAGAAAGAGTTAGAATATGAGAAAGCATAACATCAGATGAAGTGTATGATACAACTGTTTAAACAATGAGAGATGAACCTCATAGACATATTACTGCAAACATCAAATGAAAATTGATAAATAATCACTGCTATTGATTACACTACTGACTGATCAGTTGTGAAAGTAGTTTCAGAGATGATAGAGAAGATGATGATGAAGTTTCTATATAATGAGATCTATGTCAACTATGAAATATCATATAAGATTTTAACTGATAATGATGTGAACTCTGTAGAAGAAGTAGTGAGGCATTTCATGAGCCAGTTACAGATAAGACATTGTAGAACAATGTCATATCATCTGTGAATAAATAAGAAGATAAAATGCTTGAATGAAATCTTGAGTAACATGCTGATGAAATATCTAGTGAATAAGCCTACAAGACTATGAGATGAATATCTTGAGCAGATGCTATTGATCACATGAATTCAACAGCATGCAGTCTTCAAGTGTTCATTATTCTATCTGTTGTATGAATTGCATCCGCGCATTCTGAAGAATGCTTTGAAAATGATGAGAGAGAGAGCAGTTGTGAATACAGCAGAAACAGCAGTTGCAGACACAACAGTCACAGACATGAAATCAAGATTGAAAGAGATCAGTCATACATGTGTAAAAGCTAATGAGTTACTTCTGAACTGAGTAATTCAATTGAAAAGAATATGAGACTCACTTGATAAGAAATTGAGTCTCAAGATGAGAATGTGAGTTCTTATATACAATGAGAGTTCTGACAAGTTTCAATCTAGATAATTTGAGTCATATAAGATACTCAAATCACATTCTCTGAGAATATATGCATTGAAAGAATTAGAGAGATGAGTCTTATACAACTTAATCAATGATTCATAACTTATAAAAGCAAAGATACAAGATCTGAGTAAATTATAATTATCTACAGCACTATCATCAGCATTGAAAAAGAAGAGACTTATAATTGAAAAGTCTTATGAAGTAAGAGAAATCATAGATGCTTATGAATCAGATGATCTCACTTATTCTGATCTTTTCACAATTATAAGAAAAGAATGAGAAGAAATGAAGAAATCAGGTAAATATCACACTTTAATAAGTAATAAGACTGTAGTCAGTTGTATGATAATATGCTTCAGACAGTGAGTGCAATATGACAAAGAGTAGTCTCAAAGTAGCAGACTTGTATATGAGTCAGATTACAGAAGAAAAAGGAATTCAGAGTTGAATTTAACTGTTTATATCAGTTTAATTGTGAAGATCACAGAGAATAAACTATCTGAAACATTTATAAATATATGAGATAAAGTCATCTCAATCTCTGAAGATGCTCAGAGATCAGATGAGATTAGTTTTAATAAGCTATTCACTGTAGTGATCTGAGTGAGTGAAGAGAGACAGTATAATGTATAAGATAGAATTACAAAAGATGAAAGCTGCTGAACCTAGTCACTGAATACTGTATTATATAGAGATTGTGTAAGAGTAGTGACTAGCAGATAAAGAAAAAGTGTAAGAAAAGAAATAATGAATTGATTATCAACTGTAAGAGTTGACTGTAAAAAACAAATGTTATTATATATATCTTATTCATTTTTATATATCATATATTTAATCTATTTTCAACATCATGTCATCTGAAAAATGTTAAAAATAAAAGAAATCTCAAAACTTGAGATCTGTAAGAAATTCAAGAGCTGTAAGTTACTCTTATAATAACACTGTATATATCTCTGATTTCTCTATCACTCTGTATACAATATTAATGTCATTTATCACAAGATTGACTGAAATGCTAATATAGAAATGTATATACATATGTGTAGAGAAATTGAAGAAGAGTATGAGATCTGTAGAATCAGAAGTCAGAGTAAAGAGAGCAGAGATAGAAGAAATGAAAGAGAGAGATACAGAACTGAATAAATAATGAGAGTCACTCAGAGCTGAATACTTATAATCTGATATATGCATAATCTTTTCTGCAGAGAAGAAAGAAGAAGCAATGAGAGAAGCTTAAGAGTGAGAGAGAGTAGTCTCAGCAGTGTTATCATCTTTAATTAAAATGATCTCTGATGCTGAAGTAACTAAGAACTATTATTAGTGTATAAAACTGTAAAAACAGAGACAATAATTACTGAATGAATATCTGCTGGTCTTAGAATTGTACATGCAATTACAACATATACAAGACTTCTCAGAAAGAGAGAGAAAGATACAGAGAAATACAGGAAGTAGAATACAGTATATAAACAGCTTATTTTTACAATGACATCTCAGATAAGATGTACAAGCCTTACATCTGTAGATGTAAAAGAGTATGACATTCATATTCTCATTTCTGAAAATATGAATATCTTTTATCTGCACTACAAAGTCAGATGACAGATGTCAGAGAATAGACTGATATAGATTAATCATTTTGAAGAAATTTATTAGAGCAGATGTCTCTGTGATATTAAACTTTACAGTTGTAAAAAGCTTCTTGATATCTATGAATATCATGACTTTATACACAGTAAAACTCATAACAATTTTCTCTAAGAACAGAAAAATCAGTGTCAGATTAATAAATGAAAAGAAAAAGACTTATAATCTTGACACTGTTGAGAAGAGAAGTGATTCTCTGATATAAATAAATAATTGTTTTATCATGAATATTTAAAATGAATATAATAATCAGTATCTGTAACTGAGCTTCAGATAGTTGTGTTATATACAGTCTTTATACAATAAATTATTCTGAGAGTCAGTAAGAAGAATGAAAGTGTATGTACTGAGAGATATAATTCATTAAGTCTATATAATATCTTCTTGAAATGAGGAGAGCTGGTAACAAAAGCAGAGATAGCAAAATCAGAAGTAGCAGAAGTAAGAGTCACAGGAACAGAAGTAGCAGAAGCGGGAGAATCAGACACAGAGACAGATGTAGAAGATTGAGAAGAAGTAGCAGAGAAAGAAACAGAGAGAGTAGAAAGAGATATGAGAGACTCAGTCATACATCACATAGATAATTTCTTCATTATCACATTCTTCAAGTTCTCAACTAATAATTCAATATCAGATTCACTATCATTGATGAACACAGATCTGTCAACACATGAAGATTCTATGTGAATAAAAACAAACATATCAGCATCTATATTCACACAAAATTATGTCAGAAAACATGATCAGAAACTCACTGAGAAGAAAATAATCAGAAATGTATAAGAAGATGAAGAAGATGTGCTATTTATAATAGTATATTCTGGCAATTATTAGAAGATAAACAAGTCCTGGTCATGTATGTTTCACAATGTGTTACACTTACTGCTAATGAACTGCCTGGTATGAGCACTACAATGACACTTGTTATAAGAATAAGAGATCATTGTCAGAAACACATATAATATAATAGATGAATAGATAGAAAGAGTTAAACAGAAGAAGAAATAGAAATCTTGAATAAGATAGTGATATTTGATAATGATGATGATGAAGAAGATGATTGAAGAATGAGAAAAGTTAGTGAATGAGTGATATAATATAGTGAAAGTTTCTTTGTAAGAGTGTATACAGAATGCTAGCTGAATCAGAAATAGGTCACACAATTGTGAAATGCTAGTGAGGAGCTAATCTGCATGAAGCTAGAATGTACAACATAGTCACATGGGCGTGACTGAATCTGGTGAAAGAGAATGTGATTCAGGAGAATGTACAACTGTCAGATAATAATGCGGCCGCTTCTGAACTACTAGCATATGAATGTAAAGAGGGCCCTAGCGGCCACTAATTAATTTAGCGTACGAGATTCAATATATAAGAAGCCGGCGTACGCCTGTAATCGTACGCTGGCTTAAGCAACCTTTGAATCACAATGAGATTAAATGAGATCACTTTCTCATTTTTTTCAAGTCATGATTTCATTTTAAGATCTGATATATAGTCACTTTGCATGTTTATTTAATGATTAGTCCCAGCAGGATTCACACCAAGAAATGTATGAGACCAGATCAAATGGAATCAAATGTGAAATTCATGATCCCAGCAGCCAGTCTAGCTGCGGCCTCCATGAGTGCCAAGAAAGCCAGATTGAAGGTGAAGACAGCAGTGTCAATGAGCCGCAGAAGCACTGCTCTCATTGCTACATCTTCTCCCTCTTCTGCATCTCTTGCGGCCGTGGTGGTAGTAGCTGTGCCTTGCAGTGAGATGTTATTTCTTCTGCTGACTGATTTGTCTGTGTTCAGTTCTTTCTCTACTTCTTTCATCACTGTTGCAACACCACTCTCTCTCTCAATCAACATAGTTATATATAACTCTGTGTGATCATTCAGAGAGAATCTTATAGAGAGCTTGATTCTGAGAACAGTAGCTCTGAGAAGCTTAATCTGTAGTTTCTCTTCTATAGCATGTCTGAGTTCTGCTCAGAATACTGCTGAGTTGAATCTGCAGAGTTCTGCAGTTTCTTTATCTTCTCTCTGTGAGAAGGCTTTAGTACAGTCTCTGATCAGCACTGCTACTTATCTGTACTGTGCTAAACAGCTGAAGAAGAAAGAGATTTTATATATTCACTTCTTCTCTTACTTCTGTTATTTCTGTTATATCTGTAATAATGACTTCTATCTCTCTGTAAGTATTATCTACTCTATAAGAAGATATTGTATCAGCTCTGATAAGAAGCTCAGATGCTTAAGCAGTACAGAGTAAGAGTTTCAGAGCTTTAAATATTAATGAATTTTATTAAGACTGAGAAGATCTCTCTTACTCATCTGTAAAAGAAGATGAAAGTGTAAATCTTTAAGATGAAAAAACATTTCAGAATGACTAATCTTAAGAAGAAATCAGCTAATACTACTGTTTAAAGTGCTGTAGAGATTAATTACTGATTAAAGAGAATCTCACTTCAATTGAAACAGATAACTGAGATACTTTATAAATTAATAAATTAATACTTTAAGTATCTCTTATACTCTTCTATAGTATGCTTCTCTGCAGTACTGTAGTGTTAACTTCTTAGCAGATAAAGATATCAGTGCTGAAGACTTTAATAATAAAGAATAAGTTTGATAAGAATATGATTATTAATGAGTAGACTCTGATTCTTCTTTTTACTTTTTCAGTGAGCTGTAGTTCTATTAGAATAGCAGTGACTTATAGATTAATAATATTAATCTTTATTAATTTCAAATATCTCTTTCTTTTCTTATTAATCACTTCAGAAATTTTACACTTATATAGTCTCATTAAACTTCTAAAAAATTCTTTGAGAGAAAATAGAAGAAGAGTGTTACAGAGCTTATAAGATATCAGCTCATCACTGTAAGATTATCTTTAAAAAATTCTTTAAAAAAAATAAGAAGTCTTAAGCAGTATTTCTTACTTAATATCTCTGATATATAATAGAGTAGTTTTTACTAGCTGTCTTATAGCTTATAATCTCTTTGTTAGTATTTTTGAAATACTTCAGCAGTTTTCATGAATTCTCTGATAATGAATAATCTTCTTATTTCACAAGATATTAAAGCTTATTATAATATATTAACTTATTTAATATTTTCTTTATAAGATATTCAGTATCACTCTTAATCTTAATATTATTTAGCTGAGATGACTCTGCTCTGAAGTATTACTTATAGAGCTTTAAATAGAAAATGTGAAAAATAGAATAAATTAATTT